>NC_135239.1:21519029-21829029 GCF_051348905.1 Ranitomeya variabilis
TACATAGATTAATAATAGATTGATGTCCTATAGATATTTAATGTCCCAAGCCCCCTACATATAATAAATTAGCACCCTTTAGTGCCGTTTATGTGGCACTAAAGGATGTTTAGGCTTAATAAACCTATTAAATAAAAAAATCATTTAAAAAAATGATGTGGGGTCCGCCCCCCTATTTTTCATAGCCAGCCAAGGTAAAGCAGACAGCTGCTGGCTTATGTTATCAGGCTGGGAAGGTCCCTGCTATTGTTCCCTTCCCAGCCTAAAAATACAAGCTCGCAGCCGCTCCTGAATTGGAGCATCACATGAGCTGCACCAATCTTGGCATTTGGCCTGGCTCTTCCTGACTGCCCAGGTGCAGTGGCAATCAGGGTAATGACTTATGGGATTGATGTCAACTTTGCATTGTCCGCTGACATCAAACCCAGGGATTAGTAATGGAGAGGCGTCTGTCATATAACCCCAATACTAACCTATTATTCAAAAATAAAAACACACACACAGAAAAAAATGTTTTTTGTTTTTTTTTAACCCCCCCCCCACTCCTTGTTCACTCATTTACCAGGAAATACCAGACAAGACCTGCCATATACTGGGAACTCCTCACAGGTCCTACATTATATCGGGAACACCCTACAAGACCTGGCATATATTAGGAACAACTAACAGGACCTGCCATTTTGGAGATGATCTGTCCCATTATTTTACACATCATAATTTAACCCTTGACAAAAGTCATTATCTCACTAAATTAGAATATTTTATAACACCAGCTTGTAAAATTATTTTAAAATCCAAACTGTTGGCCTCCTAAAATGTATGTTCAGTAAATGCACTCAATACTTGGTCGGGGCTCTTTTTGCATCAGTTACTGCATCAGTGCGGCGTGGCATGGAGGTGATCAGCCTGTGGCACTGCTGAGGGGTTATGGAAGCCCAGGTTGCTTTGATAGCAGCCTTCAGCTCGTCTGCATTGTGGGGTCTGGTGTCGCTCATCTTCCTCTTGACAATACTCCATAGATTCTCTATGGGGTTAAGGTCAGGCGAGTTTGCTGCCAATCAAGCCCAGTGATACTGTTGTTTTTACACCAGGTATTGGTACTTTTGGCAGTGTGGACAGGGGCCAAGTCCTGCTGGAGAATGACATTTCCATCTCCAAAAAGCTTGTCGGCAGAGGGAAGCATGAAGTGCTCTAAAATGTCCTGGTAGACGGCTGTGCTGACTTTAGTCTTGATAAAACACAGTGGACCTACACCAGCAGATGACATGGCTCCCCAAACCATCACTGATTGTGGGGACTTCACACTAGACCTCCAGCAGCTTGGATTGTGGCCTCCACTCTTCCTCCAGACTCTGGGACCTTGATTTCCACATGAAATGCAAAATTTACTTTCATCTGAAAACAACACGTTGGGCCACTGACAACAGTCCAGTTCTTTTTCTCCTTGGCCCAGGTAAGAGGCTTCTGGTGTTGTCTATTGGTCATGAGTGACCTGACACAAGGAATGCGACACTTGTAGCCCATGTCCTGGATACGTCTGTGTGTGGTGAAGCAATGACTCCAGCAGCAGTCCACTCCTTGTGAATCTCCCCCAAACGGCTTTTTCTTAACAATCCTTTCCAGGCTGCGATTATCCCGGTTGCTTGTGCACCTTTTTCTACCACACTTTTTCCTTCCACTCCACTTTCCATTAATATTCTTGGATACATCTCTCTGTGAACAACCGGCTTCTTTACCAATGACCTTTTGTGGCTTCCCCTCCTTGTGGAGTGTGTCAATGACGCCTTCTAGACATCTGTCAGGTCAGCAGTCTTCCCCATGATTGTGGAGCTACTGACACAGACTAAGGAACCTTTATAAAATCTTAAGGTACCTTCACACGAAGCGACGCTGCAGCGATAGTGACAACGATGCCGATCGCTGCAGCGTTGCTGTTTGATCACTGGGGAGCTGTCACACAGACCGCTCTCCAGCGACCAACGATGCCGAGGTCCCCGGGTAACCAGGGTAAACATCGGGTTGCTAAGCGCAGGGCCGCGCTTAGTAACCCGATGTTTACCCTGGTTACCAGCGTAAAAGTAAAAAAAACAAACACTACATACTCACCTGCGCGTCCCCCAGCGTCTGCTTCCTGACACTGACTGAGCTCCGGCCCTAACAGCACAGCGGTGACGTCACCGCTGTGCTTTCACTTTCACTTTAGGGCCGGCGCTCAGTAAGTGTCAGGAAGCAGACGCTGGGGGACGCGCAGGTGAGTATGTACTGTTTGTTTTTTTTACTTTTACGCTGGTAACCAGGGTAAACATCGGGTTACTAAGCGCGGCCCTGCGCTTGGTAACCCGATGTTTACCCTGGTTACCAGTGTATAACATCGCTGGTATCGTTGCTTTTGCTTTCAAACACAACGATACACGGCGATCGGACGACCAAATAAAGTTCTGGACTTTATTCAGCGACCAGCGACATCACAGCAGGATCCTGATCGCTGCTGCGTGTCAAACACAACGATATCGCTAGCGAGGACGCTGCAACGTCACGGATCGCTAGCGATATCGTTACAAAGTCGTTTCGTGTGAAGGTACCTTTAGGAGCCTTTGCAGGTGTTTATTGTTACTTAATCTAATTTACTGAGATAAAGACTTTTGGGTTTTCATTGGCTGTAAGCCATAATCATCAACATTAACAGAAATAAACACGTGAAATAGATCACTCTGTGTGTAATGACTCTGTATAATATATGAGATTCACTTTTTGTATTGAAGAACTGAAATAAATAAACTTTTTGATGATATTCTAATTTTGTGAGACGCACCTGTAGATGTGACCGTACCCTTTCACCCCCTCTGCTTGTCCTGTACTTCCTTTCTTTTTTTACCACATTTTAAGACGTCTTAGGAGATTACATCGATGACTCTTCCATTACACTGAAGGCTTTTTCTTCTCGCTGCCGACAGGACGCGACATTCGGCGTGTGGTTACGTTCTAGCAATCAAAGTCAATCACTGCGGAGTGCAGCGCACCTAAATAATGTGGGAACGATCAGCTCTAATTAGCGTCAGCATTTCTGGGTAATGAATCACCCCATGAGCCTTATTATACCCAACGTCTCAGACAATTTCCATAAGTTTCCTACTTCCTCAGGCACAAAGCTGCAGATAGACGCAGGAGCTTACAGTCCTGAACATACGCAGTCACCGACCAATGTAAACTCTTTACTGGGCTCCCAACTTATACATTTTATGGTGCTGGCTTTCTCTAATGTGCCATAGAGGTCCTCCAGGAACCAGGGCCCTGCAGCCAATCTATTGCATAACTACAACTCCCATCAAGCCCTGACAACTGTAACTTCCACATGGGAGTTGTAATTTTGCAACAACTGCAGAGCCACAAATCATCAACCACTGCCCTAAGGCATTACAACCACAGGCTATCTATGGCTGCCATGACATGATGAAGGGAGAATACTTTATTTTAATGGTACGGGGGTCTATGGGGGCACCTGTTACCCCCTCACTTGCTTTTGTAGGAATGGAATATACAGCTAATAGGAGCAGAACCTTCCTTCTAAAGAGACCAATAAAAGGATGTTTTCTTCTTCTCCCCAACATAAAACTACAACTCCCAACATTGCTTTTATGATTGGGAAATGATGTAAAAGTATCTTCATACATCGACAGTCACTTGGCATAATAATTAAGAGCTTCTCCGATGTTATAAATTATAGAGAAACCCAAGATACCGGTCTTGATAATCTTCTTCATCGCTGACACAAATGTTTCTCCTGTGTTGACAGCAGTGTGTTACAATGTATCACTGCAGGCAAAATAAATCAGACTGGAGTCTCACAAAGGATTGTCTACACTGGATGCAACTGTGACAAACCCTCATCTCTGAGATACACTGGGTAAAAAACATGACAGCTTTTCAGTTTTGAACTTCAGCCAGCATTATTTCATCCACTGACAGCAAACACAGATCTTGAAAACGGTGAAGAATCGAATCACATTCCAGCAACAGATCTTAACTAAAGTTAAAGCCCCAATACGATTCCTTAGGGTATGTGCACCCCATGCTTTTTTAGCTGAATTACACCTGGAAAAGTGCCAGAAAAGCGCTGCAAAAAATGAGCATAATCCAAAACAATGTAAAAATGGCATTGCTGTGAGCATGATTAGTATTTTATCACTTCCAGGAAACCATGAAGTGGTTAAAAGAAGCAACATGTTCATACAGAGGAAATGTGCCGGTGGCGGTGGGGCCAAAAACGACTGAAAGGCTGCCAACAGAGACATTTCAGGAAAGCAACCATCGGCGGTTTCTCAAAGCATTTTAAAGAGGCCGGGTGCACATGCCCTTATGCTACAAACACCTTTCTTGTGGTTCTTGGCTGTACAGTAATCCTCTGCCTCTTTAAGTACAAAGATAGGAGCAGAGATTCTGGCAATGTTACTATCAGGAAACTCCCACTAACTGCACTTTGAGCTCCACATAGAAACCTCTTTGCTCCTCTCCCAGCTGCGCTCGCAGGGGAACACTCTGCAGATACGGCATTGTGAAATTTATAGCACTTGGCTGTACGTCTCCAAGAGAAACAGGAAATCAAGTCCAAAACCGCAGGAAAAAGGCAAGAACCAAACTAGTATGTCAGAAAGAAGAATCAGGAAAGTAGATACTGAGACCAGCGGGGAAAACGAACTAATCGCTTAAATAACAACTCCATTATAAAACTTATAGTGCAAACAACCATCAAAAAACACAGTCTCAGTCATCATGACAAACAGTGTACATAAGGGCAGTATTATAGTAGTTATATTCTTGTACATAGGAGCAGTATTATAGTAGTTATATTCTTGTACATAGGGGCAGTATTATAGTAGTTATATTCTTGTACATAGGGGCAGTATTATAGTAGTTATATTCTTGTACATAGGGACAGTATTATAGTAGTTATATTCTTGTACATAGGAGCAGTATTATAGTAGTTATATTCTTGTACATAGGGGCAGTATTATAGTAGTTATATTCTTGTATATAAGGACAGTATTATAGTAGTTACACTCTTGTACATAGGGGCAGTATTATAGTAGTTATATTCTTGTACATAGGGGCAGTATTATAGTAGTTATATTCTTGTACATAGGAGCAGTATTATAGTAGATATATTCTTGGACATAGGAGGCAGTATTATAGTAGTTATATTCTTGTACATAGGGGGCAGCATTATAGAAGTTATACTCTTGTACATAGGAGCAGTATTATAGTAGTTATATTCTTGTACATAGGGGCAGTATTATAGTAGTTATATTCTTGTATATAAGGACAGTATTATAGTAGTTACACTCTTGTACATAGGGGCAGTATTATAGTAGTTATATTCTTGTACATAGGGGCAGTATTATAGTAGTTATATTCTTGTACATAGGAGCAGTATTATAGTAGTTATATTCTTGTACATAGGGGCAGTATTATAGTAGTTATATTCTTGGACATAGGAGGCAGTATTATAGTAGTTATATTCTTGTACATAGGGGCAGTATTATAGTAGTTATATTCTTGTACATAGGGGCAGTATTATAGTAGTTATATTCTTGTACATAGGGGCAGTATTATAGCAGTTATATTCCTGTACATAGTGGGCAGTATTATAGTACTTACTTATTCTTGCATGTAGGAACAGTATTATAATAGTTTTATACTGGTATATAGACGGGAGGGGGTCATATAAAATCTGGTCTCTTAACTTATTAAACCCAACCAATAATATATTTTCTTTTTCATATAATAGCATCACCTGAATATTCTTATATTTTGTTATTCCAATTCTTGGGTGTCATCTGTATAGTTATTTACATCTTCTCCATCTACAATTTGCTTATTTTCCGTGTCCTTAATAACAATAAAGGTTTTACATAAACTGGAACAAGAAGCTGCAGGCTCTCTACCTAGAGATGAACACAGGTTTGACCAGTTAGGACTTTATGAGAAATTCCGTCGAGGTGTGTCCCATAATTATCAGGAAACAATATCAGATGGCTTAGAAATTATTCTGAGTTTCTGTATCAGATAGTAAATTCTAGAAACTATTTTTGGCACTGGCACTACTCTGAGCTTGGAGATACTTTCTTCCATTTACAGCTTTGGAGAATTCCATTTTATACTCCCTATTAGAGCTCACACAGCATATGAAGGGGGTCCCCTATTTGGGTCTACTATTTTGAATGTATGGAAAAAGAGTACCATGCATTCTTCTATACACGTTTGTCAGCTGCCTTCTTTGAACGTGTCCCGATTTTGGCCCGTATGTCGCAATAATAGGGTTCACCTCTCATGATCATGTTTTTGGTTCTATGTAGTCACAAGGTTAAGGAATCTATTTTCTAGCCCACCTGTCTCAACACTATGTGGAGGATGGGGCGCAGTATGTGGCCATTGCGGTGCCTTAAACTTTAGTTTAAAGGTACCTTCACACGAAGCGACGCTGCAGTGATAGCGACAACGATGCCGATCGCTGCAGCGTCGCTGTTTGATCGCTGGGGAGCTGTCACACAGACCGCTCTCCAGCGACCAACGATGCCGAGGTCCCCAGGTAACCAGGGTAAACATCGGGTTGCTAAGCGCAGGGCCGCGCTTAGTAACCCGATGTTTACCCTGGTTACCAGCGTAAAAGTAAAAAAAACAAACAGTACATACTCACCTTCGCGTCCCCCAGCGTCTGCTTCCTGACACTGACTGAGCTCCGGCCCTAACAGCACAGCGGTGACGTCACCGCTGTGCTTTCACTTTCACTTTAGGGCCGGGCTCAGTCAGTGTCAGGAAGCAGACGCTGGGGGACGCGCAGGTGAGTATGTACTGTTTGTTTTTTTTACTTTTACGCTGGTAACCAGGGTAAACATCGGGTTACTAAGCGCGGCCCTGCGCTTGGTAACCCGATGTTTACCCTGGTTACCAGTGTAAAACATCGCTGGTATCGTTGCTTTTGCTTTCAAACACAACGATACACAGCGATCGGACGACCAAATAAAGTTCTGGACTTTATTCAGCGACCAGCGACATCACAGCAGGATCCTGATCGCTGCTGCATGTCAAACGAAACGATATCGCTAGCGAGGACGCTGCAACGTCACGGATCGCTAGCGATATCGTTACAAAGTCGTTTCGTGTGAAGGTACCTTTATTCTAAATGGGTGAGCAAGGTTTTGTCCTCCAGATCATGACTGGCCTTTGCTATTTCTCAACACATTAGCTGCTCAACTTATCAAAAGACTGTCAGTGTTATAAAGGTTACATATTTTAATAAGCACACCTCATCATTGAAATTGCAACACCAAGAAGGAAATATCATATAGTTAAGGAAATCAAAAGTTGTATAGACATGTTACTAAAATGCAAATTATGTAAAACTGATGGGGTACAGAATAAATCAAGATAGTGTAAAGAATTTTATTCAATATTGTCATGATCTGCCTATCGTTAAGATGTCTATCTGTTGTCATTTTCGTAATTCCACAATGTTTCTTTTTTGCTGCTGCAATTTCAATGTTGTTGAGTATATGTTTGTAGGTCTATCAACATTCTAGTTCAAAGTCAGAAGGAATTGAAGCCCTGCATGAAATGTCTCTAAGATCCGGCTTTGCATCTTATGATCATGATGCAAATAGTGAGATTAAAGACTCCCAGACACAGTAGAAGAATTTCATTGTATACTGAGATAAGAAAGACGTGGCACTCACCCAAGGCACGCAAAATTCAGTGTCCTTTATTCACCTTCATGCGGTACCAGACATTAGTGGAGAGGCGGCAGGTAAAAGTGAGGTGCGGGGAGTGAGGAGAGGACAACGGCCGTTTCGCGCAAAGGCACTTCTATGGGTCCAGGTGCCAGAAGAATTTCAGCTGAATCCACTGATATCGACAGGTTCGGACGACAGTCTAATACGCCAGGGGAAGCTGGCCGACCGACGGCCGGGAGAAATGTCAAATGGACATGTCTGATTTTGGACTGCCAATTGAATTGTTCTCCTGGAGATAATCCACAAGTCGTTGTGTCAGTTGGCGGCTTTCTCATGAAGAGAACAGGAACGCTCTACTGAACGAGTGCTCCTCGAATGAGATGGCTGTTGGCCAAACGATAAGCCGATGGATCATTTGGCTGATAGCCATCTAATGTGTATGGCACGCTGAAGGGCTAGAGCAGCCAGAACCTAGAAAGTAAGAATCCACATAGCAGAGACTGTTATGGGGGCCCTTCAGCGTGCATTGCTTACAGAGCCCCTGTTGTGCATTGTGCATTGGTCATCGCAGACAATCACTGGTTCGTTACAGAATAGGTTCTTGTGATTATCTCTTACACTACAGCCACAGTCCCGCTAAAAGTAGAGTATTCTCAACTACGATAACTTTATTGTCTGAGTCTGGCCATACACAGTAGATGGCTGTCGGCTGAACGATGTGTCCGCTGATCGTATGGCCGACAGCCGTCTCAGCCGACACTCTCATATACAGCAGCGCTCCTTAGAATAATGCGATGAGCAGTCCGATATCGGATATGCACAATAAACATCAATCTCTGCCGTCGTTTGACTGGTGCCCCCATACACAATCAGGCTGAGCCCCTCTATATCGGTGGGTACTGCCAACATTAGTCTGATGTGTATGGGGGTCTTAAGATATGACCCGGGTAATAAATGTGGGAATTAGAAGGTTTCTAGGGCTGGAGTAACTCCAGCTTTACTTTATGTTCCATAGTTCTCTTTCACAAATTATATATCCCTCGTCAGAGTTCACAGACACTCCCTAAGTTAATGCAGAATCAACCTGACAGCAAGGAATGGATCGAGAAACAAAAAAGAACATCAATTATAGAGAAAATGGCAGAGTATTTTGCCAACTCAGACAAAGCAAGAAACAAAAAAAAAGGTGCGGAGAAGATTGGAGATGTGACAAAACTAGTAATAAAAAAATACTCGAAAAGAAGACGTTGATGAGGACACCTGCAGCAACAACTAATAAGAACCATCATCATCGTCCAAGACGACAGCGCCGAGAGGTCGGCAGCCTCATAACTGTCATCGGCTCCAGATAATTGAGGTTCATGCGAGGATTTCTCGCTCTTGGATAAATATATACAAGTTTAAAGCCCGTTTATTAAACAGAGCGAGTTCCTGTAGGGAGCGATGGGTAAACAGAGCGCGAGGTCACAGCATAAACTCCAAGGAGAAGGACGGATAATGGAGGAGGTGAGGACTGGGAAGAGAAGGATGGGACTGTTCATTTCAATGCAGCTGAGCAGCAATACCAGACTCAACTCATAGAAAACAGCCATGCTTTTCCAATCCCTCATTGTGGACATAGTCTAAAGCTCCACGGAGGCAGCAGAGAAATGCAAGCGAATCCAGTAAATCCCCAATACACATTAGACAGCTGCTTCTTCTATCTCTTCCAAGTCCCTGGAGGTAACTTCTCTCCAAACAGTCAAATCAGATCTCATACTTTGCACTGATGAGGGGTAACACCGTGAAACACGTGTCTGCACATAGAGATTCTGGTTTGGCTTCTATCCTAAGTCATGTGGCAAGGCTCGTTAAAGGGTTCATAGTTACTAGTAGGATTGCTGCTTCCAGTAGGCGGCGCTAGAGATCAATCTCTCTCCCTGAAGAGGCAGGTCGCATATACCATGTCCTCCCCCCCACACAGGAACGCTCGGCCCAGCTGAGCCCCCTGTATTTTCTATGAGAAGCCGCTGTCAGACTTATCTACGGGAGAACTAAAGGATCGTCAGGTGGAGATCTGACAAGCCAGATCCTTCTCCCCTCCATCATCATGTACCAGGGAGAGTTGGGGGGTCCACCACATACATTACACTGTCAGATTACACTCAGCCCTCATCAATTTACTTCTCTTATTTCCTTTCATTTGCTTGTAGTTTATAATCGCTTTGTCCATCCTGTATTAGGGTGCTTTCACATTGCGCTGTGTCCCCATTAGGGCATACGTCCGAAATCCAATCATAAAACGGGGTCCGGACACATGCACCGACGGGGCCATAGACTGTAATGGTGATGTTAGCGCACGTGTACTCTGTCGTGCACTTTTTTCGGGAATTTACACCTACAGGAGGCAGACACCCAGATGCAATCTACTACATCCGACCGTCTGCCTCCTGTAGGTGTACACTCCTGAAAATGATGCACGGTCGCCCTGCAGTCACCATTACAGTCCATGGCCCCGTTGGTGTATGCGGAGCCCGTTTTGCGGGGGATTTCGGATGTATGCCCCGACGGAGACACAGAACACAATGTGCAAACACCTTTAGGTTTGATGCATTTACGATCAGCATTCGTGCTTCTTACATACAGAAAGCAATCAGAACAAGCAGAGCTGCAGTATAGAGCATGGGGGAAGAAAAAAAGTGAGCCTCTGATGAGGCAGGAGTGGATTTTAGAACACATCAAACTCCAAAAGATGGTGGCTATAAATTGTCATTGTACATACCGCAACTGTGTCCTAATGACATGAGATACAAAAATTAGACTACCATAGGCTCCAATGGACGGAGCAGAGAAGATGAAGCCGCTGATCATAACTCAGGTTTAATGGAGCAGACATAAAAAACTGCCAAAACTAAAGAATATAAGCAGCGGGCATTGCCGTGTATGTGATTATAAAGCTTTGTAAATTAACAGCTAAGAATTATTATTACCATTAATTAACCCTTATGTGACTGGGCGTTTTGCCTATAAGGAAAGTGCTTCATCGACTGCTCATAGGTTGTAGTTTTCCCCCAGACTTATTGTAACGAGGACGGAAGAAAGATTTTTTTTATCCGCGGCGAATGTCTCTGAGCGACCCCAGGTGCGAGCGCCCTCCGTACAGCCAGACTAGACGTGATTTCCCTTCGAGTCGCTTTGCGCCGTCTGCTGCGTCGTCCTAAGTCACTGAGCCCCTTTATAACAGCCCGTGTTGACAAGCCATATTAGCACAGCGCACACGCGTTCCTCTATATAAACAACGGAACGTAACTAATCAGAAAGGACCACATTCACCATCTGCGGGGAACATTCACGAGACGTCTGCAGGGATCCAAAGAACCTTCCACAAACATTTCTAGTAAACCTGCAAGTTTTCACTTCTGTTAAAGGAAAGTCTCGACGCCCTCCCTCCCGGCTCCTTCCCTGACCGGAGCACAATACGTTCTCACAAGCCCTTAAACAGGTGCATTGCTGTTAAATAGGGGGCACAGAGCGTTCTTTGTACCCGTACAGCCAGCAATGACAGATGGAGAGTCCATTGTGGTAATAATAAAGTGCCTGGGATACGGAGATAATCACATTGTGCTTAATTGTCACAATATTTGGCATGCCAGCGCTCCAGGCCTCTCAAGTGATACTTGAAAAAAGCACTAGAGTCACAATGTAACAGACGGCTATAGTTAACCTGTATAGAGACGTGTAATTACTGTATGCTATATTTATTAGTACTCAGAGGTTCTATGCCGAGTGTATTCACCCAATCACTACAGGAACAGCGAGGGCGGAAAAATATCAACTGCACCGATGCATAAAATAGCTCATATGTGAGGTTTATTTACCAGAAAAGTAGAGAGCCAATGGGTGGAAAAAGTCAGTGTTCAGTGCAATGCCACCGAATATAACTATTGTAATACTGCCCCTATGTACAAGAATATAACTACTATAATACTGCTCCTATGTACAAGAATATAACTACTATAATACCGCCCCCTATGTACAAGAATATAACTAATATACTACCGTGTCTATGTACAAGAATATAACTACTATAATACTGCCCCTATGTACAAGACTATAACTACTATAATACTGCTCCTATGTACAAGAATATAACTACTATAATACTGCTCCTATGTACAAGAATATAACTACTATAATACTGCCCCTATGTACAAGAATATAACTACTATAATACTGCTCCTATGGACAAGAATATAACTACTATAATACTGCCCCTATGTACAAGAATGTAACTACTATAATACTGCTCCTATGTGCAAGAATATAACTACTATAATACTGCCCCTATGTACAAGAATATAACTACTATAATACTGCCCCTATGTACAAGAATGTAACTACTATAATACTGCCCCTATGTACAAGAATATAACTGCTATAATACTGCTCCTATGTACAAGAATATAAGTGCTATAATACTGCCCCTATGGACAGCGATGTAGATAATATAGAGGTAGGATATTATAATGTAATAAGAATCAGACGTTTCGTTCTACCGTATTCTCGGATTTCTCACCTGCTGCCTGTGACTCGTGCAGTTTATATGTGAATCACAGGAAGTATTTACAGGAAATGTTCTTTCCTCTTGGTTCTGGGATATCGGTCACAGCAGAAACAAGTTATATCCTCATAGTTAGAATTCTGCAGTTATAATATACATTTTTGAAGCTCGGAGGAAATCATTTCATACCCATAGGGAATTTTTAACTTTCTAGCATCAGTGCATTTCCAATATCAAATTACTGTGCGCCTTTTTTTGGTCACCACTGACCCCGTTACCTCCAAAAATGTCTTCATGTTCAAATTGAGAAACTTTTTTTTTTTTTGTTAAACTAATGCAAAAAGTGTCCAGTCTCTTTTAATTTAACCCTTTACCCCTAATTTATCTTCATTGACAACAACCCCTGTGCCAGGCTGAGTAGGATCATCACTCTCAGCTTCCTAATTCCTTCCTCTTGGTGCACACTCATCCGCACCCCTCTCCCACCCTCCCCATGGCATGTGCAGCCAGGCTAACCCCCAGGCCATTTCCTCAGCAATCTTCTTATTTAGTTTTTTAATTGACAGCAATCTTTCCTATCCTGCTCTGGTTATAAAGTGCCCCACTTCTCACTTCTTAAGAGTTTACAGAACTTTCTGCAGGTCTATATAAATCTGTTTTGGATAAACAGAGATGTAATTGTATCTGCGGCCTGTAGAGGGCGATTTCGAGTTGTTTACTTCCAAAAGGGAATTCTAACTCCTGCCAAAAGTTTAAAATAATTTCCAGGGATACTTTACTAATAAGCAGATAGTGCTGGGCCTGACCTACTTAGAGCTGATGATGGTGACAATGATGAGCTCCGATTTCTGCCACGTTCCTTTACAGTATTACAAAAAAAGATGGTTCTCGTGCAGAAAAAAAAAAAAACTGCATAAAACTATTGTATTACCCTTAAAATAAAAATACAAAAAGTTCCCCAAAACAGGTAACCCTATTCTGCTTTTTACACTGTCCTATCTGTTTCTGGGAAAGCTGGCTGACAACCAGCTTGGCCCTATTATTGCTCACACAGGGGTTGTCATCAATCATTCCAGGACTCCTGTACTGCAAATTTGACTCAAAACAGTCTGTAATATGGGAACATTTAGGGCTGCATAACCCAAACCCCCTGCAGTTCAGTAAAACAGCGGTGGTCAGGATGTTGCAGCAATAAAGTCAGCGTTACACAGTAAAATCCCCCCCAAGAAACAGTAAGAAAGTAGGCAAATTTATCATTAAAGGGATTGTCTAAGAGTACAAAAACATGCACTTCTTCCAAAAACAGCACCACCCCAGACTACAGTTTATTTATGGTATTGCAGCTCTGCACCATTCACTTTAAAGGGGTTGTCACATCTTCAGTAGTGCACCATCTTCCGGCTTGCAGAGGTTGCTGCACTCCGGATGATTGACCAGCACCAGGGGATGTGACAGCCAGGTGTGAACTGTGCACTGTCCCATGTCACCAGCAGGGGAGGCTTTGCCTCTGCAGCATCTAAGGAGAAGCGCAGCAATCTGGATAGCTTAAATGCAGCACTTACAAGTTCTATAGCAAAGAGCTTGCAAGTGCTGCCCTCCTTTATTAGGACACTGCAGGCTGCAGAGGAGGCCGGTATCCAAGAAAACTGTAACATTGAATATCCCTCTGAGAATGGTGACTGGAGAGGAGTTTTAATAACTGGTACATTGCAAAGTTGCTTGTCTTTATAAATACTTTGCAATTTTACCAATTTTAGAAGATGAAACAACCCCTTTAATGGAAGTGAGCTGCAATACCAGACATAACCTGTAGACAGCGTGGTGCTGTTTTTGGAAGTTTTTCTACTCCTCGACAAACCCTTTAAGTCTGGAAGCCCATCAGGTGACATATTCTAGAAATACTATTATGGTGGCCCAATTTGTTGTCACATCAGCGACCCTGATTCCAGCGATGTGTCACTTACTGGGCTGCTTGCTTAAATTTTGATAAAATAACAACATGGAGCCCTCACCCTATACTGGTAGGATGAGAGATGTTGAGAAATGCCAGATTTAAAGGGAAAGTCACTTTATTTTAATATATCCACATATATGTTGCAATCCTACGGTCAGCGCACAATCCGGGAAGAATATCCCAGAAATGTACAACTGGATTATATTTGGTATTTACAAAGGGCTGTGCGGCTGCACCTATTAGCCCCTGTCACCAGCAGAGCTCACAATCTAATCTCCATATCTCACCCACACACTGTGGACTATTAACCCTTGTATTAGCGTGATGATCCAAACTTTACTGCAGTCAGACCTGTGGCTCCAGTGATACAAAGTATCAAACGCACAATACATGGAGATATGTGACACACTGTTACTTTCCAGTAGTTTAAATGAAATCTGTCAGGAAAGTAAGGAGCTGACATGCTAAGAAGGGATGTGGTTTGGCTAATGGAGAGGGCATGGGTTTACTTGGTTTAAGAACAGCAGTGGGGGGAGGTTTCTGCTGCAGTAAGCTGTCCAATATGTCAAAAACTTGTTGGTATCATGGCTGGTGCAGGCGAGAAAATGAATGTAGCAAAAGAACAATGTCATGATTTGTGTAATACTTTATGATCAATATTGCTACATAATAACACTGCATCAAATATTTACATATAACACAGCTGGAGGGAATTATTCATGGGGGAGACGGTCTGCAGGTCACAGTTCATTCCATGTCTATCATAGTTTGTGGTTGGTGGCTCAGAGTCAAGTACCTTCATTTTATAAGTATATTCTATATAACAGGAATGCAGCATACATGTCATATATTCAATGTTTGCACATCTGAGCGAGTACAGGGAGCAATGGTATTCTTTGGTTTCTATCTACATATTCTCTATCTATAGAAAAAAATCAGGCAGCACTCCAGTTCAAGAAAATTGTGGACTTTAATCCAGCACCAAGTGGTGCAACGTTTCGACCTCACAACTCGGTCTTTGTCAAGCCTGATTTTTTCGTTATTTATATTTTGGGTTGGACAACCGCATTATTCAGGAAGTATTGCATCCATAATCTGCTCAAGTTTGTGCTGCTGTCTGTCTTTTGTATTTATCTATTGATTATCTATCTATCTATCATCTATCTATTATACATCTATCTAGAAAAAGAAAACACAGCAGCACTCTATATAAGCCAAGATATATGTAAACACTGAAAACATTTAAACTGTGTTATTACTCAGGTAGATGTACTTACAAAAATTAAGGTTCTTAGCGCATAAATTGGCCAATTCATGTGTGCCCATAAACCACGGCAAGATGACACTTCTCTGATGGGTCTCTTTTCTACTGTACATACCTCTCTTGAGCTATCAGCCTACAGTTAAATGGACAAGCATGTCTCTCCGGGGCCATGAGTATGGTGGTTCCACATCTCCCCTATACACAGTATAATGGGCCCAAAACTGCCCTATACACAGTGTGATAGACCAACAGCTCCTCTTTAGACAGTTTGATGTGCCCACAGCTCCCTATACACAGTATGATGGGCCCACAGCTCCCCTATACACAGTATGATGGGCCCACAGCTCCCCTATACACAGTATGATGGGCCCACAGCTCCCCTATACACAGTATGATGGGCCCACAGCTCCCCTATACACAGTATGATGGGCCCACAGCTCTCCTATACACAGTATGATGGGCCCACAGCTCTCCTATACACAGTATGATTGGCCCACAGCTCCCCTATACACAGTATGATGGGCCCACAGCTCCCATATACACAGTATGATGGCCCACAGCTCCCATATACACAGTATGATGGGCCCACAGCTCTCCTATACACAGTATAATGGGCCCAAAACTGCCCTATACACAGTGTGATAGACCAACAGCTCCTCTTTAGACAGTTTGATGTGCCCACAGCTCCCTAAACACAGTATGATGGGCCCACAGCTCTCCTATACACAGTATGATGGGCCCACAGCTCTCCTATACACAGTATGATTGGCCCACAGCTCCCCTATACACAGTATGATGGGCCCACAGCTCCCCTACGCACAGTATGATGGGCCCACAGCTCCCCTATACACAGTATGATGGGCCCACAGCTCCCCTATACACAGTATGATGGGCCCACAGCTCCCCTACACACAGTATGATGGGCCCACAGCTCTCCTATACACAGTATGATGGGGCCCACAGCTCCCCTATACACAGTATGATTGGCCCACAGCTCTCCTATACACAGTATGATTGGCCCACAGCTCCCCAATACACAGTATGATGGGCCCACAGCTCCCCTATGCACAGTATGATGGGCCCACAGCTCCCTTATACACAGTATGATGGGCCCACAGCTCCCTTATACACAGTATGGTGGGCCCACAGCTCCCCTATGCACAGTATGATGGGCCCACAGCTCCCCTATACACAGTATGATTGGCCCACAGCTCCCCTATACACAGTATGATGGGCCCACAGCTCCCCTATGCACAGTATGATGGGCCCACAGCTCCCCTATACACAGTATGATGGACCCGTAGCTCCCCTATACACAGTATGATTGACCCACAGCTCTGTTATGGTTACCCCAATGACCATGGGAAAAAAAATACAAAACGGACTAGCTCTCGGGTGATGGAAACTAAGGTCGACCGTGACCTGAACCTGACCCAACACTTACAGTAGCCGGGGGATGTACCTACGATGCCCTAGACACCACGCGCCAGCCGGAGATCTAACTACCCCTATAAGAGGAATATACAGGCCTGCCTTACCTCCAGTGAGGAACCCCAAAAGATGATAGTAGGCCCCCACAGATATTGACGGTGAGTTCAGAGGAAATGACATACGTAGGATGAACAGCAGATTTAGCACAGTGAGGTCCGCTTACTAGATAGCAGAAGGACAGGAAAGAGTTACTTCACGGTCGACCTAAAAATCACTATTCAAAAACACCATCCAGAAATTACTTTAAACTCCAGTGACAACTCATGCCACTGGAGTAGTAATTTTCTGTCCACAAGAGCTTCCAGCACTGAAGAGTCACATTGCAGATAGCTGGACAAAAATAGCAAAACAGGAAACAAAATTCAACTTAGCTGAACTGGAACTTGAGGCAGGTGAATGCAACAGAATGCTACTAGCACATTGTTGGCCGGCATGTGACTAACAGCCAAGCAGCCTTAAATAGGAAACTCCCCAAGAGGGTGGCGACAGGTAATCAGAGATGGAGGAAGGCACATAAGAGACACTACCATAACAGACCACCGGGGGAGCCCACAAACCGAATTCACAACAGTACCCCCCCCTTAAGGAGGGGGCACCGAACCCTCACCAGAACCACCAGGGCGACCTGGATGAGCACTATGAAATGCACGAACCAACTCGGGAGCATGAACATCGGATGCTGTCACCCAAGAATTATCCTCCTGGCCATAACCTTTCCACTTAACCAGATACTGAAGTTTCCGTCTGGAAACACGGGAGTCCAAGATCTTTTCCACCACATACTCCAATTCACCCTCAACCAACACAGGAGCAGGTGGATCAGCAGAAGGAACAACCGGTACCTCATACCTCCGCAATAATGACCGATGGAAAACATTATGGATATTAAAAGATGCTGGGAGGTCCAAACGAAAGGACACAGGATTAAGAACCTCCAGAATCCTATAAGGGCCGATAAACCGAGGCTTAAACTTAGGAGACGAGACCTTCATAGGAACAAATCGAGAAGACAGCCACACCAGGTCCCCAACACAAAGACGAGGACCAATACGCCGATGACGATTAGTGAACTGTTGAGTCTTCTCCTGGGACAACTTCAGATTGTCCACAACCTGTCCCCAAATCTGATGCATCCTATCAACCACAGCATCCACTCCAGGACAATCCGAAGACTCCAATTGACCGGACGAAAACCGAGGGTGAAACCCTGAATTACAAAAAAATGGAGAAACCAAAGTGGCAGAACTAGCCCGATTGTTAAGGGCAAACTCTGCCAATGGCAAAAAGTCAAGCCAATCATCCTGATCAGCGGACACAAAACACCTCAAGTAAGTCTCCAAGGTCTGATTAGTACGCTCAGTCTGGCCATTAGTCTGAGGATGGAATGCAGACGAAAAAGACAAATCGATACCCATCCTGGCACAGAACGTCCGCCAAAATCTAGACACAAACTGAGTACCCCTGTCAGACACTATATTCTCAGGAATACCATGCAAACGCACCACATTCTGAAAAAATAGAGGAACCAACTCAGAGGAGGAGGGCAATTTGGGTAAAGGTACCAAATGAACCATCTTGGAAAAACGATCACAAATCACCCAGATGACAGACATCCTACGAGAAACCGGAAGGTCAGAAATAAAGTCCATAGAAATGTGCGTCCAAGGCCTCTTAGGAATAGGCAAGGGCAACAACAACCCACTGGCCCTAGAACAGCAGGGCTTGGCCCGAGCACAAACATCACAAGACTGCACAAACATGCGCACATCTCGAGACAAAGAAGGCCACCAGAAGGACCTAGACACCAAATCCCTGGTGCCAAAAATTCCAGGATGACCTGTCAACGCGGAAGAATGAACCTCCGAGATAACTCTACTGGTCCAATCATCAGGGACAAACAGTCTACCAGGCGGACAGCGATCAGGCCTATCCACCTGAAACTCCTGCAAAGAACGCCGCAGGTCTGGGGAGACAGCTGACAATATCACCCCATCCTTCAGGATGCCGGTAGGTTCGGAATCACCAGGCGAGTCAGGCTCAAAACTCCTAGAGAGGGCATCCGCCTTCACATTCTTGGACCCAGGCAGATATGACACCACAAAGTTAAATCGGGAGAAAAACAACGACCAGCGCGCCTGTCTAGGATTCAGACGCCTGGCCGACTCAAGATAAATTAGATTCTTGTGGTCAGTGAGGACCACCACCTGGTGTCTAGCACCCTCAAGCCAATGACGCCACTCCTCAAACGCCCACTTCATGGCCAGAAGTTCCCGATTTCCCACATCATAATTTCGCTCAGCGGGCGAAAACTTTCGGGAGAAAAACGCACATGGTCTCATTACTGAGCAGTCAGGATCTTTCTGCGACAAAACTGCACCTGCTCCGATCTCCGAAGCATCCACCTCACCCTGGAACGGAAGTAACACATCAGGTTGGCGCAACACAGGAGCGGAAGAAAAGCGGCGCTTAAGCTCTTGAAAGGCCTCCACAGCCGCAGAGGACCAATTAGCAACATCAGCACCCTTTTTGGTCAAATCAGTCAAAGGTTTAGCAATGGCAGAAAAACCCGCTATAAATCGGCGATAGAAATTAGCAAAACCCAAGAACTTTTGCAGACTCTTCAAAGAAGTAGGTTGCATCCAATCACAAATAGCCTGGACCTTGACAGGGTCCATCTCCATAGATGAAGGGGAAAAAATATATCCCAAAAAGGAAATTCTCTGAACTCCAAAACTACACTTTGAGCCCTTTACAAAAAGAGAATTAGCTCGCAAAACCTGAAAAACTCTCCTGACCTGTTGAACGTGAGATTCCCAGTCCTCCGAAAAAACAAGAATATCATCCAAATACACAATCATAAACTTATCCAGATATTCACGGAAAATATCGTGCATAAAGGACTGAAAAACGGAAGGGGCATTTGCGAGACCGAAAGGCATTACCAAATACTCAAAATGGCCTTCAGGCGTATTAAATGCGGTCTTCCACTCATCCCCCTGCTTAATCCGCACCAAATTATACGCACCACGTAGATCGATCTTAGTGAACCACTTAGCCCCCTTTATACGAGCAAACAGATCAGTCAGTAAAGGTAACGGGTACTGGTATTTAACTGTAATCTTATTCAAAAGTCGATAGTCGATACAAGGTCTCAATGAACCATCCTTTTTACCTACAAAGAAAAATCCTGCCCCTAGTGGAGACAACGAGGGGCGAATATGACCCTTTTCCAAGGATTCTCTGATATACTCCCGCATAGCAGTATGTTCAGGTACAGACAAATTAAACAAGCGACCCTTAGGAAACTTACTACCGGGGATCAATTCAATAGCGCAGTCACACTCTCTGTGGGGAGGGAGAGAATCAACTTTAGGCTCTTGAAAGACATCATAAAAATCTGACAGAAATGCTGGGATCTCAGAGGGAGTAGATGAAGAAATCGGAACCAAAGGTGCATCCCCATGAATACCCCGACATCCCCAGCTCAACACAGACATAGATTTCCAGTCCAAGACGGGATTATGAATCTGTAACCATGGTAATCCAAGCACTAAGACATCATGTAGGTTATATAATACAAGGAAACGAATAATCTCCTGATGGTCTGGGGTAAGGCGCATAGTCACTTGTGTCCAATATTGTGGTTTATTGCTAGCCAAAGGTGTAGAATCAATACCCTTCAGGGGAATAGAAACTTCCAACGGCTCCAAATCAAACCCACAACGCTTGGCAAAGGACCAATCCATGAGACTCAGAGCGGCGCCAGAATCCACATAAGCATTCACAGTCACAGATGATAAGGTACAAATCAATGTCACGGACAAAAGAAATTTTGACTGCAAGGTACCTGTAGAAAAAGATTTATCAACCTTTTTATCAAGCTTATTTATACGTTTAGAGCATGCTGATATAACATGAGCTGGATCTCCACAGTAGAAGCACAATCCATTTTTGCGCCTGTAATTTTGACGTTCGCCTCTAGACAAAACACGATCGCATTGCATATGTTCTAATGCCTTTTCAGAGGTCACCGCCAAATGGTGCACAGGTCTTTGCTCAGAAGACACCGCCATATGGTGCACAGGTTTTTGCTCAGAAGATACCGCCATATGGTGCACAGATTTGCGCTCCCGCAAACGCCGATCAATCTGGATAGCCAATTTCATGGCATCATTCAGACCTGTAGGCACAGGGAACCCCACCATGACATCCTTCACGGCATCAGAGAGACCTTCTCTGAAATTAGCTGCTAAAGCGCACTCATTCCATTTAGTAAGCACCGACCATTTACGGAATTTCTGGCAGTATATCTCAGCTTCATCTTGCCCTTGGGAAAGAGCTATCAAGGCTTTCTCAGCCAAAATCTCCAAATTAGGTTCTTCATAAAGCAACCCCAAAGCCTGAAAAAACGCATCTACATTTAACAACGCAGGATCCCCTGGCGATAATGCAAATGCCCAACTTTGTGGGTCGCCGCGCAGTAGAGAGATAACAATTTTAACTTGTTGAGTCTGATCACCAGCAGAGTGAGATCTCAGAGACAAAAACAATTTGCAATTTTCTCTGAAACTCAAAAACCGGGATCTGTCTCCGGTAAAGTATTCAGGCAGAGGAATCTTAGGTTCAGACATTGGAGCACGTATAACAAAATCTTGTAGGTTCTGTACTTTTGTCGCAAGGTTATTCAAACCCGCAACTAAACTCTGTGGATCCATGTTTCAAATGGGTGTAACCCAAGCATTCAGAGTTTAAGAGGAGAGGAGAAAAAAAAAGGCTGAAGACTGCAGTTTAAGCAAGGAATACAAATGATCAAACTAAGGTGCACTTTCAAACACAGAAAAAAAAAAAAAAAAAAAAAAAAAACCTTTTCTTCTCCTTCCTACTTTAGTGCATATTTTAACACATAGATTTTTTACAGGCCGGCCAAACTGTTATGGTTACCCCAATGACCATGGGAAAAAAAATACAAAACGGACTAGCTCTCGGGTGATGGAAACTAAGGTCGACCGTGACCTGAACCTGACCCAACACTTACAGTAGCCGGGGGATGTACCTACGATGCCCTAGACACCACGCGCCAGCCGGAGATCTAACTACCCCTATAAGAGGAATATACAGGCCTGCCTTACCTCCAGTGAGGAACCCCAAAAGATGATAGTAGGCCCCCACAGATATTGACGGTGAGTTCAGAGGAAATGACATACGTAGGATGAACAGCAGATTTAGCACAGTGAGGTCCGCTTACTAGATAGCAGAAGGACAGGAAAGAGTTACTTCACGGTCGACCTAAAAATCACTATTCAAAAACACCATCCAGAAATTACCTTAAACTCCAGTGACAACTCATGCCACTGGAGTAGTAATTTTCTGTCCACAAGAGCTTCCAGCACTGAAGAGTCACATTGCAGATAGCTGGACAAAAATAGCAAAACAAGAAACAAAATTCAACTTAGCTGAACTGGAACTTGAGGCAGGTGAATGCAACAGAATGCTACTAGCACATTGTTGGCCGGCATGTGACTAAAGGCCCCGTCTCACATAGCGAGATCGCTAGCGAGATCGCTGCTGAGTCACAAGTTTTGTGACGCAACAGCGACCTCCATAGCGATCTCGCTATGTGTGACACGTACCAGCGATCAGGCCCCTGCTGTGAGATCGCTGGTCGTGTCGGAATGGCCTGGACCTTTTTTTGGTCGTTGAGGCCCCGCTGACATTGCTGAATCGGTGTGTGTGACACCGATCCAGCGATGTCTTCACTGGTAACCAGGGTAAACATCGGGTTACTAAGCGCAGGGCCGCGCTTAGTAACCCGATGTTTACCCTGGTTACCAGCGTAAATGTAAAAAAAAACAAACAGTACATACTCGCCTTCTGATGTCCATCAGGTCCCTTGCCGTCTGCTTCCTGCTCTCACTGACTCCCGGCCGTACAGTGAGAAGTGAGAGCACAGCAGTGACGTCACCGCTGCGCTCTGCTCTCAGTGTACGGCCGGATCTCAGTCAGAGCAGGAAGCAGACGGCAAGGGACCTGGACACCGAAAGGCGAGTATGTAGTGTTTGTTTTTTTTGGTAACCAGGGTAAACATCGGGTTACTAAGCGCGGCCCTGCGCTTAGTAACCCGATGTTTACCCTGGTTACCCGGGTGCTGCAGGGGGACTTCGGCATCGTTGAAGACAGTTTCAACGATGCCGAAGTCGTTCCCCTGATCGTTGGTCGCTGGGGAGAGTGGTCTGTGTGACAGCTCCCCAGCGACCACACAGCGACTTACCAACGATCACAGCCAGGTCATATCGCTGGTCGTGATCGTTGGTAAATCGCTTAGTGAGACGGGGCCTTAACAGCCAAGCAGCCTTAAATAGGAAACTCCCCAAGAGGGTGGCGACAGGTAATCAGAGATGGAGGAAGGCACATAAGAGACACTACCATAACAGACCACCGGGGGAGCCCACAAACCGAATTCACAACACAGCTCCCTGTACACAGCATGGTGGGCCCACAGCTCCCCTATACACAGTATGGTGGGCCCACAGCTCTCCTATACACAGTATGATGGGCCGACAGCTCCCCTATGCACAGTATGTTGGGCCCACAGCTCTCCTATACACAGTATGATGGGCCGACAGCTCCCCTATGCACAGTATGATTGACCCACAGCTCCCTGTACACAGTATGGTGTTCCTACAGCTCTCCGTATACAGTATGATGAGCCCACAGCTTCCATATACACAGTATGATGGGCCCACAGCTCTCCTATACACAGTATGAAGGGCCCACAGCTCTCCTATGCACAGTATGATGGGCCCACAGCTCTCCTATACACAGTATGATGGGCCCACAGCTCCCCTATACACAGTATGATGGGCCCACAGCTCTCCTATACACAGTATGATGGACCCACAGCTCCTCTATACACAGTATGATGGGCCCACAGCTCTCCTATACACAGTATGATGGGCCCACAGCTCTCCTATACACAGTATGATGGGCCCACAGCTCCCCTGTACACAGTATGGTGTTCCTACAGCTCTCCGTATACAGTATGATGAGCCCACAGCTTCCATATACACAGTATGATGGGCCCACAGCTCTCCTATACACAGTATGAAGGGCCCACAGCTCTCCTATGCACAGTATGATGGGCCCACAGCTCTCCTATACACAGTATGATGGGCCCACAGCTCCCCTATACACAGTATGATGGGCCCACAGCTCTCCTATACACAGTATGATGGACCCACAGCTCCTCTATACACAGTATGATGGGCCCACAGCTCTCCTATACACAGTATGATGGGCCCACAGCTCTCCTATACACAGTATGATGGGCCCACAGCTCCCCTGTACACAGTATGATGCTCCCACTGCTCGATCAAAACACAGTATAATGGTTACCACAGTGGTCCCCATGCTATATACTGACCCCAAATTAGCTCCTACTCTCTATAATTGCAGCAGATTATCTCCCACGAGGCATAATGGACCCTGTATTACTTTGTATAATGGTCCTAATATGAGCTTGCACGCTGTATGATTGCCCCCACAATTTATAAGGGGCCTTTACCATAGTCCCTACAATGTGTGAGGGGCCCCCATACTTTATGATGTCCCCACAGTTGCACCACAAGTTTTGAACAAAATGAAAAGCATCTTATACTCACCTAATCCAGGTTTCTGACAAATCCTCCGGCAAAGCACAGGTGGACCAACGTGCTGTCCTTTTGCCGATGCATGTACGGGATGTGCTGTGCCGACATCTCGGCCAGTTCTGTAGACCACAGGCTTAATGTGACCTACGGTCTACAGAAAGGAGAGCAGTAGTACAGGGAGATTGTGTCCCGCACTACCCCAGAGCTTAAAGAATTGTCCACTGCTTGGATAACTTCTCATGCCCCTCGCTTGGCCCCCATAAAATAATAAAACCTATACTCCCCTCCTGTGTCGGTGCCGTTCCCACGGTGTCGGCAATCCATCTCCCAGGACTCCCGGGACACGTGACTCTGGCGCCCAATCAGTGCTGGCGTCACTGGCCCCGCCTCCTGTCGAATTGAGCAGGAAGAGGAAGTCTGAGGTCGGCAGCAGCCCGGACTTCCTCTTCATGTTCGATTTGTCATAAGGCGGGGACAGTGACGCCAGTGCTGATTGGGCGCCAGCGTCACATGTCACAACATCGCATGGGAGCCCACGGGCTGCAAGTGCCGACACCGCGGGAACGGCGCCGGCAAGGAAGGTGAGTATAGGCTTTGTTATTTTATGGGGGCCAAATATTTAGATGAAGAGGCGGGTGTCCTAGTAGTGGACAAGCCCTGCATACACCGATATAGTTAAAAGTAGCGTAGCTCTGGGTGGGGCCCTCTAAGCCGGGGCCCCGGGGTGACCGCTGCCTCCGCCCCTATGGTACTACCTCTCCTACTACCTGTTACACATCGGGCGCTTTCATTACTAATCTCCTTATTGGATGTTACAGGTGATTTTTTTTGACTTTCTGGAGAGTTAGGAGGAGGCGAACATGAATGTAAAACTGATAAATGTACATGAAGCCGTGTCAGAATCCGCCACTTCGTAAATCATCTTCACTTCAGCTGACAGCGCTGCCCTCCGCGCCGCCGGCACATCTACACAATATTGGCTTCATGTTTTCTCTTTGATCTCCGGCCCAAGTTACTAATTTGGCATTGAGGATTTGGCAGCGGAGCGGCAGCATCCCCCTCTTCTTTCCTGCATCTTTTATCTCGTTTTCATATGGAGCCAAGAAAACTCCTCTTACTGATCAGCAGAGGCGCACCGTCTCAAAGGCGATGTTCCTTTAAGAAGAAACCACACAGACCTGGAGCTCTGCGGAGACCGGATCCTGTATGTCTATGTCGGGCTTAAAGGGCCACAAACCCTACAAATAGGAGCAGAAGGTTCTCTGAAGTTCCTCTGAAGCTTCTTCCAACTTGCAATGACTGATAACGGGGAACATTTCACTGCATTCACCCATCCTACAGTCTGCCACAATCCAGAAGAAAAGGACCCATAGAGTGGCTGATAACAGAGATAATAGATACAATTGTAGTGAGTTAGAAACAGTTTAGTGTCTCTTAGGGTACCGTCTCACAGTGGCACTTTGGTCGCTACGACGGTACGATCCGTGACGTTCCAGTGATATCCATACGATATCGCTGTGTCTGACACGCAGCAGCGATCATGGACCCCGCTGAGAATCGTACGTCGTAGCAGATCGTTTGGAACTTTCTTTCGTCGCTGGATCTCCCGCTGTCATCGCTGGATCGTTGTGTGTGACACCGATCCAGCTATGCGTTCGCTTGTAACCAGGGTAAACATCGGGTTACTAAGCGCAGGGCCGCGCTTAGTAACCCGATGTTTACCCTGGTTACCATCGTAAATGTAAAAAAAAAAAAAAAAACGTACATACTCACATTCCGGTGTCCGTCAGGTCCCTCGCCGTCTGCTTCCCGCACTGACTGACTGCCGGCCGGAAAGTAAAAGCAGAGCACAGTGGTGACGTCACCGCTGTGCTCTGCTTTCACTTTACGGCCGGCACTCAGTCAGTGCGGGAAGCAGATGGCAAGGGACCTGACGGACACCGGAATGTGAGTATGTACGGTTTGTTTTTTTTTTACATTTACGATGGTAACCAGGGTAAACATCGGGTTAATAAGCGCGGCCCTGCGCTTAGTAACCTGATGTTTACCCTGGTTACCCGGGGACTCCGGCATCGTTGGTCGCTGGAGAGCTGTCTGTGTGACTGCTCCCCAGCGATCACACAACGACTTACCAACGATCACGGCCAGGTCGTATCGCTGTTCGTGATCGTTGGTAAATCGTTTTGTGTGACAGTACCCTAAGTCTTAATGTATTAGAAGGAAAGATGAGAGAAGACTCCCAAGAAGAAGCCGCATCGACCTGACATTCATTGCTTCTTAGTCACTGACACCCCCAGCGTTCTGTGGCTTTCATTTCTCCACCGCACCTTGAATTATAAGAAGAGACCCCCATTTCTCAGGCTTCTCTATGTGACTGTGGTGGTTACCAGTTAGGTGGTCAAAGTTACTTAGAACCCAACAAGGTGGCGTTTCCCAGGAGCTATGGTGCTAACCACCGACAGCTCTGCTACAAAGAGCCTGTGCCAGAGGCTTCATCATCATCATCATCATCATCATCATCATCCTGTATATATCTAGTCATAACCATAGTGCATGAGCACCACATGGAGAGAAGTATCGGACACATGGCTTAGTAATTGAATTCTGCCACCTAATTCAGCCATGTTACCCCTCAGTGTGTAACATCCAGCCCCTCATCCTCAGTGTATGACATCCAGTATAATACACCCTGTATTATACTACAGAGCTGCACTCACTATTCTGCTGGTGCGGTCACTGTGTACATACATTACATTACTGATCCTGAGTTACATCCTGTATTATACTCCAGAGCTGCACTCACTATTCTGCTGGTGCGGTCACTGTGTACATACATTACATTACTGATCCTGTGTTACATCCTGTATTATACTGCAGAGCTGCACTCACTATTCTGCTGGTGCAGTCACTGTGTACATACATTACATTACTGATCCTGTGTTACATCCTGTATTATACTGCAGAGCTGCACTCACTATTCTGCTGGTGCAGTCACTGTGTACATACATTACATTACTGATCCTGAGTTACATCCTGTATTCAGGGGCGGACTGGGCCAGGTGGCAGGAGTGCATATGCCCCCCGGGCCGGTGCCTGAGCAGCTGCACAGGGCCGCTGGAGGACCGGCAGCGATTTTAATACATAGCGCGCCGCATCCCTCCAGCCGGCCCTTTAAATCTAAGCCAGGTCCTGTGTGCGCGCGTTGCCAGCGCTGATAAGTGCCGCGGCGGCCCACGCTAGTGCGCGAGCACGGCCGCGGTCCTATTTCCTGCGCGTGCTCGTCTGCTGCCCGTGTCAGCGCGGGCAAGCAGGAGACCACGCGCGCACATTTGAAAAGTCCGGCGCGCATAGGACGCCTCCACCTGACCTGACTGTGTCTGACGCTGGCCGGCCTGTACCAGCGTCAGAGAAGACTGCTCACCAATGCCTGGGATCCTCTTCACTGCCGACGCTGGAGAGAGGACCCAACACATCACAGCCCTTCATCCTCCCGACCTCCCCCCCCAATCTCAGGGACCTGGGTGAGTCCCAAGATGATTTTTTAATGTATATACAGCAGTTGCACCTATATAATGTGTATAGACTGCTATATATACGTTATATAGGTGATACTGCTGTATATAATCACTATACCACTAAAATGTATGTATAGCAGCCTATATCTTATATAGGTGACACTGCTACTGATGCATATATACCTTATATAGGTGACACTGCAGTGTGTGTGTATACATACTGTATATACAGTATACTGTACACACACATGTATGTTTACACATATATGTACATGTATACACAGCAGTACCACCTATATAATGTATATACACATCAGTAGCAGTGTTACCTATATAAGATGTAGACTGCTATACATACATTATATAGGTAGTATAGTGATTATATACATCAGTATCACCTATATAATGTATATTTAGTAGTCTATACACATTATATAGGCAATACCGCTACTGATGTGTATATAGGTGATACTGCTGTGTATATATGTCGTTATATAGGCTATACTGGTGTGTGTGTGTGTATACACACACACACGTACATATATACACAACAGTATCACCTATATATAACATATATACACATCAGTAGCAGTATTGCCTATATAATGTATATAGACTGCTGTATACATGATATATAGGTGATACTATCATTATATACAGCAGTAGCAGTATCGCCTATATATCGTGTATCCAACATTTGCAGTATCACCTGTATAATGTATATACTACTGCATATACGTTGTATAGGTGATACTGCTGTGTATAGCAGCACTATCTATCTGTGTCTAATATATATATATATATATATATATATATATATATATAATTTTATTTTATCAGTTTCATCTATATAATGTGTGTACACCAGTCACAGTATCACATACAATATATAGGTGATACTACAACTATACACATCAGTCGCAGTGTCAACTATATATTGTATATACAGTAGCTTCAATGTGATATATATTCAGCAGTCGCGGTGTCTCCTATGTACATCAGCCTCTGTGTCTCCTACGTGATGTATGCATCATAACATAGTATAATTCTGTCCTAATTACCGTATATTGTAGAGATGTGTGTGTGTGTATATATTTTTTGAATATATATATATACAGTATATATATATATATATATATATATATATATATATATATATATATATATATATTACATAGAGAGAGAGAGAGAGAGTGTAGAGATGTTTGTATAGTATGGCGCTATGTATATATATATATATATATATATACAATATATAGTTGACACTGCGACTGATGTGTATAGTTGTAGTATCACCTATATATTGTATGTGATACTGTGACTGGTGTACACACACTATATATACACTGCTGCCACATCTCTACACTATCTACTATATAATTGTCTAAGGGTCACTTCCGTCTGTCTGTCACGGATATTCATTGGTTGCGGCCTCTGTCTGTCATGGAATCCAAGTCTCTGATTGGTCTCGCCAGCTGCCTGTCATGGCTGCCGCGACCAATCAGCGACGGGCACAGTCCGATTAGTCCATCCCTACTCCCCTGCAGTCAATGCCCGGCGCCCGCTCCATATTCCCCGCAGTCACCGCACACAGGGTTAATGCCAGCGGTAACGGAGCGCGTTATGCCGCGGGTAACTCACTCCGCTACCGCCGCTATTAACCCTGTGTGACCAACTTTTTACTATTGATGCTGCCTATGCAGCGTCAATAGTAGAAAGATCTAATGTTAAAAATAATTTTAAAAAAATAAAAAATCATTATATACTCACCTTCTGCCGCCTTTCCCACTCCTCGCAACGCTCCGGTGACCGGTCCATGCAAGCGGCAGGTTCCGTTGGCAAGGATGGTCTGCGAGAAGGACCTGCCGTGATGTCACGGTCATGTGACCACGACGTCATCACGGGTCCTGAGCGCCTGCGCGAGAAAGACCTGCGATGATGTCACGGTCAAGTGACTGCGACGTCATCACACCCTGGGACCGGAAGCTGCCGCCTGCACGGCACACAGGCGACAGAACTACAAGGGACCCCTCGGAAGGTGAGTATATGTTTATTTTTTATTTTTTAACCTGTGACATACATGGCTGGGCAATATACTACGTAGCTGGGCAATATACTACATGGCTCTGTGGTGTATACTACGTCGCTGTGCAATATACTACGTGGCTCTGTGCTGAATACTACGTCACTGGGCAATATACTACGTCACTGGGCAATATACTACGTCGCTGGGCAATATACTACGTGGCTGGGCAATATGCTACGTGGCTGGGCAATATGCTACGTGGCTGGGCAATATGCTACGTGGCTGGGCAATATACTACGTGGCTCTGTGCTGTATACTACGTAACTGGGCAATATACTACGTGGCTGGGCAATATACTACGTGGCTCTGTGCTGTATACTACATCGCTGTGCAATATACTATGTGGCTCTGCTGTATACTACATCGCTGTGCAATATACTACGTGGCTCTGTGCTGTATACTACGTGGTTGGGCAATATACTACGTGGCTGGGCAATATACTACGTGGCTGGGCAATATACTACGTGGCTGGGCAATATACTACGCGGCTGGGCAATATACTACGCGGCTGGGCAATATACTACGTTGCTGGGCAATATACTACGTAGCTGGGCAATATACTACGTGACTGGCCAATATACTACGTGGCTGGGCAATATACTGCGTGGCTCTGTGCTGTATACTACATTGCTGTGCAATATACTACGTGGCTCTGTGCTGTATACTACATCGCTGTGCAATATACTACGTGGCTCTGTGCTGTATACTACGTCACTGGGCAATATACTACGTCACTGGGCAATATACTACGTGGCTGGGCAATATACTATGTCACTGGGCAATATACTACGTGGCTGGGCAATATACTACGTGGACATGCATATTCTAGAATACCCGATGCGTTAGAATCGGGTCACCATCTAATATAATATATACACCGCTCTATATTCCTTAACACGGTATATAATATGCCTCTGTGTATATAATAGATTGTAGTATACCGTATAAACTCATGTATAAGCCGAGTTTTTCAGCATATTTTTTTTTGTCCTGAAAACACCCCCCTCAGCTTATACACGAGTCATTGTCCCAGAAAAACGGAGGGGGAGCTGTCATGATCTCTGCAGGCAGAGATCATAGCAAGCCTATAGAGGGACAAGCTCTCGGAAGACGGAACTATACTGACCATGAACTAAGCCTGCCGCGCAACTAGAAATAGCCAGGTAGCATTTCCTATTTATTGCTAGATGCCCAGCTCTGGCCTAAGACCTAAATAGCTAGCAGAGGGAAATATAAGACCTGGCTCACCTCTAGAGAAATATTCCAAAGCAGACAGTAGCCCCCCACATATAATGACGGTGAGTTCAGATGAAACAACAAACGCAGCAGGAAAATAGTCTTTAGCAAATTTGAGGTCCGCTTACTAGATAGCAGAAGACAGATAGTATACTTTCATGGTCAGCAGAAAAACACTAACAAAACACCATCCAGAGATTACCTTAAACTCTGGCATTAACTCATAACACCAGAGTAGCAATCCCTGATCAACGAGAGCTTTCCAGACACAGTAACAAAACTTCAGCTGTGAACTGGAACAAATAGGCAAAACGAAACATGGACAAAAGTCCAACTTATCTAGTAGTTGTCAGAAGCAGGAACAAGCACTGAGAGGCATCAGATAACATTGCTGACCGGCAAGAAACCACCAGAGAAATGAGCTTAAATAGCGACACCCACTACTGATGGAAACAGGTGAAACAGGAAAGAGGATGACAAGTCCAATTCCACAAGCGGCCACCGGGGGAGCCCAGAATCCAAATTCACAACAGTACCCCCCCCTCAAGGAGGGGGCACCGAACCCTCACCAGATCCACCAGGGCGACCAGGATGAGCCCTATGGAAGGCACGAACAAGATCAGAAGCATGAACATCAGATGCATTGACCCAAGAATTATCCTCCTGGCCGTAACCCTTCCAATTGACCAGATACTGGAGTCTCCGTCTGGAAACACGAGAGTCCAAAATTTTCTCCACAACGTACTCCAACTCACCCTCCACCAACACCGGAGCAGGAGGCTCAACTGAAGGTACAACAGGTACCTCATACCTGCGCAATAACGACCGATGAAAAACGTTATGAATGGAAAAGGACGCAGGGAGGTCCAAACGGAAAGAAACAGGATTAAGAATCTCCAATATTCTATAAGGGCCGATGAACCGAGGTTTAAACTTAGGAGAAGAGACCCTCATAGGGACAAAACGAGAAGACAGCCACACTAAATCTCCAACACAAAGCCGAGAACCAACACGACGATGACGGTTGGCAAAACGCTGAGTCTTCTCCTGTGACAACTTCAAATTGTCCATAACCTGCCCCCAGATGTGATGCAATCTCTCCACCACCGCATCCACTCCAGGACAATCCGAGGATTCCACCTGACCGGAGGAAAATCGAGGGTGAAACCCCGAATTACAGAAAAACGGGGACACCAAGGTGGAAGAGCTGGCCCGATTATTGAGGGCGAACTCTGCCAATGGCAAAAAGGCAACCCAATCATCCTGGTCAGCAGAGACAAAACACCTCAGATATGTCTCCAGGGTCTGATTAGTCCGCTCGGTCTGGCCATTAGTCTGAGGGTGAAAAGCAGATGAAAAAGACAAATCTATGCCCATCCTAGCACAGAATGCCCGCCAAAATCTAGACACAAATTGGGTACCTCTGTCAGAAACAATATTCTCAGGAATACCGTGCAATCGGACAACATTCTGAAAAAACAGAGGAACCAACTCAGAAGAAGAAGGCAACTTGGGCAGAGGAACCAAATGGACCATTTTAGAGAAACGGTCACAGACCACCCAGATGACAGACATCTTCTGGGAAACAGGCAGATCTGAAATAAAATCCATCGAGATGTGTGTCCAAGGCCTCTTAGGAATAGGCAAGGGCAACAGCAGTCCGCTAGCCCGAGAACTACAAGACTTGGCCCGAGCACAAATGTCACATGACTGCACAAAGACTCGCACATCTCGTGACAGGGAAGGCCACCAGAAGGATCTTGCCACCAAATCCCTGGTACCAAAAATTCCGGGATGACCTGCCAATGCAGAAGAATGTACCTCAGAGATGACTCTACTGGTCCAATCATCCGGAACAAACAGTCTATCAGGCGGACAACGATCCGGTCTATCCGCCTGAAACTCTTGCAAGGACCGCCGCAGATCAGGAGAAACGGCCGACAAAATTACTCCCTCCCTAAGGATACCTGTGGGTTCAGCATTACCAGGAGAGTCCGGGTCAAAACTCCTAGAAAGGGCATCTGCCTTAACATTCTTAGAACCCGGTAGGTATGACACCACAAAATTAAAGCGAGAAAAAAATAAAGACCAGCGCGCCTGTCTAGGATTCAGGCGCCTGGCAGTCTCAAGATAAATCAAATTTTTGTGGTCAGTCAATACCACCACCTGATGCTTAGCCCCCTCTAGCCAATGGCGCCACTCCTCAAACGCCCACTTCATGGCCAAAAGCTCCCTATTCCCAACATCATAATTCCGCTCTGCGGGCGAAAATTTGCGAGAAAAGAAGGCACAAGGCCTAATGACGGAGCAGTCGGAACCTTTCTGCGACAACACTGCCCCAGCTCCGATCTCCGAAGCGTCAACCTCAACCTGAAAAGGCAGATTCACATCAGGCTGACGTAACACAGGGGCAGAGGCAAAACGGTGCTTAAGCTCCTGAAAGGCCTCTACAGCATGAGGGGACCAATTAGCAACATCAGCGTCATGTCTGGTCAAATCAGTCAGTGGTTTAACGACATCCGAAAAACCAGCAATAAATCGGCGGTAAAAGTTGGCAAAGCCCAAAAATCTCTGAAGACCCTTAAGAGAGGAGGGCTGAGTCCAGTCACAAATAGCTTGCACCTTGACGGGATCCATCTCAATGGAAGAGGGAGAAAAAATATACCCCAAAAAGGAAATTTTCTGGACCCCAAAAACGCACTTAGACCCCTTCACACATAAAGAATTAGACCGCAGAACCTGAAAAACTCTCCTGACCTGCTGGACATGAGAGTCCCAGTCATCAGAAAAAATCAGAATATCATCCAGATATATTATCATAAATTTATCCAGAAAATCGCGGAAAATATCATGCATAAAAGACTGGAAAACTGAAGGGGCATTAGAAAGACCAAAAGGCATGACCAAATACTCAAAGTGGCCCTCGGGCGTATTAAATGCGGTCTTCCACTCATCCCCCTGCCTGATCCGCACCAAATTATACGCCCCACGAAGATCAATTTTAGAGAACCACTTAGCACCCTCTATACGAGCAAACAAATCAGTAAGCAATGGCAATGGGTATTGGTACTTAACAGTGATCTTATTCAGAAGCCGATAATCAATACATGGTCTCAAAGAGCCGTCCTTTTTTGAGACAAAGAAAAACCCAGCTCCCAAGGGAGAAGAAGATGGACGAATATGTCCCTTTTCCAAAGACTCCTTTATATATTCCCGCATAGCAGCATGTTCCGGCACAGACAGATTAAACAAACGACCCTTTGGATATTTGCAACCCGGTATCAAATCTATGGCACAATCGCACTCACGGTGCGGAGGTAACGACCCAAGCTTGGGTTCGTCAAAGACGTCTTGATAATCAGAGAGGAACTCAGGGACTTCAGAGGGAATGGACGACGAAATAGAAACCAAAGGTAAGTCCCCATGAATACCCTTACATCCCCAGCTCAACACAGACATTGCTCTCCAGTCCAAGACTGGATTGTGAGACTGCAACCATGGCAATCCCAGTACCAAATCGTCATGTAAATTATACAGCACCAGGAAACGAATAATCTCCTGGTGATCCGGATTGATACGCATGGTTACTTGTGTCCAGTATTGTGGTTTATTATTAGCCAATGGGGTGGAGTCAATCCCCTTCAGAGGAATAAGAGTCTCCAAAGGCTCTAAATCAAAACCACAACGATTGGCAAAGGACCAATCCATAAGACTCAGAGCGGCGCCAGAGTCAACATAGGCGTCCGTGGCAATGGATGACAAAGAGCAAATCAGGGTTACAGACAAAATAAACTTAGACTGAATGGTGCCAATGGAAACAGACTTATCAAGCTTCTTTGTACGCCTAGAGCATGCTGATATAACATGAGTAGAATCCCCACAATAGAAGCACAATCCATTCTTCCGTCTAAAATTCTGTCGCTCGCTCCTGGACAGAATTCTATCACACTGCATACTTTCTGGCGTCTTTTCCATAGACACCGCCAGATGGTGCACCGGTTTGCGCTCCCGCAGACGCCTATCAATCTGAATAGCCATTGTCATGGACTCATTCAGACCTGCAGGCACAGGGAACCCCACCATAACATCCTTAACGGCATCAGAGAGACCTTCTCTGAAAGTTGCCGCCAAGGCGCACTCATTCCACTGAGTAAGCACAGACCATTTACGGAATTTTTGGCAGTAAACCTCAGCTTCGTCTTGCCCCTGAGATAGTGCCATCAAAGTTTTTTCTGCCTGAAGTTCCAAATGAGGTTCCTCATAAAGCAAGCCCAAGGCCAGAAAAAACGCATCCACATCGCGCAACGCAGGATCCCCTGCTGGCAATGAGAAGGCCCAATCTTGAGGGTCACCCCTGAGCAAGGAAATCACAATCCTAACCTGCTGAGCAGGGTCTCCAGCTGAACGAGACTTCAGGGACAAATACAGCTTACAATTATTTCGGAAATTCTGGAAGCTAGCTCTATTCCCTGTGAAGAACTCCGGCAAAGGAATTCTCGGCTCAGATACTGGAGCATGTACCACAAAATCTTGTAAATTTTGTACTTTCGTGATGAGATTATTCAAACCCGCAGTTACACTCTGAAGATCCATTATTGTCAGGTGCACACAGAGCCATACAGAGATTAGGAGGAGAGAGAGAAAAAAGACTGCAGCAAGGCAAACTGGAGGACAAAAAAAAAAAAAAAAAAAAAAAATTCCAGCAGACTTCTTAAAACTCTCCTTTCTCAACCTGGGTCTTTAACACTTTATTGTCCGGTCAAACTGTCATGATCTCTGCAGGCAGAGATCATAGCAAGCCTATAGAGGGACAAGCTCTCGGAAGACGGAACTATACTGACCATGAACTAAGCCTGCCGCGCAACTAGAAATAGCCAGGTAGCATTTCCTATTTATTGCTAGATGCCCAGCTCTGGCCTAAGACCTAAATAGCTAGCAGAGGGAAATATAAGACCTGGCTCACCTCTAGAGAAATATTCCAAAGCAGACAGTAGCCCCCCACATATAATGACGGTGAGTTCAGATGAAACAACAAACGCAGCAGGAAAATAGTCTTTAGCAAATTTGAGGTCCGCTTACTAGATAGCAGAAGACAGATAGTATACTTTCATGGTCAGCAGAAAAACACTAACAAAACACCATCCAGAGATTACCTTAAACTCTGGCATTAACTCATAACACCAGAGTAGCAATCCCTGATCAACGAGAGCTTTCCAGACACAGTAACAAAACTTCAGCTGTGAACTGGAACAAATAGGCAAAACGAAACATGGACAAAAGTCCAACTTATCTAGTAGTTGTCAGAAGCAGGAACAAGCACTGAGAGGCATCAGATAACATTGCTGACCGGCAAGAAACCACCAGAGAAATGAGCTTAAATAGCGACACCCACTACTGATGGAAACAGGTGAAACAGGAAAGAGGATGACAAGTCCAATTCCACAAGCGGCCACCGGGGGAGCCCAGAATCCAAATTCACAACAGGGAGCAGCGAGTCACAGAATATTCCAGTGCCGTGAATATTCATTTCTCTTATAGGGTTCACAGCCACAGCTGCTGGCTTCCAGCACACATCCTACTTACCTTCCCTGCGCTCCCTCGCTGCATCTTGTTCTGGCGCCAGCAGCTCTTCAGACCGAGCGATCATGTGTCTGCCTCTCATTAAGGTAATGAGTATTCACCCCTCTCCACTCCCATAGGCGTGGGTAAAGGCCGGAGACACACTGGTGCGAGATACGGCCGAGTCTCGCTGGTTAAAAGCAAGCTGTGGCACCTGCACTCCGGAGCGGAGCGTGCGGCTCCATGTATTGCTATGCAGCTGCACGCTCCGCTCCGGAGTGCAGGTGCCACAGCTTGCTTTTAACCAGCGAGACTTGGCCATATCTCGCAGCAGTGTGTCTCCGGCCTAAATATTCATTATCTTAATGAGTGGGGGACACGTGATCACCCAGCCACAGGAGCTGCTGGCACCAAAACGAGATGCTGCGAGGGCATGCAGGGAAGGTAAGTAGGATGTGTTTTTTTTTTTTTTATCGGAACCATGCATACATGAACAAGGACGGAGCCATGCATAAAAGGACGGGGATAAGGAGCCATGCATACAAGGACGAGGATAAGGAGCCATGCATACAAAAATGGGAATAAGAGGCCCATGCATACAAGGACGGGGATAAGGAGTCATGCATACAAGGATGGGGATAAGGAGCTAAGGAGCCCATGCAGACAAGGATGGGGATAAGGAGCCATGCATACAAAGACGGGGATGAGGAGCCATGCATACAAGGACGGGGATAAGGAGCCATGCATACAAGGACTGGGATAAGGAGCTCATGCAGACAAGGATGGGGATAAGGAGCCATGCATACAAAGACGGGGATGAGGAGCCATGCGGACGGGGACGGGGGAGCCATGCAGACAAGGATGGGGATGAGGAGCCATGCATACAAGGACTGGGATAAGGAGCAATGCATACAAGGACAGGGATGGGGGGACCATGCATACAAGGACAGGGATGAGGAGCTATGCATACAAGGACGGGGATAAGGAGCCATGCATACAGGGACAGGGGAGCCATGCATACAAGGACGGGGATGTGGGGACAATGCATACCTGGCTTATACTCGACTCAATAAGCTCTCCCAGTTTTTTTCTGGCAAAATTAGGTGCCTCGGCATATACTTGGGTCGACATATACTCAAGTATATACGGTATATTGTGGAGCTGTGTATACTTCTACTGTCCTGCATAAATGGTGTAATTCTCAGTATCTATTCTTATTATGTATGTGTGTGTATCTGTCTATCTATCACTCTGATTAATTGTGAGAAAAGTAGCGTACTCCTTATTGGCCCATGTGGCAACGTTTCGGATCCGTAACTGCACATTTCTCTGATATGGAAGTGAAATGTTGCCACATGGACTAATATAGTGTATAAAAAAAATCGGTTCCATTTTCTTCCACAAAAGTGGTACGATTCTCTTCTCACTTGCTGTCCGTGTGCAGTCGTTTTTTTTTTCCTCAGCAGATGTTGCAGTCTGATACACGGCGAGTCAGACCATTGAGAAGATGGAGAAATTAATTTCTCCGTCTCCTCCACACTTGTGCTGCGAGAGCATTGGAGCACGGACACTCGGATCATGCTCACAGCAGAGCAGGAGCCAAGTATCATTGGCAGATCACATCCAATGCCATATGCTAGTGTTATTCCACCCTAATGAGCACCTGTATTAAAGGGAACCTCAACCCCCCCCCCCCCCCAGCGTTTTTAACTAAAAAAGCCACCTTGTGCAGCTCTAATGCTGCATTCTGTGAAGGTGGCTCTTTTAGTTCTGGTCCCTTCCAACGCTGAAGTAATCGTTTTTAGAATTTGCCTGTCATACCTGTAGTTTGTCAGGGGGGCATGTCTTTTCCCCCCTGACACAAACGCCTCCCTCAGTACTCTGTGTGCCAGGCGCCACCTCCTCTTCCTTCATTAGCGTCTCCAGCGCCTGCGCTGTAAGGTTTTTTTCGGGCATGCGCAGCTTGCGCTGCCCTTCCAACTTACAACGCAGGCGCCGGGGGCACTAATGAAGGAGAGGAGGAGGCGCCTGGCTCCGGAGCAGATACTGCTGGGCGGCAGGAGGAGCGCTGGTCCCCTGTGAGGGAGATGGCACCTCTGCTGTGAGTCCTCTGCAGAGCGGTCACTGGGCGCTGTGCTCCTCAGTCCTCTGCCATCCTCTGGGCTCTCCTCATCCCCAGGGTGTCCCTGATGCCTGCCTGCGGTGTAAAGAGCACCATGTAAATGGACCTGTGTTCGATCATGCGCACTGCGGCGCCATTCACATGTGGCTCTTCAAATAACGCCTTTAAGAGAAGTGTTGAAGGGCAGGACAAAGTATAGCAAAATTCACTGATCAGGATGGGGAGTGTTATAGTATGTGGGCTGGTGGGGTTTGTGTGGCAGGGCTGTTTTTTTTTTTGTCCCAGTCCGGCCCTGTGTGTGTGATTATACAGTGAGGCTGTGTGTGAGATTATACATTGGGGCTGTGCGTGTCATTATACAGTGAGGCTGTGCTTGTCATTATACAGTGGGGCTGTGCCTGTCATTATACAGTGGGGTTGTGTGTGTGACTGTCACTGTATACAGTAGGACTGTGTTTTATATATATATATATATATATATATATATATATATATATATATATATATATATATATATATATATATATATATATATATATATATACACTCACTGGCCACTTTATTAGGTACACCATGCTAGTAACGGGTTGGACCCCTTTTGCCTTCAGAACTGCCTCAATTCTTCGTGGCATAGATTCAACAAGGTGCTGGAAGCATTCCTCAGAGATTTTGGTCCATATTGACATGATGGCATCACACAGTTGCCGCAGATTTGTCGGCTGCACATCCCTGATGCGAATCTCCCGTTCCACCACATCCCAAAGATTTCATGTTGTTTACGCCAAATTCTGACCCTACCATCCGAATGTCGCAGCAGAAATCGAGACTCATCAGACCAAGCAACGTTTTTCCAATCTTCTACTGTCCAATTTCGATGAGCTTGTACAAATTGTAGCCTCAGTTTCCTGTTCTTAGCTGAAAGGAGTGGTACCCGGTGTGGTCTTCTGCTGCTGTAGCCCATCTGCCTCAAAGTTCGACGCACTGTGCGTTCAGAGATGCTCTTAGGCCTACCTTGGTTGTAACGGGTGGCGATTTGAGTCACTGTTGCCTTTCTATCAGCTCGAACCAGTCTGCCCATTCTCCTCTGACCTCTGGCATCAACAAGGCATTTCCGCCCACAGAACTGCCGCTCACTGGATTTTTTTTCTTTTTCGGACCATTCTCAGTAAACCCTAGAGATGGTTGTGCGTGAAAATCCCAGTAGATCAGCAGTTTCTGAAATACTCAGACCAGCCCTTCTGGCACCAACAACCATGCCACGTTCAAAGGCACTCAAATCCCCTTTCTTCCCCATACTGATGCTCGGTTTGAACTGCAGGAGATTGTCTTGACCATGTCTACATGCCTAAATGCACTGAGTTGCCGCCATGTGATTGGCTGATTAGAAATTAAGTGTTAACAAGAAGTTGGACAGGTGTACCTAATAAAGTGGCCAGTGAGTGTATATATATATAATATATATTCATTCGCATGCTTGCAGTCACAAGACCACCTGTTCCCGGCACCAGAGAATCCTCACAGTGTGCACGATATGGGGATTCACACACAGTGACTTTAGACATGTAGCTTAAGATCCGACAACCCCTTTAAGGATGGGCCGCGACTCATGGGCCACTGCTGTGTGGTTGCCCCCCAGGCTAAAATTTGCCAGCCAGCCCCTGCCTGTATTACACCCCAGAGCTGCACTCACTATTCTGCTGGTGCGGTCACTGTGTACATACATTACATTACTGATCCTGTGTTACATCCTGTATTATACTCCAGAGCTGCACTCACTATTCTGCTGGTGCAGTCACTGTGTACATACATTACATATCCTGAGTTACATCCTGTATTATACTCCAGAGCTGCACTCACTATTCTGCTGGTGCAGTCACTGTGTACATACATTACATATCCTGAGTTACATCCTGTATTATACTCCAGAGCTGCACTCACTATTCTGCTGGTGCAGTCACTGCGTACATACATTACATTACTGATCCTGAGTTACATCCTGTATTATACCCCAGAGCTGCACTCACTATTCTGCTGGTGCAGTCACTGTGTACATACATTACATTACTGATCCTGAGTTACATCCTGTATTATACTCCAGAGCTGCACCCACTATTCTGCTGGTCAGTCACTGTGTACATACATTACATTACTGATCCTGAGTTACATCCTGTATTATACCCCAGAGCTGCACTCACTATTCTGCTGGTGCAGTCACTGTGTACATACATTACAAAACTGATCCGGAGTTACATCCTGTATTATACTCCAGAGCTGCACTCACTATTCTGCTGGTGCAGTCACTGTGTACATACATTACATATCCTGAGTTACATCCTGTATTATACTCCAGAGCTGCACTCACTATTTTATTCTTTAATCTCACTGGTGGAAAGATTAGACAGATGGATTAATAGAGAGATGATTGAAAAAGGAAAGGGAAAAAGGAAAAAGAAACAAAGAAAGAAAGAACAGAAGAAAGAGAAAGAAAATTGGACAGTTGTCTTTTTTATTGTGGTGAGGTTCTGTGAAGGAAGAGTGAATTCCTGGATCCGTTAATCTTCTGCTGGGTAATAACAATAAACACTCCCGTTTCTTGCGGCCGCGCCCTGCACGTTCCTACAGCTGCAGCGAACCTTATTAAATCTGTGCAGTGTGTGGCACAATGCTGCCCTCTGGTGGTAGCCACCAAACACTGCGGCTTGAGGATCATAAAAATATTTTTATTTTACTATCATTATTTTAGAAGTCATCTGACTTGGAAAAAACAGGTTATTCAGTAGCAGTCTTATCATGAGAGTGTTACTTATGGGACCCTCACTCTGTCAGCTGTTGTTTCAAGAGGGAATCAAGAGGGAGCATAGTACTACGGCCAATAATATTAGTTGACATCAATACATTTAAAAAAAAAAACAACAAATAAATGCCATCCTCTCTTCCTAAGGCCGGAGTCACACATACGCGAGATACGGCCGAGTCTTGCAGGTTAAAAACAAGCTCTAGCACCGGCACTCCGGAGCGGAGCGTGCGGCTCCGTATTGCTGTGCGGCTGCACGCTCTGCTCCAGAGTGCTGGCGCCAGAGCTTGGTTTTAACCTGCGAGACTCGGCTGTATCTCGCGTATGTGTGATCCCGGCCTAATATGGATTCCTTTGACTTAATTTTATTATATTATTTTACATTATTATTGCGTTTTATACAGTGGGTACGGAAAGTATTCAGACCCCTATAATTTTTTACTCTTTGTTACATTGCAGCCATTTGGTAACTTCAAAATAGTTCATTTTATTCCTCATTAATGTTCACTCTGCACCCCATCTTCACTGAAAAAAAACAGAAATGTAGAAATTGTTGCAATCCCCAAATCCAGGTGTGAAGAACTTGTTGCATCATTCCCAAGAAGACTCATGGCTGCACTAGCTCAGAAGGGGCTTCTACTCAATACTGAGCAAAGGGGCTGAAGACTTATGACCATAGGATAGTTCAGTTTTTCTTTTTTAATAAATTTGCAAAAATTTCTACATTTTTGGGTTTTTTTTCAGTCAAGAAGGGGTGCAGAGTGTACATTAATGAGAAAAAAAATTAACTTTTTTGAATTTACCAAATGGCTGCAGTGAAACAAAAAATTGAAAGGGGTCTGAATACTTTCCGTTCCCACTGTAAAAGAAAAGCTGAGTTTTATTCCATTTCTATAATGTAAGGTCGCAGTAATGAGAGTCCCTCAAACCAGGGCGTAACTCTCGCCTGAATGCAGTCACACACAGTCAGTTGATTCCCTGGTCTTCATGTTATTTGTTCCCTTCTTCTTCTTTGACTTTTGAGCTTTGGACAATGATCCAGCGATTACTATGAAGAAAACTGCTTCTTCCCTTCTTTTGTTTTATGGATTTATTGAGATCTTTTTATGGATTTATTGAGATCATGGTTTTTGTCTATAATTACATTTGTAACACATGTATCATATTTATATATGGTATTTATGGTGATCACACTTTATTTTATTTGTTTGCATTTATTTTTATGGAATTCTGCACTTTTTATATGATCTGTTATGAATGATGCGGCTTATTTACATCTTGCAGTAAATATTTGCGGTTTTGTTATGCTTCCATACACATATTAGGGAGAGGGATTGATGTGTCATCATTAGAGTTATATACTTGCCGTTCAGCTCGCAGGTCGGCTGTGGTCCCAGTCTCACCTGGATATGGACATGGACATCCACAGCATCATAATGTGTCGTTGCTGTGCATGTGTAGTCTCACCTGACGGCTGTAAGCGAGGCAGTGTCACACAGTAGCCTTACCACACCGGGTGAAAATGGACTAATACTTATACTTACACTATTTAAAAGACAACAGGACAGTCCTCTTTATACCCCTGAGGAAGCAGACATGCGAAACGTGCATCAGGACTGTGACAAGTACTGACACTACCTCCTGATCAATACATTATGGATAAGAACTCTTTACTTAAATTCATTGAATTGGGACTAAAAATAATTTTGCCATTCAGTTTTATTACACATTTTGCATCGTTTAGTTTTCACAGGCTTTTTGTTTCTCTACACATTCAACATTGATGTGCATTGATGTGGTCTGTGGTCATACATCAGCTGCCAGAGAAAAGAAAGATAAAAGCGTTACAGCAAGCAACGAGCTCACTATCTGACTCAGAGTAAAAGGAATTGTCCAGGACCATTTTATTTTTTTTAATATGCACCTAAAAATTAACAGTTTGACCCCAAAACGAACAGAATGAATCACTGAGCAAAGATTTCATCAAATATGATAACGTTAATAATAAATATTTATAAATAACATGATCCTTAAAATATAAACAAAGAATAATAATTACAGGGGTAGTGACACCTAAGTGCCACGCTTGGTAAGGTTAGAATACAAGTACAAATAAAGTAACAAAAAATGTCCATCCAATATAAATCAAGTATATGGAGGCAAATAGCAGGGCTATATCGGATAATAGTGAGGTTTATAAGGCTGAAACGTGGCACACAGAGATATGCCGGCGCCAACTCAGAGCAATCACGGACCGCTCCTGCAAGTGATTCAGCATCTCAACATCAACAGAGTGGCTCTTCTTCTTCCGGGCTGCTCTGTTGATAGGGCGTGAATGCGAGCGTCATGCTGATTGATGGCCGGATTCCTGCAATAAGGCAGTGGGGAGCCGGCTGTCAGTCAGCATGATGTTGGCAGTTACAACCCCATCAGCAGTGCAGAGCAGAAGAGAAGCAGGTGCTCTGTCAATGTGGCATCACTGGAAGCCGCAGTATCGCCGGCAGGAGCCGTCTGTGACCACACTGTGCCTACAGAGGTTGGTGCCAGGCACAAAAGGCAGATGATTAACAACCTGCCTGTTATTTCTTAGGCCAGTAGTGAAAAAAATGTAATAATCTGCGATCTGCGATAACTCTTTAACTCATTCTACAGGGAGCGATGCACACTAATGTCAGACAGAGACTGTGGAAGAAAAACAGCGCAAAAGTTTTAATGAATCCCAGTAATAAAAATATTCTGATAGGGAATTTAGATTGTGAGCCCCATCGGGGACAGCGATGACAATGTGTGCAAAACTGTAAAGCGCTGCGGAATATGTTGGCGCTATATGAAAATAAAGATTATTATTATTATTATTATTATTAATAATAATAATAAAAATGACTTTTTCAACAAAAAAGACATGCAATTAAGTAAGGGAAATAAATTTGACCCCAAATGTGGACGACCCCTTTAGAGCTGTAATTTTGGCATGTAGGAGTAAATTGTGATGCAGCAGCACTTTTCACGCTAATTCTTCCTCGCATCTTCAGAAACAAAGCAACAAGTTTGCACAATAGGACATGTGTCCCCATTAATGGCTTATTACTCGGGGTGTCACACCTGTTTATGGCTTCCAATGATTTCACTTTACCTATATGGACCTTTCTACCTTGAAGGTTTTACAACTTATGGTGAGTTTTTCTTTTTATGATCGCCTAGTGACTCGTTTTTTTTCTGTGAGACTGCGCCCTATTGATGAGTCCCTATTAATGGCCAATTCAGATGGGTGGGCACAACAGTCCGCACTGCACGGACCGGCCGTGGTCTCATAGAAATATATGAATCTGTCAGACCCACGGTCAGTCGGCTCAATATAGAAAAGTATCCAGTGCTGCTGAATATATAAAAGTATCCAGTGCAGCTCAATATAGAAAAGTATCCAGTGCTGCTCAATATAGAAAAGTATCCAGTGCTGCTGAATATAGAAAAGTATCCAGTGCTGCTCAATATAGAAAAGTATCCAGTGCTGCTCTATATATAAAAGTATCCAGTGCTGCTGAATATATAAAAGTATCCAGTGCTGCTCAGTATAGAAAAGTATCCAGTGCTGCTCAATATATATATAAATATATAAAGTATCCGGTGCTGCTCAATATATAAAAGTATCCAGTGCTGTTCAATATATAAAGTATCCACTACTGCTGAATATATGGAAGTATCCAGTGCTGCTCAATATATAAAAGTATCCAGTGCTGCTGAATATAGAAAAGTATCCAGTGCTGCTCAATATAGAAAAGTATCCAGTGCTGCTCAATATAGAAAAGTATCCAGTGCTGCTCGATATATAAAAGTATCCAGTGCTGCTGAATATATAAAACTATTCAGTGCTGCTCAATATAGAAAAGTATCCAGTGCTGCTCAATATAGAAAACTATTCAGTGCTGCTGAATATATAAAAGTATCCAGTGCTGCTGAATATAGAAAAGTATCCAGTGCAGCTCAATATATAAAAGTATCCAGTGCTGCTGAATATAGAAAAGTATCCAGTGCAGCTCGATATATAAAAGTATCCAGTGCTGCTCAATATATAAAACTATTCAGTGCTGCTCAATATAGAAAAGTATTCAGTGCTGTTCAATATATAAAAGTATCCAGTGCTGCTCAATATAGAAAAGTATCCAGTGCTGCTCAATATAGAAAAGTATCCAGTGCTGCTCTCTATATAAAAGTATCCAGTGCTGCTGAATATAGAAAAGTATCCAGTGCTGCTCAATATATAAAAGTATCCAGTGCTGCTCAATATATAAAACTATTCAGTGCTGCTCAATATAGAAAAGTATCCAGTGCTGTTCAATATATGAAAGTATCCAGTGCTGCTCAATATATAAAAGTATCCAGTGCTGCTGAATATATAAAAGTATCCAGTGCTGCTCAATATATAAAAGTATCCAGTGCTGCTGAATATAGAAAAGTATCCAGTGCTGCTCAATATAAAAAAGTATCCAGTGCTGCTCAATATAGAAAAGTATCCAGTGCTGCTGAATATAGAAAAGTATCCAGTGCAGCTCAATATAGAAAAGTATCCAGTGCTGCTCAATATAGAAAAGTATCCAGTGCTGCTGAATATAGAAAAGTATCCAGTGCTGCTCGATATATAAAAGTATCCAGTGCTGCTCAATATAGAAAAGTATCCAGTGCTGCTGAATATAGAAAAGTATCCAGTGCTGCTCAATATAGAAAAGTATCCAGTGCTGCTGAATATAGAAAAGTATCCAGTGCTGCTCAATATAGAAAACTATTCAGTGCTGCTGAATATATAAAATTATCCAGTGCTGTTCAATATAGAAAAGTATCCAGTGCTGCTCGATATATAAAAGTATCCAGTGCTGCACGATATATAAAAGTATCCAGTGCTGCTGAATATAGAAAAGTATCCAGTGCTGCTCTATATAGAAAAGTATCCAGTGCTGCTGAATATAGAAAAGTATCCAGTGCAGCTCTATATAGAAAAGTATCCAGTGCTGCTGAATATAGAAAAGTATCCAGTGCTGCTCTATATAGAAAAGTATCCAGTGCTGCTGAATATATAAAAGTATCCAGTGCTGCTCGATATATAAAAGTATCCAGTGCTGCTCAATATAGAAAAGTATCCAGTGCTGCTCTATAGAGAAAAGTATCCAGTGCTGCTCGATATATAAAAGTATCCAGTGCTGCTGAATATATAAAAGTATCCAGTGCTGCTGAATATAGAAAATTATCCAGTGCTGCTCTATATATAAAAGTATCCAGTGCTGCTCTCTATATAAAAGTATCCAGTGCTGCTCAATATATAAAAGTATCCAGTGCTGCTCTATAAATAAAAGTATCCAGTGCTGCTCAATATATAAAAGTGTCATTTTATGGCCGTTTTTTCTGTTGTTGATTTTTGCATTATCCTCATTCCTGTGGCTTGTTCCATTGCACCCGTCTTTGCTCTGTCACTTGACTCTCTCTTTACCAAGTGCATTGTCTTCCTCGTTCCCATATATTTCAGCAGCGGCTTTGGTCCCCGTCACTTTTGTACACAGATCACCCATTTGCATTGTACTTTTTCAGTTGTTGTATTCGCAGCAACAGTCGCTAAGCTATTATTGACTTGTTTGTTAATCCGGACAAACTGCTTTACTTCCTACCCAGCACAAACAGAAGGCAACTTGTCCGACATAGGACTCCGAGGCAGTGTGTGTGATATGATTGCTGAGGATCTGCTGCTTCTTACAAGGAGCTGGGATTTACTATGATGGCACCTTGAACCATGAAGCTGCTCCAGGTCCTATAACCAAATCCTGAGGAATCTGGAACCTCGGAACCATGAGTGCCGCAAGTTCTGTGCTGTTCCCACCTATTACTCCCCAAGGACAGTTTATGAACCCATATGCTATAGATGTGCTCAAGACCATGAAAGATGAACTCATACAAGGCATCAAAAATCCAGAAGATCTCATTAACCTTCTGGTAGAACATGGGATCTTCTCTACGGATAAGAAAATGGTGATGTCTTACTACAGGACAAGGACGGAGAAGAATTCCCGGCTGGTGGACATCTTGTTGTCTAAAGGTGAGAGAGCCTGTCGCCTCTTCTTCTACCCCTGTCTCAAGCAGATGGAACCCAGCTTATACAACAGTGTTAAAAGTTACGTCAATCATGTCAATAACTCGGTTAAAGATGGGAGAAGGCAACTGGTGGGATATTTGTTGGAGAGGGATAAGGACAATCAAGCTCCTGTCCTTGAACCACCAGAAAAAATTCCCCGTAAGGAGAATTTGCTGAAGAAGGTTAAAAAGGAAACTCAAAAAACGAGTGTCCAAGTCAAGGAGAAGAAGAGAGCTAAACCGGAGACTCCAAGACAGAAGGTGGTTCAGTCATCTGATGGCGTCTTCGATGCGGTCATGAAAGGTGACCTCTCCTTGTTGGAGTCAATTCTCAAGAATTCTGATGTGAATGCTGTAAATTCTTCAGGAGAAACTCTGTTACATGTAGCTGCTTCTAATGGACATGTCCCCGTCATCGAGTTCTTGCTTTCGAAAGGAGCTAAAGTAGACGCCAAGGATAAAAAAGGGAGGACGCCGCTGCACCGAGCAGCTGAGAATGGCCACGTGGAGGCTGCAAGGGTTTTACTTCGAGCTGGGGCTAACATATACTCCCTGGATAATGACTCTCATTCTCCTCTACACTTAGCAGCTCAGAACAACCACCACCATCTGGTAAAACTCTTCCTTCAGGAAGAAGGAAAACTCTACAAAAATAGGTCCAACTTTTTACACCTGGAGGCCGCCAAGGATAATAGTCGTCTGGTGGAGATTCTTCTGAAGAACGGCGCCAATGTGGATAGTACGGATGAGAAGAAGCAAACCGCCCTATACCATGCAGTGTCCGGCGGGCACCAAGCTACCGTCAAAGTGTTACTGGAGGCTGGCGCCACTATTGACCCCAGCATTATCGATGTGGCCTTCAGTACCAATAACGAATACATTTTCGGCCTCCTTCTACAATATTCCAAGGGGCTCTCCCCCGACACCATGATCTCTGCCATGTTTAAAGCCGTCAAGCTGAACCTTTTTGGAATAATCAAAGCTTTAATTGACAAAGGCACGGACGTGAACGCAAGGAATGATATCCAGTATACGCCTCTACTGCTGGCGGCTGAGCTGGGTAAACCGGAGGCGGCACAGGCGCTTATCGAGAAAGGGGCGCACATAGAGGATCGGACGCCAAATCTGAGTACGGCTTTGCATCTGTCTGTTCAAGGGGGAGATGTTTCCACCATGAAACTGTTGCTCCGGAAGGGGATTAATGTTAATATTACGGGTCCCGGAGACCAAACTCCTCTTCACGTGGCGGCCTACCATAACAGACCGGACTTGTGTGACATTTTACTTTCAGCCGGTGCCAATGTGAACGCCGTCACCAAGGAAGCAGCGACTCCATTGCATCTTGCCAGCCAGAGGAACAATGTGGACGTTGCCCAGAATCTCATAGAACACAAAGCCAACGTAAACGCTAAAGACAAGCAGGCGAGGACACCGTTACACATGGCGGCAGAAGTGGGGGGGCTTGCTCTGGTGCAGGTACTCCTCAATAGTAAGGCAGACCCCAATATCTCAGATAAGGAAAAGAAGAGCCCACTTCATATTGCTGCAGCTGGAGGAAGCGCTGAGGTTGTGACCGCCTTGCTCAATAGCCAGGCCCGGTACGGAGCGAAGGACATGGACGGCTGCACCCCAATCCACTATGCCACCATCTCCGGCAACATGGACATTGTCAAATCTTTGCTGAAAGCTGGAAAAAATAAAAACCTAGAAGATAAAAATGTTTGGAGAAAAACGCCCCTGCACCTCGCAGCCGAACACGGACATAGCGACATCATCCAGTTGCTGTTAACCAATGGGGCGGCCATAGACCCCCTGGATAATAACCGTGACACCCCGCTGCACTGTGCTTGTAAATCCGGGCACCTGAGCTCTGTGCAGACCCTTGTGGGCTGGAGCCAAGGCCAAAAAGCCAATTTACAGGCCACCAACAGTCTGAAGAAGACACCACTGCAGGTGGCAGAAGCTGGAACTACCGACAGTCACCAGCAGGTGGTGACACTCCTGAAAAAGAAAATGTTGATAATTAAATAGAATTTTTTTTTTTTATTATTACAAGTGAAGAAGTGAGGATGTGGGGACTCCGGCTGCTACATTTAAAGGGGAATTTAAAGGGGCCTTATTGTTGTCTGCAAATAATACTTAATCATAAAAATCACCCCAACTTTCTCATGTGCTTTGTTTCAGTTGTTCAACATTTTCCAGGTCATCGCTTGGTGTCAGTGAGTAACGTTTACAAGATGAAAACCTATAGGGACCTAATATTTCACTTGTATAGACTGGAAAGAATGGTAGCAATCTCCTGTGAGTTTATAGATGTGGACAAATACATTTTACCTGCACTGATACATTGTAGTTTATTCATCTTAGTGGTTTTATTTTCCATGCATGATGGTGCCCTGACCGCGCACCGCGCAGCAGAACTACATTGAAGTCAGTGCAGGGCCGGCTGCAGCTCCCTGCACAGCAGGAGGCCGGAGTGCAGCTCTGCAGGGGAATGCAGCCGTACAGCAGCACTGTTTTTTTTATGTAATTAGGGTATTTTGAGGCTGCTGAATTAAAAAATCCCATTACTTTTGCTAAATTGGTTCTAGTTTTTGAGAGAATTCATCCATGAGAATAATGCATCCCCCAGTGCCACTTGTGTGTGATAAATGCAACATCTTTGGGTCTTTTGACTCTATCTGTGTCTTAGGTAATGAAATATCCCATATAAATATTTTGTATTTCAGTTTGTAGGCTTACGATGCTGGAAAAGCCACTTTTTGAAGCCAGAATTCTCCTGTAATTAATTATCTAATAAATATCTCAGAAACTAGAGCCAATCTGGCAAAACCGAAGTCATATTCTTAATCAGTGCAATAAACTTAATATAAAACTGTTCAGACATCGTTGGCACCAAAATCACTGGGTACCAGTAATGGGCCACGTTCACACTAGCAGTATTTGGTCAGGATTTTCCATCAGTATTTGTAGCCAAAACCAGGAGTGGAACAAATAGAGGAAAAGTATAATAGAAACATATGCACCACTTCTGCATTTATCACCCACTCCTGGTTTTGGCTACAAATACTGATGTAAAATACTGACCCTTGCGGCTGCACAGGTTGCACCAATAATATTTCTGGCCACATTATCAAATGATCACTATTTCAAGTGGTGTTCTTCTTTGAGCGCCACGGTAAGTGTTCCCCCAACGCTGATTCAGCAGAGCGCAGCAGGTGAGATGTCTTTGTCATCATCTGCTGCGCTCTGCAAGGACCAATGACTGAAATGACAAAGTACAGTGAATTGAGATTTGCCTTCTCAGTTGCTGCCTATGCAGAGCACAGCAGGCTGTAAGAAACTCATCTAGTTTACAGAGTTCTGCACAAGAAGCGACCGCAATGACAAAAGATGAGGCGACAATGGGTGAAATCAGTATTAATGTCTGTGCAGCGCCCACGATTCAGTCATTTCTTCATCCTTTACTAAGAGCTGTTTTTATATTTTTACGCTTTTTCTGACCCTAACTAGGATCAGGGATCGGGTTAGCGTTTGGTTTAGGACTTGGGTTAGCGTTAAAGCTAGGGATAGAGTCATGGCTATGGTTACAGACAGAGCTAGGGTAATAAGATTGTAATAAAAAATGTAATAAAAAATGAAAAGCAAAAATATATAGCTATATTTTTAACATAGAAAAACATCAAACCCTAAGATATAAAAGAACAAACCATAATTACATCAGTATTTTCTCAAATTACAATACTGGAGTGGTGGCAGCGAGTCTTGGAGTGCTGACCGTCAGCTCACGGGTTATGGCGGGCAAAATACTTGCATTGCATTGGCAATCCGCGCTGTGCCACTGATTTACAAAATAGGCATAGTCCTTTAAATTAAAATGTAGTATGAAATATCTTAGGTAATAATAAACCTAACTTCCATCTCCTTCTATGTACTGTGGAGTTAAATGAAATATACTGTTTTCTGTTATCAGCCAATTTTATGCAGCGTACTTTAATGAGAACTGTTTACTGCAGCATTGCTACTATTTATCAAAAGTATTTCTTTAAAATGTCTGCTTCCAAAATATTCCACGCTGAGCAAAAAGTCACTAAGGCTAGGTTCCCATTGCGTTAATGGGTGAGCGCTAACGGACAATGTTGCACGGCGAAATTAACGCCGTTCAACGCGTCTGTTAGCGCTCCCATTGCCAGCAATGTTTAAGCGCATTGCTAGCGCGTGTCATTTTCGGCACGCGCTAGCGATGTGCCGTTCTTTTGTAGCGCGCCTCGGACGCTGCTTGCAACGTCCGCGGCGCACCCGAGGTCCGTTCCCCGCTCTCGCAGATCGGTGATCTGCGCTAGCGGGGACGTTTAACGCGACCCCTTAAAAGACATTGCGTTAGCGCAATCCGCTAGCACTTAGCGGATTGCCCTAACGCAATCTGAACCTAGCCTAAGAAACTGATAAAATAACTAAAAAAAAATGCTTACACTTTTATTTATGGCTTCTTTATTCAGCGATCAATACCCGTCAACGACCAGCAGGGGTCACTGTTGCCATTGACATTTCCTACATTGTGTACTATAGTACAATGGTAACAGTGACACCTGCAGGTCAGGACAAGTTATTACATGTGGTCTGATATATGCTGGTGCAGGACAGTTGTGTTTACATTATTATATGTATATTAAAGTTCTATTAATCTAAACATTGTGTAATTGATTTCTCACTTTGCCTATATGTGTAGTTTACCATATACATATAATTTATATATTGTACAATGCTCACATTGCTATACATGGAAGGATTCACTTGTGTGAATCTGCGGTGCAGTCGCTGCTCCCACGTCAGGGATAAAGCCTCAGATTTCTGTAGGGAAACCGTGATCCACAATGGGACAAACAGCAGACGGACATGGGAGAGGAACGACAGACCTCGTCCTATGAGAGCAGAGACATCTGCAGGGTCCGGAGGAAAGAAAACACAAGCAGGTTAGTACCAGTGGAGCTTCCCTATAAATGCATCAGTGCCGGAGGCCATGATCAGGGGCCGACGTATCATTGGGGCAGCCGCAGGGGCCACTACCACCTTCAAAGCAGGATGTGCATTATCAGGAGCTATTGGTCTGTAAAGGGCCCATATACTGTTCCTGCACAGGGGCCTCTTCTGCCAGTGCCCCCCAATAGCCATGATGGCTCTGTACTGGAGGCTGTGGGGGTCTGACGTCACTGTGTTAGAGGCTGGAGGTTATTATTTCATGATGTCTCTGGTCTCTGTTTGGAATACACGGACATTCTACTTTATTATCTTCAGCAGAGAGGTAATTTATTACTATCTTACTTATGTAGCGCCATTAATTCCACAGCGCTATACAGTCATTATCATCACTGTCCCCATTGGGGCTCACAATCTATATTCCCTATCAGTATGTCTTTGGAATGTGGGAGGAAACCGGAGAACCCGGAGGAAACCCAAGCAAACACGGGGAGAACATACAAACTCTTTGCAGATGTTGTCCTGGGTGGGAGTTGAACCCAGGACTAGAGATGGGCAAACCCGACCAGTAAAGTGTGGAAGGTGTATGTCCAATTACAGCTGGCGTAGAAGTAACACAGTATTTCAGAAAAGGAACATCATACCAACAGTAAAATATGGTGGTGGTAGTGTGATGGTCTGGAGCTGTTTTGCTGCTTCAGGACCTGGAAGATTTGCTGTGCTAAATGGAACCATGAGTTCTGCTGTCTACCAAAAAATCCTGAAGGAGAATGTCCGGCCGTCTGTTCACGATCTCAAGCTGAAGCGCACTTGGGTTATGCAGCAGGACAAGGATCCAAAACACAGCAGCAAGTCTACTTCTGAATGGCTTAAGAGAAGCAAAATTAAGACTTTGGAGCGGCCTAGTCATAGTCCTGACCTTAATCTGATTGAGATGCTGTGACCTTAAGGCTGCGTGCACACGTTGCATATTGACCGCTGCAGATTCGTAGCAGTTTTCCATGCGGTATACAGTACCATGTAAACCTATGGAAAACAAAATCCGCAGTGCACATGCTGCAGAAAATACTGCTTGGAAACGCTGCGTTGTTTATTCCGCAGCATGTCGATTCTTTGCGCGGATTCTGCAGCGGTTTACACCTGCTCCATAATAGGAATCCACACAAAAAATGCAGCAATTCCGTGGTAAATCCGCAGGTAAAATGCAGTGTGTTTGCCAATCACTACCCAGGACCTCAGCACTGCAAAACAACAGTACTAACCACTGAGCCACCTTACAGTGCTAACTACTGAGCAACCATACAGTGCTAACCACTGAGCCACCGTACAATGATAACCACTGAGCCACCGTACAATGATAACCACTGAGCAACCATACAGTGCTAACCACTGAGCCACCATACAATGATAACCACTGAGCCACCGTACAGTGCTAGCCAGTGATCCACTATGCTGTCCTAAAATTTTTCATAGGATACCATGAGGACAGGAGTGAAGACACCATTATGAGAAAATGCATGAAGTGGTCCTGTATGAGGGGATCCATGATCTGAGGGGGTAGTGGTCCTGTATGAGGGGATCCATGATCTGAGGGGGTAGTGGTCCTGTATGAGGGGATAAGTCCGTCTCCATGGTGATACATTAGCACCGCAGTCAGCACACAGCCGCCTCCCAGTTGATCAGGTGACCGCTCTCCCCTTATGCGCATGATTTACAGGTAGCTCCACCCCCTCACTGCTTATTGGTGGAGAGACTAGAGAAGCTTTCTGTCAGCGTGACAACCATCCATCCGCCCATCTCACATCATGTGACCATGGTGTCAGCTGACCGGAAGTAAATGTAAACATGGCGAGAAACGAGGAGAAGCAGCAGGGGAGGCTGAACCGCCTGTGGCTGCAGAAGGAGAAGGCAGGTGAGAAGAGGAGGCGGCGCCGCCATGTGTGCGCCCTCCCCGGTGTCACCGCTCTCATCTGTTTTTTTTTCTCTGCAGAGGGACGTGTGCGGGATGTGACAGGGAAGCGTCCACGTCTGGTGAGTGCTGCCGGGGAGGAGGGCGGTGATCTCCCCGGAGCCCCCTCCCCCCCCTGCGTTCTGGGTCCTGACCCCCCTCCGTTCTGGGTCCTGACCCCCCTCCCCCCCTGCGTTCTGGGTCCTGACCTCCCTCCCTCCCTGCGTTCTGGGTCCTGACCCCCCTCCCTCCCTGCGTTCTGGGTCCTGACCCCCCTCCCCCCCTGCGTTCTGGGTCCTGACCCCCCTCCCCCCCTGCGTTCTGGGTCCTGACCCCCCTCCCCCCCTGCGTTCTGGGTCCTGACCCCCCTCCCCCCCTGCGTTCTGGGTCCTGACCCCCCTCCCCCCCTGCGTTCTGGGTCCTGACCCCCCTCCCCCCCTGCGTTCTGGGTCCTGACCCCCTCCCCCCCTGCGTTCTGGGTCCTGACCCCCCTCCTCCCCTGCGTTCTGGGTCCTGACCCCCCTCCTCCCCTGTGTTCTGGGTCCTGACCCCCCTCCTCCCCTGTGTTCTGGGTCCTGACCCCCCCTCTTCCCCTGTGTTCTGGGTCCTGATCCCCCTCTTCCCCCGTGTTCTGGGTCCGGACCCCCTCTTCTCCCCCCCCCCCCCCCCCCCGTGTTCTGGGTCCGGACCCCCTCTTCTCCCCCCCCCCCCCATGTTCTGGGTCCTGATCCCCTCTTCTCCCCCCCCCCCCTTGTTCTGGGTCCTGACCCCCATCTTCTGACCCCCTCTCTCCCCCAGTCTCCTGGGTCCTGACCCCCTCTCTCCCCCCCCCCCTAGTTCTGGGTCCTGACCCCCTCTCCCCCCCCCCCCACGTCTCCTGACCCCCTCTCTCCCCCCCCTAGTTCTGGGTCCTGACCCCCTCTCTCCCCCCCACGTCTCCTGACCCCCTCTCTCCCCCCGTCTCTTGGGTCCTGACCCCCTCTTCTCCCCCCCCCCCCTGGTTCTGGGTCCTGACCCCCTCTTCTCCCCCCCCCCCCCCCCCGGTTCTGGGTCCTGACCCCCCCTCCTCCCTCCCGTGTTCTGGGTCTTGACCCTCTCCCCCTTTGTTCTATGCAGGCTGCACTACACACGGCGGCTGAGATCAGGAGGTGGATCCCCAGTATAAAGAGTGACATGGAATATTACCTGGAGGTGAGGCATCGGGCTCAGGGGTATAAGGAGTGCGGGGGTGGGGGGTTCCATGGCATTGCCGTATAGAGTGCAGACGATTGTAGGTTAATGTCCCCTATGAAGACTGAGGGGAAAAAAAGGGTTTAAAAAATTTGAATCCCCCCTGCCCCACATATTTGGTATCATTCATAATATCTGATCTAAGAAAACATTAAATTAATAGTAGCGAAAAAAAGATTAAAACTGTCAAAATTACTGTCACCTCTCCCTAAAAAGATCCACCACCCTGCGGCTGGGCCGGACCACCACCCTGCGGCGGACCACTGTCCACTGATGGATCTGACCTCTCTCTTGCAGCAATCTCAGCTTATTCACTATTCAGACAGAAAGATTGAAGAATTCCAGGAGAAGCTCGAAGTGCTGAAGAAAGAGTATCAGAGCCATCTGTGGAAGTTACGCCGTCTGGATCCATCGTGCAAGGAGCATCCATGGAAACTGCGGGGATACACGAGGAAGAGGACGGTCGACGGGAAGGTGCCCTCATGGGTGCAATCAGGTGCAGGTACTAATGCATCAGGAGTGGTTTAGATGAGCGATAAATAATATGGGGGCGTCATTCAGCTCTGCCACAATGCACTGATGCATGCAGTCATCTCTCCCTGCTCCTGTATCAGTAACCAGATTTTATACTTTCAATTATTGAAAAACTGTGGTAGCCCCTGTTGGGGCATATTAGAGCCCCCTGCTCAGGATCACTTCCCCATTGGAATAGGGTGGTTGGTGCAAATGTGAACCTCCTGTTCTTCATTGTCTATGGAAGTGCTGGATAAGCCAAACATTCTGCTCCGCCATCTCCAGGAGTCCTGTAGAGAACAGATAGAGCAGCGGTGTGCATTGGGGATCGGTGGAAGTCCCAGACGTCGGACCCCTACTGATCCTGGAAATGGGGGATAGCTGTTAAATATTGAGAATAACACAATAATGATTAACTTGAAATTTGTGATGATTTTCATATTATTGTTAGTGATGAGAGAATATACTTGTCACTCGAGATTTCTTGAGCACGCTCGGGTGTCCTCCGAGTATTTTTTTAGTGTTCGGAGATTTAGTTTTCCTCACCTCGGCTGAATGATTTACAGCTATTAGCCAGCTTGATTACATGTGGGGATTCCCTAGCAACCAGGCAACCCCCACATGTACTTATGCTGGCTAACAGATGTAAATCATTCAGCTGCGGCGAAGAAAACAAAATCTCCAAGCACTAACAAATACTCGGAGGACCCCCGAGCGTACTCTGGAAATCTTGAGTAACGAGTATATTCGCTCATCACTAATTATTGTTGCTTATGCCCTGAGCGCTTAACTTCCATAAACTATATTTAACCCTTTCCCCCAGGAGTAAAAAAAAAAAAAAGTTTAATAAAGTGCAAAGAAAATGTCCAAAATAAGAGAAAACCCTTTTTTGCCCACAGGACTGAAGTAGCAAAGTTCTGCTGATAACCTATGTTTTCTTTGATAGGTGAACGCCCTGGGGATGCGCTGCTCTCAACTGTCCTATCGGATAACATTGATGAAGAGCTCAGTAACCCTGAGGAAGATGGTGATGGGAGTAGCACCAAAGAAAGCAAGGCGGCTGTGCTGGATCTCCCTATCAATCCTCAAGGTCAGGATGAGCCTTTACAGTTCAGCAATGCGAATTCTCACCCCAAAGACGTCTGGCTGAGGTCGTCCTATAATACAGGGGGTGACGCTGCCAATAAACTGAAAGATATTCTACTGTCAAAGCAGACGGAACCAAAGGGAAACAGTGCTGCAGGGAAGAGCATGGTGAACAGGACTGAGGACCAAGCTGCTGGGGGAGGGGATAGCAAAGGGATCCTGGGATTAAGTTGTTACTCGTCTTCTGAGGATGATGAGTGACATTAACATTGTCTGGACTCAGACATTTAGGGCACATTCACATGCGGTCACTGTAGCTCTTTTTAAGAAAAAAAAAATCTGTGAAATAAGTGTCAGAAAGCAGAAATTGAGGACACTCTTCTGTGTCATAGCTGCCATTGTACAATCCAGAGAGGTTGTGGCTCCACTCAGTGTCCCCATCAGAACATGACATTAGTGAGCGCAGCTCTGGAGTATAATACAGAAGTAATGCAATTCTCAACTATTTTTTTTTCTTATGTACAGTACTGTGCACAAGTTTTAGGCAGGTGTTTAAAAAACACTACATGCTACAAAATAGAAATGATTTCAACAGAAAAATTAATTTATCAATTCACAAAGTGAAAAGAGAAAAGTAAATCATATTTGGTGACTGGTCTTTTCCTTCAAAACAGCATCAATTCTTGTAGGTATAATTGTACAAAGTCAAGTATTTTGTCAAATTTATATGGTCCCCAATGCTACCAGACAGGTAATAATGAGCATACATATTACTCCATATAAACCTTATCACAAAAAAAAAAAAAAAATCACACTCCGTGAAAAACATGAGCAAAACCAGATAAAATGGAGTGTATATATCACAATTTGAAGTATACAATTATTTATTTGGAAATCATGACAAAAACAGTACTTTAATATAAAATTAAAAAAATGATTAACTTCAATTCATATGAATGTGTACTCAGGATAATCATATGCATAAGTATTGATCACGTCAAGTGCTATATACTGCAAAGGTTGGGAAAATATCACAAACCACAAGATCATGGATAGCAAAAGTATATATATCAAAATTGGAACAGCATCACATATTACTGCAGTTGTCGTGCAGCGCTCTCCCAACCAATGTCCAATTGGCCTCCAATAATAAAGATAAAAAAGGAAAACAGCACAAAAATTAAAGAAAAAACAGGCTTTAATGCCTGAACGGCGTGGCCACGCCATTCAGGCATTAAAGCCCGTTTTTTCTTTAATTTTTGTGCTGTTTTCCTTTTTTATCTGTATAATATATGGACGAGCACTTAAAACTCAAATTCGACAATAAAGTGCCTCAGTGCATATCTTCAGAGACTAATTGTATCTTCATTATTCAAAGGGGCTTTAAAGTAGAAAGTTAAAATTGATATAATTGATGCAAAAGGAGCCCTGTTGTGAATTCCGTTCTCGGGCTCCCTCCTGTGGTCGTGAATGGTACTTTGGTGAGTTCTGTCCTTGGACACCCTCTGGTGGCTTTGAGTGGAACTGCTGATCTTTGAGGTTGGCTTTCTCAGCTGCTCTCGTTTATTGCTTCTGCTAGCTTCCCTATTTAACTCTGCCCAGGTCGTTAGTTCATGCCAGCTGTCAATGTCTCAGTACTGGTTCAGATCTCTCTTGGAATTCTTAGATGACCTGACTACTCCAGCAGAAGCTAAGTCCTTGCTAATCATTTGCTGTTCATTGGTTTTTTGAATATATTTTTCAGTACATGTTATGTTTCAGTCCAGCCTGCTATTAAGATACTTCCTTGCTAGCTGGAAGCTCTGGGGGTGCAGAGCTGCACCTCCACACCGTGAGTCGGTGTGGAGGTCTTTTTGCACACTCTGCGTGGTTTTTGTAGTTTTTATACTGACCGCATAGTTCCCTTTCCTATCCTCTGTCTTTCTAGAGAAGATTCGGCCTACTTTGCTAAAATCTGTTTCATTCCTGTGTTTGTCACTTCCCTCTTAACTCACAGTTAATATTTGTGGGGGGCTACCTTTACTTTGGGGAATTTCTCTGAGGCAAGGTAGGCTGCTATTTCTATCTTTAGGGGTAGTTAGCTCTTAGGCTGTGAAGAGGCGTCTAGGGAGAGTTAGGTACGCTCCACGGCTATTTCTAGTGTGTGATAGGATTAGGGATTGCGGTCAGTAGAGTTACCACCTCCTCAGAGCTTGTCCCAGGTTTTCTGTTTTAACCATCAGGTCACTTCGGGTGCTCCTAACCACCAGGTCATAACAGAGCCCCGACCAAGTATTGAGTGCATTTACTGAACGTACATTTCAGTAGGACATTTCGGACTTTAAAATCATTTTTGAAGCTTGTGTTATAAAGTATTCTAATTTACTGAGATAATGACTTTTGGGTTTTCATTGACTGTAAGCCATAATCATCAACATTAACAGAAATAAACACGTGAAATAGATCACTCTGTTTGTAATGACTATGTAATATGAAATTCACTTTTTGTATTTAAGAACTGAAATAAATTAACACTTTGATGATATTCTAATTGTGTGAGAACCACCTGTATAGATGCAACTTTTGCTATCCATGATCCTGTGGTTTGTGATATTTTCCCATTCTTTGCAGTATAAGGCACTGAGCCTGAAACTTTACAATAGCTGAGGTGACTGAAATACGTATGCATGATTATCCTGAGTATGCTTTCATATGAATTGATGTTAATCATTTTTTTTCCGCTCTTTGACACGAGGCATCCATTTGTTAATTTCATATTAAAATACTGTTATTAGTAGGTTGAAACACATGAATTACGGTAACAAACAGCTGTGGAGGAGGCTTAAACTGGGTTGAAATGGCCACACTGGTAAAAAGGTGAGGTTGTGGAAGACATTTTCATATCACCGGTCAAACACAATGGCATGACTGAGAACAACAAGACACAAGGCAGTTATACTGCAGCAGCGAGGTCTCTAAACAGACTTCATAGCAGACTGGGTGTCATGATGTGCTGTTCACGCTGTTTTGTAGAAACTACTGGGACATAAAACGATTTAAATATATTCATTATAAGTTAAGTTTTAACAAAGACCAATATTATCAAATGCATAAAAAAACAACAAAACCGTCCTCCTCGGGTGCTGCCATGTACTATTTGTAGTACACAAATCTTGGTACAAGCCTGTGCTTTGTGGAAGGGTCCCAATAGGTTAGCACTCCTTCTATATCAAGACTGGGGTAACATCTCTCCCTACGTAAGGTTTTGTGCTAACATTGTCTTTTGTAGAAACACCACAAAACGGGCAACATTGGTGGAGATGGAAGACACAATAATCACTTACCTTCATATCTGCAAGCGTCCAGCAGTGCCATCAGCTCAGAACTGGCATAGGCCAGAGGGACCCAACTAGAACCATCTACTGTTTCGAGAAGTCTGGCCAGAATTGGTGGTCATGGAATAATCGCAGCTGGAAAACCCAGACCTTTCACATGGAATCAAGGCCAAGCGACTCAACTATGCACCAAAACATAGGAACTGGGGAGCAGAAAAAAATGGCAGCAGCCGCTCTGGACTGATGAGTCACAATGTGAAATATATGGCTGTAATGGAAGCAGACTGAGAAGTGTTGGATAGCAGTAAAATAATGAGCGCCTTTCAACAACTGGAGTTGGGGATTTGGTCAGGATTGACGGTGTCGTCAGTGCTGACATATACAGATGCTTATCCATCATGTAATTCCATCAGGAGGCGTCTGATCGGCTCCAAATAACGCCCCCACACATCCAGCCAATGTTAGGAAGAACGAGGAGTCCTGGAGGTGATGATCCGGCCGCACGGAGCCCTGATCTCACATCATCCAGTCCGTCGGGGATCACATGAAGGAACAGAAGGATCCGCTCAAGCCTCATACACAGGAGATCTGGGGTCAGTTCTCCAAGATATCGGGAACAACCCCCTGCTAAAGTAGTAATGATCAACAGCCACTGACGGGATTTGGATTTCTCATTTGTTCATTCGCTTTACAATAAGTGATGAGCGAATATACTCATTACTCGAGATTTCCTGAGTATGCTCGGGTGTCCGAGTATTTTTTAGTGCTCTGAGTTTTAGTTTTTATTGCCGCAGCTGAATGATTTACATCTGTTAGCCAGCATAAGTACATGTGGGGGTTGCCTGGTTGCTAGGGAACCTCCACATGTACTTATGCTGGCTAGCAGATGTAAATCATTCAGCTGCGGCAATAAAAACTAAATTTCCGAGCACTAAAAAAATACTCAGAGGACACCCGAGCATGCTTGAGAAATCTCGAGTAACGAGTATATTCGCTCATCACGATTTACAAAATGTTCATTGATCAAATTAATCTAGTAATACTTACAAGGTAGGAGAAAAAGCACAATAGGGTCTTACCTGGGTAGATGTTTTGGGAAATTGTATGCACTATCGTGCTCTCCTGATTGGTGTGCACACAACCCCTGAAATAGTCTTAGGCCGCTACAGACCCACGGGGGAGGAATCAAAAGCCCCGCAAACAAAATGGGAGGTGCTGTGCTGCCATCAAAGGATGTTGAAAAAAATCAGTTTCTGCGGTTTATTGGTCAACATGATTCGAACTTCATCAAGAGAAAACCACTGTAATAGACACGTCAAAATATACGGTATATACACAGCTCAAAAAAAATAAAGGGAACACTTAAAGAACAGAATACAACTCCAAGTAAGTCAAACTTCTGTGAAATCAAACCGTCCACTTAGGAAGCAACACTGACAATTTCACACGCTGTTGTACAAATGGAATAAACAGATGGAAATTATTGCCAATTATCAAGACACCCTCAATAAAGGAGTGGTTCTGCAGGTGGGGACCACAGACCACATCTCAGTACCAATGCTTTCTGGCTGATGTTTTGGTCACTTTTGAATGTTGGTTGTGCTTTCACACTCGTGGTAGCATGAGACGGATTCTACAACCCACACAAGTGGCTCAGGTAGTGCAGCTCATCCAGGATGGCACATCAATGCGAGCTGTGGCAAGGTTTGCTGTGTGTCAGCATAGTGTCCAGAGGCTGGAGGCGCTATCAGGAGACAGGCCAGTACACCAGGAGACGTGGAGGGGGCCGTAGGAGGGCAACAACCCAGCAGCAGGACCGCTACCTCAGCCTTTGTGCAGGAGGAACAGGAAGAGCACTGCCAGAGCCCTGCAAAATGACCTCCAGCTGGTCACAAATGTGGATGTGTCTGCACAAATGGTTAGAAACTGACTCCATGAGGATGGTCTGAGTGCCTGACGTCCACAGATGGGTGTTGTGCTCACAGCCCAACACCGTGCAGGACGCTTGGCATTTACCACAGAACACCAGGATTGGCAAATTCACCACTGGAGCCCTGTGCTCTTCACAGATGAAAGCAGGTTCACACTGAGCACATGTGACAGACGTGACAGAGTCTGGAGACACCGTGGAGAGAGATCTGCTGCCTGCAACATCCTTCAGCATGACCGGTTTGGCTTTGGGTCAGTAATGGTGTGGAGTGGCATTTCTTTGGAGGGCCGCACAGCCCTCCATGTGCTCGCCAGAGGTAGCCTGACTGCCATTAGGTACCGAGATGAGATCCTCAGACCTCTTGTGAGACCATATGCTGGTGCGGTTGGCCCTGGGTTCCTCCTAATGCAGGACAATACCAGACCTCATGTGGCTGGAGTGTGTCAGCAGGTCCTGCAAGATGAAGGCATTGAAGCTATGGACTGGACCGCCTGTTCCCCAGACCTGAATCCGATTGAACACATCTGGGACGTCATGTCTTGCTCTATCCACCAACGTCATGTTGTACCACAGACTGTCCAGGAGTTGGCGGATACTTTAGTCCAGCTCTGTGAGATCCCTCAGGAGACCATCCGCCGCCTCATCAGGAGCACGCCCAGGCGTTGTAGGGAGGTCATACAGGCACGTGGAGGCCACACACACTACTGAGCATCATTTCCTTGTCTTGAGGCATTTCCACTGAAGCTGGATCAGCCTGTAACTTCATTTTCCACTTTGATTTTGAGCATCGTTCCAACTCCAGACCTCCGTGGGATATTAGTTGTGATTTATGTTGATAATTTTTAGGTTTTATTGTTCTCAACACATTCCGCTATGTAATGAATAAAGATTTACAACTGGAATATTTAATTCAGTGATATCTAGGATGTGGGATTTTAGTGTTCCCTTTATTTTTTTGGAAGCATTGTATATATACATATATATACACACACTTGAATCTGTTCCCCTCCGGCACACTTCCGTTTGTTTTATCTCCTATTCGCATCACTAAGAAAGATGGCACATGGGTGTCTCTTATTTTGGGGGAGCCGAGATAACAAGCGGTTGTATATATATAAGACTGGATAGGTCTCGGCTGGAACGTCACGCGCTTAGTGAAAGTGCATTTCAGAGAACCTCCTTGTAGGATACAATATAAGGAGATCTTGAGATAGACAGGGAAGCCCCCTACTGAGAACTCATAGCCCAGGTCCCCCACAAGTCCAGGGGAATGACCTCGGGTCCAGGTCTCCAGTCATTGATGAACTGTTCATAAAGGGTTAATCTAAAGTCTGAATGTTCATTATCCATGAGCCTCGCAGTTCACTCCCCTCCAGTGTCCTCGGGGGGCAGCACTTCCCCTGGCTCCTGCTCATCCGCCATATTTATACAGCTGTTGAGGAAATAATCCTCGATCCTGCTCAGGAATTCATCAGCAAACAGCGTGCACGCCGAATGGACCAGCGTCCTCCTCAGACACAACAGGAGCTGAAAACGGAGAGGAGATGGTTAATCTAGGAACATGCATATCATGGGAAACCAAAGTACAATAATCAGGTCTTATTCTCTAGTCACAGCCAAAGCTGCACTTGTCAGGTGGATAGACTATACTCATTTGGATTGCATTCTGGAAAAATGGCTTCAAAGCTACAGGGAGTGTGAAAACACAAAGAACAATCCAACACACTGCTGAATGCAGCTCTGGATGTTATTGGAGTCGTTACAGCTGGCCAGAAGTTTTTATGAATGCAGCTCTGGCTGTGACTGGAGTATAAGATTGGGAGATCCCAGGGCGGCAGAGCTGCATAACACCCACCTTCTGTAAGCACGTCAGGTCGCAGTCTTGTCGAAAGCGTCTGGTCATCGGAACACTGCTGCATATTAAGGGGAAAAAGAAAATAATTCATAAATGCGTCTTGTCGCCGAGTCCGGGGAACACAATCCATCAGCGATCACCTGTGCGGATCCGAGCTCGATTACAACAAGTGAGATATAACGACTAATCCAATATCCCATTAAGTCTGCGCCCCGCGATCAATGTCCTGTTCTCACCTGACGACGCGGTAAAAGGAAAAATAATTAACCCACAAATTGAATTAGGATCCATTAACCGCCTGCAAATTAAGGGAGCGTAAAAAAAAAAAAAAAAAAAGTGGCGGCTGAGAGTGTTCTATGCAAGGAAATGGGATCGGAAGACATCGCTTGTGCTGTAGCTGAAAGACTTTGGAAAATGAACTACTGGGGGAGAGTTTCCTCAATCGGGGCCCCTCATATTAGTGCTACCTGTGCGGTACTATAGGAGCCAGTTGTCAGGGGGTTTGTATACTGGAGACAGAACGCTGCTTCCGCTATTGATCCTCTGGGCCTCATCCAGTCTCTTGCGGACCACCCATCTGACTAGGGGTCTCTAAGCAGTTAGCAGACCGTTATTATTCCCATGTCTGCCTTCCTGACCGCTGTATATCAGTGCCATCTAAGCAGTTTAGGAAGTGGCCACGCAGCTCCCTGCTCCCGTCCAGCTGATGACGTGATCATTGGGTAGTTACAGTACCTGCGGGGTCTTCGCTGGCACTTATCAAGCTTGGCAAAATTATATGTCCACCCCTGTAACGGGGCAAATGTGTCTGCTCCAAATACAGAAGAAAATAGAATTATTCTTACCGTTAATTCGGTTTCTAGTAACCCACCACGACAGCACACCTGGAGGATGTTACCCCTTTCCTAATAGGGACAGGAAATGACAAGAGGTTAAATAACCCCTCCCTCATCCTCCCCTCAGTGTTATTATAAAGGACCACAGGAGAATGAATGCTTCAAATTATATTTATTCTTTTCAGAACGTATATTAAGCAAAGGGAGGGATTACTCCTGCTGTCGTGGTGGGTTACTAGAAACCGAATTAACGGTAAGAATAATTCTATTTTCTCTAGTAACCCCCCACGACAGCACACCTGGAGCAGTACCCAAGAGTAATTATTAGGGAGGGACTACAGCACTAAGGACTTTTTCTCCGAAGGCTAAGTCTTCTTTTGACATCAGGTCAAGCCTGTAATGTTTGGAGAACGTGTGGACCGAGGACCACGTAGCCGCTCTGCAAATTTGCTCGATGGAAGCACTGGCTTTCTCGGCCCAGGAGACAGCTGTTGCTCTAGTAGAATGGGCTGTGAGCTTTCTTGGTGGTGGAAGGCCCTGAATTTGATAAGCCTCCAGGATTGCTCTTTTGATCGAATTTGCAATTGTGGATCTGGAAGTCTTCTTCCCTTTATTCTGGCCGAGGAGATGAACAAACAGATTTTGATCCTTTCTAATCTTCTCTGATGCATGAAGATAATAGAGTACTATTCTTCGAACATCCAAAGTATGGAAATGTTCTTCTTCCTCATTCTTTGGTTCTTGATAGAATGATGGAAGAATTATCTCTTGCGATTTGTGGAAATCGGAGACGACCTTTGGGAGAAAGGATGGGTCTAATCGCAGGATAAGCCTGTCCTGAAGAATCTTCATGTAGGGCTCATTGATTGACAGGGCTTGTAGTTCACCCACTCTTCTGGCTGTTGTTATGGCTACCAGGAAGGTGGTTTTCCAAGCGAGTTTATCCATGGTTATGGAAGATAAGGGTTCAAATGGTGGCAGTGTAAGTCCTTTCAGGACTATATTCAGGTCCCAGGATGGAACTATATTTATGGGTCTTGGAGATATGCGGGAAGCCGCCGTCATGAATCTTCTTACCCATCTATGGTCAGCTAAAGACTGGTCAAAATAAGAGCTTAAGGCTGCCACTTGTACCTTGAGGGTGCTGGGTCTGAGACCCTTCTCCAGCCCATCTTGTAGAAAATCCAGGATTTTGGCTAGGTTTGGTTTATCTGGGTTAGGTTGTTCAGGAGCACACCATGTGATGAACGTCTTCCAGATCTTATGGTAAATAGAATTAGTAACCGTTTTGCGGCTTTTTTGTAATGTTTTAATTACCCTCTTTGATAGTCCTCTAGTTCTCAAAATTGAGAATTCAGAAGCCAGGCATTTAGGTGTAGCCTTTCGGGATCTGGATGCAGTATTGGCCCCTGGTAGAGAAGGTCTTTGATCGGTGGAAGTGCTATTGGCCCATCTATCTTTAGACTGATGAGGGCCCCAAACCAACCTCTTTTGGGCCAAAGTGGAGCCACTAGGATCACCTTGAGTTTTTCTGCCCTTATCTTCTGCAGGACTCTTGGTAGGAGTGGCAATGGCGGGAACGCGTATGCTAGCGTGAATGTCCATGGCTGGACCAATGCGTCCACAGCTAACCCCGGATATATCGGATCTAGTGAGAAGAACTGGTTTACCTTTGTGTTCTGGCTGTTCGCGAACAAGTCTACTTCTGGCTGACCCCATCTTTTGACTAGTATCTGAAAGACTTCCGGGTTTAGGCTCCATTCTCCTGGATGGACCTCTCTTCTGCTCAAGAAGTCGGCTTGTACGTTTATTTCCCCTTTTATGTGTAGGGCGGATATGGAGAGAACATGTTCCTCGGCCCACGAAAATATTCTTGCCGATATTGTTTTTAGATCTTCGTGTCTTGTACTTCCCTGGTGGCGAAGGTGAGCGACTGTTGTCATGTTGTCTGAGTATATTTTTATGTGGGAATTTTGTACAAGAGTTACCGCTGCTTTGAGGACTTCTTCCACTGCTTTTAGCTCTTTGAAATTCGAGGATTGTTGTGCTATTTCGGCTGACCAGAATCCCTGGAATATGTGCTGGTCTACCGTAGCTCCCCAACCTTTTCCACTGGCATCTACTGTTATGGTCACTGCTGGGACCTGCAACCAGGGAACTCCTCTTATTAAATTTTCTTTTTGTAGCCACCATGTTAATGAGGATTTTACATGCGGTGGTATCTGGATCTTTTTGTCTAGAGAACCTGGGGATCCGTCCCAGCTTGACAGAATATGTGTCTGAAGTATCCTGGTGTGGGCTTGAGCCCATGCCACCATCTGGATGCAAGATGTCATGGTACCTAGAACCGACATGGCCCATCTTAGAGATACTCTCTTCTTGTCCCGCAATGTTCTTATCCTTGATGTAAGCAGGGACCGTTTTTGTTCGGGCAAGAAAGAGGTTTGTCTGTGGGAGTCTAATAAGACCCCTAAAAAGATCTTCGTTGTGGACGGAACCATATCCGATTTTTTGGGGTTTATCACCCAACCCAGGGATGACAGGATCTGGACTGTTGTCTGAAGGTGTTCCTGTAGAATTGGAACCGTGGGGCCCACTACCAAGAGGTCGTCGAGGTATGGGATTATGCATATCTGCCGACTTCTGATGTACGCCATCACCTCGGACATGACCTTTGTAAAGATCCTTGGAGCTGATGATAGTCCGAATGGGAGGACATTGAACTGGAAGTGGTCTATAACTTCTCCTCTGGTGACTGCAAACCTTAGAAATTTCTGATAGGTTGGATGGACTGGGATGTGATAATATGCGTCCTGTAAGTCGATGGTTGCCATGACGAAGTCTTGCCCTATTAAGGGTACTGTCGATCTGACGGACTCCATTCTGAATCTTCTGTAGATTACATACTGATTCAGCAGTTTCAGATTGATTATCATCCGATGGGTTCCGTTTGGTTTCCTTATCAGAAATAGGCTGGAATAATGGCCCTTGTTTCTTTCGTCTTTTGGGACTGGGGAGATCACATTGCTGATTAAGAGATCTTCTATCCCAGCTATCAGGGTGGACTGTAGCTTTGGTGTTGATAATGTTGTAGTTTTCATTCTTTTTTGGGGGTATGATGTAAACTCTATTTTCATCCCCTCTTTGACCAATCTTAAGGTCCACTGATCCACCCCGATCTTTTGCCAGACTGGGAGGAAGTTCGAAATGCGACCCCCCACTATGACGGCGTCATTGCTTTCTCTGGTTTTGGGGTTGTGAAAGAAAAAGATTCCTGTCCTTCCCTCCTTTCGGATAGCTCCAGCGACCTGTCTTACCCTTTCCCCTGTATTGAGGGGTATGCTCCTGCTGAGCGCGGAAGGGTTTTTTTCTAGGGTTTCTAGGTTCCGGTAAGGTCTTTTTCTTGTCTGAAGCTTTCTCCAAAAGATCATCCAAGGCTGGTCCAAACATATACTTTCCTTTAAAGGGAATGGAACACAGCCTCATCTTGGAAGTTATATCCCCAGACCAGGATCTTAGCCAGAGTGCACGCCTTACTGAGTTTGACAGTGCGGATGATCTCGCCGTCACTCTGACGGATTCTGCAGAAGCATCTGCTAAAAAGCCTGTTGCTTTCTGGAAGATAGGCAAGGAGGCCAGAATATCTTCTCTCGGAGTACCTGAGGATAAGTGCTCCTCTAGCTGCCCCAGCCAGCGATGCATAGATCTAGCTACGCAAGTGGATACTGAATTGATGTTCAGTAAAGATGCTGACGTTTCCCACGATTTCCTTAGTAGTCCGTCCATCTTACGTTCCAGAGGGTCTCTTAGTTGAGAGGCATCCTCGAACGGTAGCGTGGTCTTCTTGGCTACTCTGGCAATCTGGACGTCCACTTTTGGGATTTCTGACCAGCATGACGCTGTTTCGGCATCCACAGGAAATCTGTCTTTAATTTCTGCTGGAGTAGTCAGCTTCTTTTCTGGGGATTCCCACTCGTCCAGAACTAAATCTCGGATGTTTTGGTGAATAGGAAATACCTGACGCTTCCTAGAACGAAGTCCTCCAAACATCTCTTCTTGCACCGACTGGGCCGTCTTTTCTTCCTCAACCTCCATAGTTTTCCTTACAGCCGTAAGGAGTTCTTCTATATCAGATGAAGAGAAGTAGTATCTCTCTTGCTGGACAGTTTCAGAGTCCAGGGATAATTCACCTTCCTCTGGGGGTTCGTCCGACGTCTCTCCCTGAGAGTCCTCCTGCTCTTCCTCCTGTGGATTGAGTTTTCTTTTCTTAGCCTCAGGAGGGGCACTAGGAGATGGTGTAGGTTGGGAAAGAGTGGCCAGAGATGTTTTAATCTCCTGCTGGATTAAGGTTTTAATCTCCTCTATCAGGGATGGCCGTTCCTCGCTGACAATTTTGTCTGTGCATTCCTTGCACAATGATTTCTTGTATGAAGAGGATAGCTTCTTCATACAAACTGCGCATTTGCAGGTCGTTTTTGTTTTACTTCCTGATGTGGATTCCCTGTCCCCCTAAAAAGGAAGGGGAGAAGGAATCATAAGACTACAACCCACATCAGGGAGTGGACAACCGGGGCCAGACTACTCACTGGGGCCGGGATGGTGCTGTGTTCTGCAGGTGCAGAGCGCGAGGAAGCAGACATTTCCATAGTCTTCACCACACAGTGGTCCTACCTGCGATGTCTTCCTGTCCAGGGCCTGAATATATAGGCGACCGGACGCAGCACCTGTCCTCCTGCATGAGGACCTCCTCCTCCGGTGTCCGGAAGTACGTGGGGGGAAAACGCCGACGTCTTCCATGCAATCTGCCTAGCGTTCCTGGCTGGAACGCACGAGGAACTTCCTGATTCAGAGAAGCCGGCCGGCGTCTGACGTCATATCCGGCCGCCGGCTTCAGACCGGAAGTACCTACACGCGCGTGTGGTACGGAGGAGGAGAAGGGCTGGAGAGCTCCGAGAGGCCTCCAGCCGAAGAACGCCCCAGACCTTACCCGCAGGCGCGGAATGGCGGCGGAGAAGAGTCCCGAGTCGGAGGAGACGGGAGCAGCGACAGGGAATGGACGTAAGTCTGATCCCAGCTGCCCGGCCAAATTATCTGTATTCCCCCCGGTGACCGCTGCCGGCACAGTGCACCTGGGATGACCTCTTCATCCCTAGTAGGGACAGGAAAGAACACTGAGGGGAGGATGAGGGAGGGGTTATTTAACCTCTTGTCACTTCCTGTCCCTATTAGGAAAGGGGTAACATCCTCCAGGTGTGCTGTCGTGGGGGGTTACTAGAGAAATTGGGAATAAAGGTCCCCTGTGAGAGGCCTTCAGAATTTTAGGCGTCCTGCAAAGGTACTCCCCTGTAAGTCAGCCATATTGGGGGTGTCCGATCTGCTTAATGCCCAGACATTATAGGGTTATTCTCCTCTGTTGTGGCGCTGCAGCCCTTGTTAGTGGCAGGACAGTCTGCTGTACAGGGAGCTGCATCTACTTGAATAGAGCGACGCGGCAGTTCCCTGCACCAGGTACTGAGCATTGTATTGTTCCTGCAGCTGGAAAAACCCCTTTAAGTTCTGCCGGAAATGTCTAAGGAAAAAGCACTAGTCTGAACAGCGCCTCTGCAGGACACGGGGGGCATTACCTCTACAATGACAGCTGTAAGGTTATCTAATAAGGCGGCCCATATCCCCACCAGTGTCACGCCTAATACCCACTGACCTCCCCATCAGCGGGCACAGGGCGGCATCTCTTACCTGTGGGAATGTCGATACTTCTCAATGATCCACCTCGTCTTCTCAAACACGATTTCCCAGCGAGGTTTCCCGGGTAAATTTTCTACATCAAACCTGTACGGTATTCCTACAAAAACGGAGATGTGATCAGCGGTGAAAGAACCACCAAAAAATAAAATATTACAACCAGCCCTAGTCATTGTTAACATATGGGTACTGGTCCCATTCAATGACAGCAAGCAGGATTATGGCTGACAGCTCTCTCATCTGACCTCCCCATACACATGCACGCTCAGTTCAGCCGATCATGCATGTGCAAAAATGTAGTAAGCTGCTGTCAGGTGCCTCTGGCTGTGGCTTATCTCCTGGGATTTATGATCCCTCTGTCCTCTGGCATCGCCTACAGGGAGACCTACCAGTCTCCCATACACATCGTCCTATTTTCAGGTGCTCTGCTTAAATGGCAGTGAATGGAAACAATTCCCAGAGGCTGAAACCTTGTTAGACCTCCTACTGCTCACAGCTGAGGGTTTGTTACAATTGTTTCAATCCTTTGTGAAGTAAACCCATCAACAGCACCAAATCATATTCCTGCCCTGATGGTTCGTCACAGTGTATCAGTGCAGAAAAAAATGTATCAGTATAAAGTTCGGAAGCTCAGTACTGTATACAATTGTAACGAACCCTCAGCTTTGAGATCTTTTAGGTCTGCACTGCTTGTCGGCTTCTGGAAGTAAACGAGAATGCCCTCATTCACCGACAATCAGCAGAGATCTTGAAATGGTGAAAACTTGAAATGAAAAATATTTGAAAGCTGCAAAAAAAAAGTTTTATTCTACGTGAAAAGTTTTTTTTTTTAACCCATCATGTTGGAAGTTTACATGCGCAGTATGTTCAGGTGATGGTCCGGTAACACTTACTGTATGCTCCATCGTCGCTGAGATCGTCACTTATCACCAGGCAGGAGAGCTGGGACTGCGGCAGGGGATTACTGCGATTATACGGACTTATAATCATCCCCAAAAACTTTGCTCCACCCCGAGAAAAATAACTCTGAATGTGGAATAAAATAAAAAGCATTCAGAAGACGAGAAAAAAAATAAATTCATATCAATCTTTTTGTGCTTATTATAACCCCCCCACCACCTTATTTCTCTGAATGTGCCTGCAGTGTAAAGCATGGAGGTTTTTATACTATACATGCAGACACACTTTCTCCTGCAGTTTTTAGTGCATTACATGCAGGAGTAGATCTCCTCTCACCTGGTACTTGGCCTGAGTATCGATATCTCGGAGTGAAGGGTTGGGGTCAAATGCCGGGTGGGAGTGATACCATCCGATGACGCTGTAGCCGCGCAGGTGCAGGGCCTCGGACGCCTGGGTCTGGGACACGGGATCCATCTCACACTGAAGTCCGGTGCTGAGACTGTTACACGGCTCCGCGGCGCAGATCTGAGAACACAGGGAGCGCACGCTGCAGAGAACTATGGGGGCATACCAGGGCCAAAAAACTCCGAATTCTCAATAGTGGGTGCCAGGATTTATAATCTAACACCTCAATATTTGCTTTACATTAACCCCTTCAAGAGCAGGCAAATTGTCGCTTTCGCATTTTCGTTTTTACCCTCTTGTCTTCCAATCAGCTTTTTTTCCCCTACGTTGCTGCACAACGTCTTTTGTTTTTTTATTGAGGCAGGACGAGTTGTAGTTTTGAATGACACCATTCACTTTACCACATAATGTACTGAAAAAGGGGAAAAAAATCCCCAAAAAGTGAAAAATAAGTGTAATTCTGACATTGCTTTTTGGGTTTTGTCTTTATGGTATTCACTGTACGGTATGAGCGACCCGATAACGCGATTCTCCAAGCCGGAGTGATTACGGCGATGCTAAATTTGTATGTATTAGAGTCAGATCAGCTAATTAAGCCACTTCTGGAGCTTGGATTTTTGCTCACATTTACTGTACAAATTAATTTCATATGTCGAACGTTTATGAATGTTGCAATACCAAATATTCTAATTTAAAATAAATGTATTTTTTGTGAATATTTTTTTTTTTTAGTCCCATTAGGAGACTTGAATTTGCTTGTAATATATATTGCAATACTTCAGTATATATGATCGGAACCATTTAAATGCTGCTGTCAATCATTTAAAGGGCCACTGTCACCCCCTCCAGCCGTTATAAACTAAAAGAGCCACCTTGTGCAGCAGTAATGCTGCATTCTAACAAGGTGGCTCTTTTAGTTTTAGGTTCAAGTATACCCAAAATAAAGCGTTTTGATACTTAGCCACAATACCGTTCTTTATCCAGGGAGGCGGGTCCTCACTCCCCAGCTTGAACCGCTACTCTGCCGTCACTCACATCTTCAGGGTCTTTCGGCGCCGCCCCCTCAGCGCTGTTTACGTTTCAAAACCGGCGCCTGCGCTGTGTACTACTGTGCTGCGCAGGCGCAGAGAGCTCTGGCCGTCTGACGTCCCAGCCAGGCTTGCAGACTGCGCCTGTGCGGCCGCCCTGCTTGTGAATCCCAGCCCCGCACTCTGCATAATACCCTGCGGGGCGGGGATTCCAAAGGTGGGTGGCCGCACTGCCCGCACAGGTGCAGTCTGCAAGCCTGGCTGGGACGTCAGACGGCCAGAGCTCTCTGCGCCTGCGCAGCACAGTAGTACACAGCGCAGGCGCCAGTTTTGAAACGTAAACAGCGCTGAGGGGGCGGCGCCGAAAGACCCTGAAGATGTGAGTGACGGCAGAGTAGCGGTTCAAGCTGGGGAGTGAGGACCCGCCTCCCTGGATAAAGACCGGTATTGTGGCTAAGTATCAAAACGCTTTATTTTGGGTATACTTGAACCTAAAACTAAAAGAGCCACCTTGTTAGAATGCAGCATTAATGCTGCACAAGGTGGCTCTTTTAGTTTATAACGGCTGGAGGGGGTGACAGTGTCCCTTTAAACAGCAGAGAACAGGGGAGCTCAGCTCTGGACGCTGCTAGCGAAAGGTGATGGCTGCATAGTGCAGCCGGCACCCGTCATGCATGCCATAGGCTCGGGTCCATCCTGAGTCAGGAAGGGGTTAATTGTCATGTACTCGTGAAGTTTAATTAGGTCTTATCCTCCAGTAACAACCAAAGCTGCATTTATAATTCTGCAGTCCTCTGCTCAAAATCAGAGTGACGGTGAAGCACGCGGGACAGCAACGGTCTCCTACACTGCAGTGCCAGACGTAAGCAGCAGGGGGCAACAGCAAGAAGGGATGAAGTCCAAAAATTTGAATGCAGCTCTGGATGTGTGTGGAGACTGAATAATAAAAGATCAGGATCAGAATCTAAAAACACACACACATTTATAGTTCTTACTTCTACAATACGCTCGGCTTCTGAATATCTCCCACCTAACAGGCCGATGACTTCCGCCATGGACACGTGAGCGTGCTGCAAGACAGAGAAGTCCATATATATCAGTCATTCAGTCCCATACAGCTGCAGTTTTAACCTTAATTTTCTTATATCACTTACCAAATCTAAAATCAACATGGCCTCCGCTGATACTTTAACGTGAAATGGCGCCTACAAACATAAGTGAAGGAAAAAAAAAAAAAAATAGATGTGTGGTTTTGGAAAATTTTAGATTATTAATTTCTGCAAATCAAAACAAGGCTAAAATTCCAGCCTGACTAATTACTGTGTCTCTATAAGGAGCTCAGATCCGATTATCTCACTAATTCCTTTGCGCCCATTCACAGCGCCATGCCTCCAGTCATCACTAGAGGGAGCTCTCTGCAATCAGACCTAAACAGCCCCTGGTAGGCTCAGTAATAAAGCTGTATGCAGTGAGCTCCCCCTAGTGGCGGCTGTAGGCAATAACTACCTGACATGACTCCAATACAAAATCTTCATACCTTTTTCTCTTCGGTGAAGTCCGAGCAGGGAATCAACTGGAAAGGGTCGAAGGAGCTGAGAAAGGAGACACCATTGTTAAAAGCAAGTCGTTCATATGATGCTCCATAAAGAGTAAAGCAGTAGCGTGTGCAGACTTATGTGTTGGGGGGCTCATTAAAAATGGTTAAACAAGCCCTCTAGGATAAAGATCTGAATGCCTCCTTACCTCTTGGATGGTCTTGATCCTTTGTGGCACTTTGACTGTTTCATCTTTTCCCGTCTGATTGCTAGCTCCTCTGCCGAGAGATGCTGACAAGTGAAAACATGGCTTATTACGGTGTGGACTCAGCGCTGGCAGGGGCATAACTACAGGGGGGACACTCTCCCAGGCCCAGCACCAAGAACTGTGCTGGGGTCCCCCACCCGCTTAGTTACACCACAGCCCTCTGGCATAATAAATTAACCCTGTAATGCCGGTTTGTCAGGCTCCGGCCCCGATTACAGGGATTGGATGTGATGACAGAGGTGTTACCGGCTTTATTACCGTATATTGTGCTATTAATGAGGTCTATGTATACACAGTACACACAGAGCTCCCCCTAGTGGTGGCTTCATTCCTCAAGACTGCACTGCCCCTCTGCCTCCAGGTTCCTCACTTTCATGAGATGCGCTCCTGAAGGTTCACAGCTCTGACCAGGGACACGGTTGCGCCGCTGGTCGGATCTGTACCCTCGCCGATCCTGCGGCTTTGGAGGAGCACAGGGCGACCATATCTGGCTGGATCCAGTGATCTGCGCCAACTTTGTGGCCGAGCCTCCCAGCTCCATAGCACACAGCTTGCAAATACGCACTTCTTTCTTAAGAAACCGACCACTTATGATGGACAGCAGAGGTAGCCGGTAACTAGGGCAACGAGTTGTAAACTAAAGCATTAAAGATCCCTATGGTCCAGAGGACTTTGAATAAGAGGAAAGTTGCTTGTTTTTAACGAGCACTTTGCAATTAACCATTAATGAGCATGGGACAACACCTTCACCTCAAACGTCTATGCAGAGGGTTTGGAGCTTTGTATCGGCAAAGTGTAACTGACCATCTATAAGGATGTGGCATTAAATCAATCAGCAGAGATCAATGTGAAAACCTCGCACCCACCGACCTCAAAAGTCTGTCCTTCCAGGTCTCTGGCATCACACCAGTTTCCCCAGGGGTCTCGGACGCGTCTTCTTCTGGTGCGCTGGTATAAAAGGAAGAAAGACACTTGTTATTGATGAGTAAGAAGCCCTGAAGTTCTGGCCGGGGATCTCAAAGGCTTTATACCGGGGACCATCAGAGAGCAGAAACCCAGACCCGAGACCACGGGGACGTCTGTAGGGGACGTCCAGACAAAAATGGACAGGAGCTCACTGTTTCCTTTCGTCTCCTGAACTTAGTAAAACATCACAAGAAGTATAAATTCCCTAAACCTGTTGGCACCACAAGTATTTATGACTCCCAAGGATGGGCGCCATGGACGGCTGGCACAGTGATGGCCCCCTGTGCCGAGATCAGAACTCCCACCTTAGCCATTTACTCACTTACATGTTACGGTTTATTTTTTTGCATTACCCCCTAATATGTAATGTTTAAAAAAAATAGCGTCTCTGTCCTTTCAGATAAAATATGTAGAAAGGTCTGGAACTGTTGCTCATTCCCAAGTGAAACGTACTTTTGGTGCAAATTTTGGTGTAATATGTCCAGGATCTGTCCCACTAATCATGTCATATAACTTTCCATCCACTCTTTTATAGTGGATGGTTTCTCTTAATTAGCATTCTGTCAGTACTATAGGTTCAAGAACGTCCCTTCATTTCACAGCATCCATTGCACCTACCACTGTACAAAACTGTTTACTGTAAACTAAAAAAAAAAAAAAAAAAAAAAAAAAAGCTGCCTCTGTCCTGCCTGAATGCAGATTGATAAGCAAGAGAACAGGAGCAGAGGGACAAGGCCCCGCCTCCCACTCACTGTAAAGACAAAGCCCCGCCCCCACTCACTGTAAAGACAAAGCCGTGCCCCCAGTCACTGTAAAGACAAAGCCCCGCCCCCCACTCACTGTAAAGACAAAGCCGTGCCCCCCACTCACTGTAAAGACAAAGCCGTGCCCCCCACTCACTGTAAAGACAAGGCCCCGCCCCCACTCACTGTAAAGACAAGGCCCCGCCCCCACTCACTGTAAAGACAAGGCCCCGCCCCCACTCACTGTAAAGACAAGGCCCCGCCCCCACTCACTGTAAAGACAAAGCCGTGCCCCCACTCACTGTAAAGACAAAGCCCCGCCCCCACTCACTGTAAAGACAAAGCCCCGCCCCCACTCACTGTAAAGACAAAGCCGTGCCCCCACTCACTGTAAAGACAAAGCCGTGCCCCCACTCACTGTAAAGACAAAGCCGTGCCCCCACTCACTGTAAAGACAAAGCCGTGCCCTTACTCCAAGCTCCACCCCACGTAGAGCAAAAAAGAACCACTCCACCCCCACAGAGCGACAAAGCCCCACCCTATAGTGTCAAAGCCCCGCCCCCGCAGAGCGACAAAGCCCTGCCCCCAGTCCATGTACCCCTTTGTAATCTCTGCAGCTAGAGACGGATTAATCTTGCCCCAGGCAGTGCAGTGCATAAAAGGGAGACCACTGGAGTGATTTTGGGGGATAAAAACATGATTTATGTATTTAGGGATTTGCAGATTGTCTTTTTATCACATTTTCTATCTGATGAGAACAAGTTATCTGAAAGCCGAGGGGATGTGTGAGCACTAAGGTTTATGTACCCAAAATGGTGATATTGAACACTACAACTCCTCACGACAACTAAAAGCCCCTCAGTCATGTAAAGCACTTATGGAAATCTCCCATTGCAGTGCTGGGCAGACGCGCTGCTTCCATAAGGGGTTAAGTCCGCAGAGCCTGTGAGGAGAGCACGCGGAGCGCCTACGGGAGCACGCGGAGCGCCTACGGGAGCACGCCGCCGCCGGTGCGCGGTATTACAGCTCTCGCAGCTTTAGTACCTGCTCCCTGCTGCAATATCGCAGTAATTCCTGGCTGCGGCGGCGACTCGGCCTGAAAACTCTCAAGGTCCACATAAAAGGCGCTCTGGCTCCGTCACCGCCCATATAAATAAGAAATGTGTTTGTTCCCGAGGAAAAACAGTAAAACATCCTTTAATCTCCATTGATTTTGTGTAAATTGCATGAAACTGGCTTCATTTTCTCTCCAAAGCCGCGAGACAGAGCAGCAGTGACGCCCGGCACATAAACATGACCCGGCGGGCGCTGGGAGAATTAACACCGAAAAAGCAATAAAGACGGCAGCTGCAAAACTGCGCTGCTGGGAAGAAAGTCGCCAAAGTTCAGCTCGTCTCTACTCGCAATACGGAAAATATCCAAAGGTGCAGGTGGAAGAGAAAGCGCCAAATCTGTAGATTAACGATCGGCAATCATCTCTTCTGCTCCAGTCACATCCAAAGCTGCATTAAGGATTGGGCAATGCAGCGATGTGTCACGTGACACTGGGATTGCAGCCTAGCGATTTCGTATGTGTCGTACTGTGACCAGAGTCGTGATGTTTCATGGCAACTTCGGCTGCGAGGTGGGCCGTGCGACCAAAGACCACTGCATCGCAACAATACAAGAGAATGGGGTCACATTGCAATGAGAAACTGGGTCCAACTATTTTGACAGCCCCCTTGGCGGACCCCACTTACTTGTACTGTGGTGCGATGCAGTGAGGAGTTACTGTTCCTGCTCGCTCCCTATAATCCTAGCATTACTGTTCCTGCTCGCTCCCTTTACTCCTATCATTACTGTTCCTGCTCGCTCCCTATAGTCCTAGCATTACTGTTCCTGCTCCCTCCCTATAGTCCTAGCATTACTGCTCCTGCTCGCTCCCTATAGTCCTAGCATTACTGCTCCTGCTCGCTCCCTATAGTCCTAGCATTACTGTTCCTGCTCGCTCCCTATAGTCCTAGCATTACTGTTCCTGCTCGCTCCCTATAGTCCTAGCATTACTGTTCCTGCTCGCTCCTTATAGTCCTAGCATTACTGTTCCTGCTCCCTCCCTATAGTCCTAGCATTACTGTTCCTGCTCGCTCCCTATAGTCCTAGCATTACTGTTCCTGCTCGCTCCCTATAGTCCTAGCATTACTGTTCCTGCTCGCTCCCTATAATCCTAGCATTACTGTTCCTGCTCGCTCCCTATAATCCTAGCATTACTGTTCCTGCTCGCTCCCTATAGTCCTAGCATTACTGTTCCTGCTCCCTCCCTATAGTCCTAGCATTACTGTTCCTGCTCGCTCCCTATAGTCCTAGCATTACTGTTCCTGCTCGCTCCCTATAGTCCTAGCATTACTGTTCCTGCTCTCTCCCTATAGTCCTAGCAATACTGTTCCTGCTCGCTCCCTATAGTCCTAGCATTATTGTTCCTGCTCCCTCCCTATAGTCCTAGCAATACTGTTCCTGCTCGCTCCCTATAGTCCTAGCATTACTGTTCCTGCTCGCTCCCTATAGTCCTAGCATTACTGCTCCTGCTCGCTCCCTATAGTCCTAGCATTACTGTTCCTGCTCGCTCCCTATACTCCTATCATTACTGTTCCTGCTCGCTCCCTATACTCCTATCATTACTGTTCCTGCTCGCTCCCTATAGTCCTAGCATTACTGTTCCTGCTCTCTCCCTATAGTCCTAGCATTACTGTTCCTGCTCGCTCCCTATACTCCTATCATTACTGTTCCTGCTCGCTCCCTATAGTCCTAGCATTACTGTTCCTGCTCGCTCCCTATAGTCCTAGCATTACTGTTCCTGCTCGCTTGCCATAGACTTGCAAGCAACTTATCTGCAGTTTGAGTAAGGCTAAGCTCGCGTGGTGCCGTGGCTTCCATTTAAAACGCTATAATGGATCCATCACACAATAGATCCAAATTGGCTGCTGTTCGAATCTGCTGACTTTTAATAGTTTTTGTTGAGGTTATCAGCGACTGCCACATACTGCGCCATAATATATCAGATTGTGCTCCAGTCACAACTAGAGCTGCATTCTCAATGCAGCTAAAATACAGGATAGTCATGGTACCATAGACTGCAGGCGATGAGCCAACTCGTAGGCTTCCAGCGCGTCCTTCCCCATTTTACACTTGCTTCTGTCCACGGGTCGCGGCCGGTTGTAGACGGCTTGCTCTGGAAATTTACATAAAGCTCAGCAAACTGGAAATCACGTTGAATTGCCAAATACAAATGCGACGTCTGGTGACTTACCGGAGCCGAAGTTAATGGCGCCAATTAATTCCAGGTAGGTGTGGATGCGCCCGATACAGTTCACATCGCCGCAGTTCTTCAGCCCCGGACGCACCGACGTTTTGTTTAGATAATTTGGTTTACAATTTTTCCTGTGGTTGAAAAAAAAAATTAAAATAATAATAAATAGTGCAGCCTCGGGCCAGCCATTGTAAGAGGACAGGTTGCATTTTAAGGAAATTCTGCAGAGGACGGTGGTGCGGCCCCATTACTCATATGTTACCATTGCTCCAAGATGTAATTACGGATCCGAAGATATCGCTCTGGAGTTTTCGCTTGCCGGCCCTCGAAGAATTCAGAGATGGCCTGCTTTTCTTCCTCCGATATAAACTCTCGCTCGATTTCCACTTCTTGCTCTGGAGGTCTCAGCTCGTCCTCTTCCTCCTGCTGTTCCTGCTCACAGGGTGGAGGAGAAGGTAATGGGGGAGGACAGGCGTTCTGGTCTGGGGCACGTGGATCCTCAGGACTTGGTGCTTCCTGCTGGGGACTGTAAACCGGAGTGTCGTGGTGGGTCACAGACACATGGGGAGAGCCGCCATCATGGCCTGTCGCCTGACACAAGCCGTCAGTCCTTGGCCCCTCTCCCTGCTCAGTGGCTATATGCTCCACGTCCTCTGTTGGAGTCTCTCGTGGGTAGTGAGGGTCCCCAATATCAGCCGGCTCCTCCTGCAGCTCGTCCGTTATATCGATTTCTTCATCATCCGATAACGTCTCGATCTTTACAGCATTGAGATTGGGGTCGGCTCGACCTCGAAACGCGGACAGCTCATCCCCTCTGGGATCCTCCAGACCGAGAAGATTAAGAAAAGGAGAACCCATCTTGGAATCTTTCTCTCCATCTTCCACTTTACACTGCACAAATACAACAAGCGTCACCGTCAGCCATGGTAATAGATGTGCAAAAGGAAGCGCAGCCCCAGTAAGACGACCGCCGCCACACTACAGAGCGGGCACGGACCTTATTCTTGTAGTATTGCCTGGCGTAGCTCTTCACTTGTAGCACGGTGCGGCTCCCGATCAGTCTGGCAATGCTGGTCCAACGTCTGCCAAACTTGGCCTAGAGGAAAGATGGAGAAACAATAAAAATTCCTAAGAGCTTGTGAATGACAAGAGGTTGGTGGTGGGGGGGCGGAATCCATTTTTCTCTAGACCATTGGAACAAAACTGCAAAGAGTAGGTAGACTACTACAACCATCCTGACCCACCTTCATTAGACAGGCCGCCCCTTCCCCAACCCATCCTCATCAGACGTGCCCCATCCATATCAGGGTGGCCGCCACAGGTCGAGGACAGACATGCAATAAGCCACCGATTACAGGTACAAAAGATGAGAAGTCGCCATAGCGCTCACCAGTCCTTGCTCGAACAGATCCTTTTCCTCCGCACTCCACTTCACGGAGCTGCTGCCGGACTTAGATGGGGATCTGGCCCTAGAAAGGAACCGCAAGAAAAGATCTGCGTGAAAAACACTGCGCAGGCCTCATTTTCCCATTACAAGAGCCAAACGCACTATCACTACTTACGGGACTCGCGTCGCTTTCTTCTGCGGACTCCTGTAGGAAAGAAGACATTGTATGTTATACCTAAGCACCAGATATCGGGGGCAAGTCACCAGGAGCCAGCATCATTGTCCCACGAGTGGGGGTCCGACTGGTGTGAGCAGTCATGTCAGATATTACCACAGGTTGTAGAATGAATGTGGAAATGTTGGGAGATATTACTGATCATGTTCTAGATTCCTCCGATCACCCATAACCTTACACCCCATCTGCCTCCGAGATCGGGGAGACAGGACCCTGGGATAGGGGGTCCATATAAAGTCAATGGAGAGAGACACATAAGGGGAGGATATGAAATAAATGTTCAATATTTAAAGGGTCAGGTCATCAATGTCTGATCGTTGGGACCAGACCCCGGCACCCGGGATGAGCTGTTACCAGCTCCAGCCGAATGTGAACAGTGTACAGAGAAGGGAAAGTGCAGCACCATACATCCTGTAGTGGTCACTCTCAGGTACTGCAGCTCAGATCACATTCACTTCAATAGGAGCTGAACTGCATTACCAGGCAGTGGCCACTACATGGTGCTGTGCTGTTCCAGCTCCATACAGTGTTTACGTGTCGCCGCTGGAGCTGAAGCAGCTGATCTACAGGGTCTCGGACCCCCACCGATCTGGTATCGATGACTTATGCATCAATATTTAAGCAGTGGACAAACCCTTTAAGGTTCACGGCCACATTAATGATTGTAAAAGATGTGAAATCCACACTCCACCTTTTGATGCAGGGTTTGTCTCCATCTTTAGCTTCAGACCAGAACTTGGCTGCAGGCGGCTTAGTAGGGAAATAATATCTGGGAGAAGCTAAGGAAAATAGAAATCCAATACGTCAGCGCAGTGCCGGCAATCCAGAATCCAATCATCTGAACCTGATAATCCGGCACAGAACGCACACAAGAGAAGGGGCCGGCAGGACGGAAAATCACCAACAAAAGCAGATTTTCTGCAAACATTTGAACTCTTATGAGTCGCTTTTCTAGTTTTCTATATCCGTCCAATAATTCAGAATTGCTCAGGAGCAACAGATAAAGGATACTCCTCTTCTAGCAGCATCTTCTCTATGACGGCGCGGTTCTCAGCGCTGATTGTGCTGTCCAGGGTCCACGGCTGGAAAAGGAAAAAAGATCAAGGATCAATTTACTACTGAAAAGGTAAAAAAAAAAAGCTCCAATTACTACAGATTAACCCTATAAAGGGCTTGTCTGGTCTTAGCGTACAAGTCTATAGAGTGCTTGATATGAAAATTTAAAAGTCTGCAGTCACAGAGCGACTGCCCGCGCGCAGAGCGACTGCCCGCGCGCAGAGCGACTGCCCGCGCACAGAGCGACTGCCCGCGCACAGAGCGACTGCCCGCGCACAGAGCGACTGCCCGCGCACAGAGCGACTGCACACTTGTACCCCAAGGACAGACAACCCCTTTAAGACTACATAAGCATTGTACCCTTGGGGGAGGACTTAAAGCGAACCTGTCAGCAGGATTGTGCTTAGTAACCTACAGACAGTGTCAGGCCGATGCCGTTATACTGATTACAATGATACCTGGTGATGAAATCCGTCTTGTGGTTGCTGTTTAATTTTTAGTTTCAGGTTTGTGGGGGCAAAAAAGCAAAGACGGCAAATGGTGGCGCAGATATGTGACACATATACATGTAGGCATAAGATTGGCGAGGGGCAGCCGGATACTCACAGTCAGGAGGTCTTCTCGCCTCCATGCGGGGTCTGGGTCAGGACCTGTGGTGATCGCTGAGCTCAGACTTTCGTGGTTTCTGCAGGAGACACAGGATCAGTGACACAGACTCTAAATATGACAATCCCTAATACGCCTGGCGGGATTCATGATGACTGATGTCCCCCCCTCACAGAGGATTGTCTATACTGACACATTGTAACAAACTATCAGGACAGGGGGAGGCTGTGTGCAGCTCACAGAGGATTGTCTATATACTGACACATTGTAACAGACTATCAGGACAGGGGAGGCTGTGTGCAGCTCACAGAGGATTGTCTATATACTGACACATTGTAACAGACTATCAGGACAGGGGGAGGCTGTGTGCAGCTCACAGAGGATTGTCTATACTGACACATTGTAACAAACTATCAGGACAGGGGAGGCTGTGTGCAGCTCACAGAGGATTGTCTATACTGACACATTGTAACAGACTATCAGGACAGGGGGAGGCTGTGTGCAGCTCACAGAGGATTGTCTATACTGACACATTGTAACAGACTATCAGGACAGGGGAGGCTGTGTGCAGCTCACAGAGGATTGTCTATATACTGACACATTGTAACAGACTATCAGGACAGGGGAGGCTGTGTGCAGCTCACAGAGGATTGTCTATATACTGACACATTGTAACAGACTATCAGGACAGGGGAGGCTGTGTGCAGCTCACAGAGGATTGTCTATACTGACACATTGTAACAAACTATCAGGACAGGGGAGGCTGTGTGCAGCTCACAGAGGATTGTCTATATACTGACACATTGTAACAGACTATCAGGACAGGGGAGGCTGTGTGCAGCTCACAGAGGATTGTCTATACTGACACATTGTAACAAACTATCAGGACAGGGGGAGGCTGTGTGCAGCTCACAGAGGATTGTCTATATACTGACACATTGTAACAAACCTCCAGCTGTGCCAGTAATGGCGTTTAGCTTATAAATGGAAACAATCATGTGCTCATTCACTGACAGAAAGCATTGGTCGTGAAGTACTAGCAATCACACTGCAGCAATGATGTGGAGTGCAGCTATTGATCTGATTGTCGGCTCTTCCGCCAGTACTCGGATATAAGAGTGCTGTGAAATAACACAGGTCCCGTAGAGAGCCAGCTCTGCCGCCCACACCCCACAGTCACCATCACATCTCCTCACCCCCTGCACGACTCAGTCACATCTCCCTCTATGTCCACATCCGCCTCCTCCGCCATCTTGTCTGCTCCTCCAACGGCCTCTGTTGACGTCATAGGGCGGCAGCCAATAAGCTTCCCCGGGAGCCACATTGGTACTCCCTCACCGATTCCCTCCATGCGCCATGTTCCTCCTCTCATTGATACGTTTGCGTCAGAAGGCGAAGAGAAAGCGACCATGTTGTTGGTAAACCCACAAAAATTTTTTTTTGCAACACCGGACTTCTTTTCGGGTGATTATTTCTTATTTCTCCTCTATATACTTGGAATAATATTTGAAAACGTGGCCTAGACAGACTCTCCGTGGTTGATGTGGGTGCACCAAGATGGCGGCGTTGTGACCCCCACGTGACAGCGGCTGCTCCCCCGGGCTGTGAGGAGTCTGTCACACGTCTCACCCGTCCTTGGCCGGTGTAGAGGTGGACGGACAGTAAATGGGAGGATTTGGCTGTGACTGGCCGTGACCCTGAGACTTGTCCCTCTTGGCTGTGGTGAGTGGGGGGGTCAGAGTCATTGTGATGGGGGAGGGGCTTCTGTGACAGCTGTAGAATGTAGGAAGTTGTGGAACTACAAACCTCAGCATGCCCTGCCAGTCAGAGCCATGCCTGGTGTATGGGAGAGTTGGGGCCACACTGTCTGCCCCCTTATATAAAGTGTAATGTCCCTGAGTCTCCAGATCTGTGCGGAGATTAAGACCCTGTACAGTTTTTATTATTATTTTATTTTAACGATTTAAAAAAAAAATAAAAAAAATTGTGAACTAGGTAAAAACAATTTAAAAAAAAATGTTTTGTTTTTTTTAAGTCCCTCTATGGACCTGTGCGAGGGCTCATTTTCCGCTCCGAGCTTTGTTCCTGTTGGTTCCATTTTGTGATAAATACGTTTTGATCACTGTTTATTGGGACGGACTAAACTGCATATTGGGATGATGGGATGATGGGATGATGGGCTGCAATACTAGACTCGACCACTAGATGGCAGCACATTTTACAAATGCAGACCAGGAAATGACTTCTTGTAATATAGCAAGAAGGGAATTCAATGGAAATACTTAAATGAATCAGAACATCCACAGGGCTGGATTAAAGTTTAATAATAGAACCAGGGAAATAAGATTGTAACTATATGGGATTATGTGTAGAATATCGGGTTACACACGCCTGGTGATATATCTCATCAACATCTCATAGGAATATGGGTATATCTATTGATCTGTATGGGGATTATGGGTGAAATATCACACATACACATGCCCAGGAACATACTTCATCTACTTCTGATAGGAATATGGGTATATCTATTGTTCTGTATGGGGATTATGGGTGAAATATCACACATACACATGCCCAGGAACATACTTCATCTACTTCTGATAGGAATATGGGTATATCTATTGTTCTGTATGGGGATTATGGGTGAAATATCCCAAATACACATGCCCAGGAACATACTTCATCTACTTCTGATAGGAATATGGGTATATCTATTGATCTGTATGGGGATTATGGGTGAAATATCCCAAATACACATGCCCAGGAACATACTTCATCTACTTCTGATAGGAATATGGGTATAATTATTGATCTGTATGGGGATTATGGGTGAAATATCCCAAATACACATGCCCAGGAACATACTTCATCTACTTCTGATAGGAATATGGGTATATCTATTGATCTGTATGGGGATTATGGGTAAAATATCACAAATACACATGCCCAGGAACATACTTCATCTACTTCTGATAGGAATATGGGTATATCTATTGATCTGTATGGGGATTATGGGTGAAATATCACACATACACATGCTCAGGAACATACTTCATCTACTTCTGATAGGAATATGGGTATATCTATTGATCTGTATAAGGATTATGGGTGAAATATCACACATACACATGCTCAGGAACATACTTCATCTACTTCTGATAGGAATATGGGTATATCTATTGATCTGTATGGGGATTATGGGTGAAATATCACACATACACATGCCCAGGAACATACTTCATCTACTTCTGATAGGAATATGGGTATATCTATTGATCTGTATGGGGATTATGGGTGAAATATCACACATACACATGCCCAGGAACATACTTCATCTACTTCTGATAGGAATATGGGTATATCTATTGATCTGTATGGGGATTATGGGTGAAATATCACACATACACATGCCCAGGAACATACTTCATCTACTTCTGATAGGAATATGGGTATATCTATTGATCTGTATGGGGATTATGGGTGAAATATCCCAAATACACATGCCCAGGAACATACTTCATCTACTTCTGATAGGAATATGGGTATATCTATTGATCTGTATGGGGATTATGGGTGAAATATCACAAATACACATGCCCAGGAACATACTTCATCTACTTCTGATAGGAATATGGGTATATCTATTGATCTGTATGGGGATTATGGGTGAAATATCCCAAATACACATGCCCAGGAACATACTTCATCTACTTCTGATAGGAATATGGGTATATCTATTGATCTGTATGGGGATTATGGGTGAAATATCACAAATACACATGCCCAGGAACATATTTTATCATTATTTTAAGAACATATATATTTATCCCAAATAGTCATGCCCAGTACCACATTTGATGAATTTCCCATAATAATATAAATAGAATTATTCACCTCCATGGTAATTCAATGTGAAATATTATATTTACAGAGGCCAAATAATTTTGCAGCTTTGTTTGAAAAAATATCTTTAAAAACTTGTGGGCACCTAAGCTCCTTAATAAATGAATGCCTATATGTACATTTATATTACAGCGTCAAATAGGCTAAGTAATTTCCTTTTACAGCTTGGTAATTCTGCATTCAATAGCGCTGTAATAAGTCAGTATAGGCTGTTTATTGTCTCTATATGACGGCTTTTCATTAATATAGCGATAACAGTTTGAACTATTAATTTGAAAATATCTGCATTGATTTCCTGGACATATGCAGTGTTTATACGCTCAAAGATGCTGAAACAGGCCTGGAAAGACGGGTTTAACAAAGTTTTTGCTTTATTTATTTTTTTTCTTCAAGATCGTGAAAACTGTCTGAAGCATTGACTTGAAAATAGCTTTTGTGACTTTATTGATATATTTTGTGGTTGGACGTCAAGGTTGCTGAAATAAGTAAATAAAGGCTGATTTAAGAGACTTTTAACTGCTTATCTTCAGTACTGAAAAAAGGCTTAAAGCTGACCTGTCATCACATTCAATGCCACCAAGCCGCAGCTATGGTGGCATAGCTGACAGGTCCAGCAGTGTGGACAGCCCTCTATCCGCCTCCCTGGTGCCTCCGCACTAAAATATTACACTTTATTCCTCTCGACGGGCACCACTGGAAGCATGAAGTGTCTGTATCGGTCCGATGGAGTGTGAACAAATCTGCGCTATCTACAATGCACTGCGTCATCAGTTGCTGGGCAGGAATTTTTTTACTGCCCAGCGACTGATGACGCGGCACAGCGCAGGGCTCAAGCACTGATTGGTTCACACTCCAAAACACCAACAGGACCACTTCTTGATTCCCGTTACGCGCGCCAAGGGGGCAATAAAGTTTAGTATTTCAATGAGGAGGCACCCAGGGAGGTGGACAAAGGTCTCTCCACACAGCTGGACCTGTCAACTATGCCACCATAGCTGCGGCTTGGTGGCATTGAATGTGATGACAGGTCCTCTTTAAAGCGTCGAGTTGAAAATAGCCAGTGTTTTCCTTGTGAAATGTAATACTTAGCTGCTCAATCGTGCATAGCGTGTGCTGTCAACCAACAAACACCTTACCCCACTAATTTCACATAAAATGTAATGTGATATGATCATCAGATGTGGATGATTATATTATTGATTATTATCAATATTCATTTATATGGGGATTATGATTTGGATAATATGGCTTCAAATCCCAACTCCCATATTTATCCTTTACCTGATAAAAATATCCAGTAGAGTCTCTTTTATCCAAGCTAAACGGGAGCAGAGGGTGCTTGGATTTGTGAAAAACTGGGATAACTCACACAACTGAATAAAATGCCCCCCTTTGTATCCTGCTGTCCCGCTTTGGGTCTTCCTGTCCCTCTTGTATCCTTCTGTCCCTCTGAGTATCCTCCTTTTGTGTCATCCTACTTCTCTTTTATGTTCTACTGTCCGCTTTAATAATTGACGCCTCTCCATTATTAATCTGGCTTAATGTCACCTTACAATAGCAAGGTGGCATTAACCCTTCATTACCCCATATCCCACCGCTACAGGGAGTGGGAAGAGAGTGGCCAAGTGCCAGAATAGGCGCATCTTCCAGATGTGCCTTTTCTGGGGTGGCTGGGGGCAGATGTTTTTAGCCACGGGGGGGCCAATAACCATGGATCCTCTCCTGGCTATTAATATCTGCCCTCAGTCACTGGCTTTACCATTCTGGCCGAGAAAATTGCGCGGGAGCCCACGCCAATTTTTTCCGCCATTTAACCCTTTATTTTAGCAGCTACAGCGCTGAAATTTTGCACATACACACTACTAACATTAGTAGTGTGGAATATGCAAAAAAAAGGGGATATGAGATGGTTTACTGTATGTAAACCATGTCTCATATCCTGTCGGGTTTGTGCAGGAGAAATGAAAAGCCGGCAATTGAATTACCGACTTTTCACTAACACCGCTGCGTATTTCTCGCCATGCACACGCATGGTCCGTGTGGAATCCGTATTTTTCTCGCCCCCATAGACTTTCATTGGCGATTTTTTTTGCACAATACGCTGACAAACGCAGCATGCTGCGATTTTGTACGGCCGTAGAAAGCCGTATAATACTGAACCGTAATATACGGCTGATAGGAGCAGCCCCATTGAGAATAATTGTGCCGTATGTTATGCGAGTTTTACGGACGTAGTTTCTGCGCTCTTACGTCTGTAAAACTCGCATGTGTGACGCCGGCCTTAGAATGAGTTAATGCAGCAAGTCAATATTTGCAGTGTTGCCCCTTCTTCTTCAAGACCTCTGAAATTCTCCCTGGCATGCTCTCAATCAACTTTTGGACCAAATCCTGACTGATAGCAGTCCATTCTTGCATAATCAATGCTTGCATTTTGCCAGAATTTGTTGGTTTTTGTTTGTCCACCCGTCTCTTGATGATTGACCACAAGTTCTCAATGGGATTAAGATCTGGGGAGTTTCCAGGCCATGGACCCAAAATCTCTATGTTTTGTTCCATGAGCCATTTAGTTATCACCTTTGCTTTATGGCAAGGTGCTCCATCATGCTGGAAAAGGCATTGTTGGGCGCCAAACTGCTCTTGGACGGTTGGGAGAAATTGCTCTTGGAGGACATTCTGGTACCATTCTTTATTCATGGCTGTGTTTTTAGGCAAGACTGAGAGTGAGCCGATTCCCTTGGCTGAGAAGCAACCCCACACATGAATGGTTTCAGGATGCTTTACAGTTGGCATGAGACAAGACTGGTGGTAGCGCTCACCTCTTCTTCTCCGAATAAGCTGTTTTCCAGATGTCCCAAACAATCGAAAAGGGGATTCATCAGAGAAAATGACTTTGCCCCAGTCCTCAGCAGTCCACTCCCTGTACCTTTTGCAGAATATCAGTCGGTCCCTGATGTTTTTTCTGGAGAGAAGTGGCTTCTTTGTTGCCCTCCTTGAAACCAGCAGCCCTTGCTCAAAGAGTCTCCACCTCACAGTGCGTGCAGAAGCACTCACACCAGCCTGCTGCCATTCCTGAGCAAGCTCGGCACTGCTGGTAGTCCGATCCCGCAGCTGAAACAGTTTTAAGATACGGTCCTGGCGCTTGCTGGTCTTTCTTGGGCGCCCTAGAGCCTTTTTGACGACAATGGAAGCTCTCTCCTTGAAGTTCTTGATGATGCGATAGATTGTTGACTGAGGTGCAATCTTTGTAGCTGCGATACTCTTCCCTGTTAGGCCATTTTTGTGCAGTGCAATGATGGCTGCACGTGTTTCTTTAGAGATAACCATGGTTAACTGAAGAGAAACAATGATACCAAGCACCAGCCTCCTTTTAAAGTGTCCAGTGATGTCATTCTTACTTAATCATGACTGATTGATCGCCAGCCCTGTCCTCATCAACACCCACACCTCTGTTAATGGATCAAGCACTAAAACGATGTTAGCTGCTCCTTTTAAGGCAGGACTGCAATGATGTTGATAGGTGTTTTGGGGGTTAAAGTTCATTTTCTGGGCAAATATTGACTTTGCAAGTACAGTAATTGCTGTTAAGCTGATCACTCTGACATTCAGGAGTATATGCAAATTGCCATTAGAAAAAATGAAGCAGTAGACTTTGGAAAAATTACTATTTGTCTCATTCTCAATAGTTTTGGCCATGACTGTACAGCACTTTGCCAGCCAATTTACTGCTTTATCCAAGCATCCAGGCGGCTGCCCAGAGCTCCCCTTTTAGACACAAAAAAGGGACAAAAGGGGACAGTAGAACATAAAAGAGAAGTAGGATGACACAAAAGGAGGATACTCAGAGGGACAGAAGGATACAAGAGGGACAGGAAGACCCAAAGCGGGACAGCAGGATACAAAGGGGGGCATTTTATTCAGTTTTTTGAGTTATCCCAGTTTTTCACAAATCCAAGCACCCTCTGCTCCCGTTTAGCTTGGATAAAAGAGACTCTACTGGATATTTTTATCAGGTAAAGGATAAATATGGGAGTTGGGATTTGAAGCCATATTATCCAAATCATAATCCCCATATAAATGAATATTGATAATAATCAATAATATAATCATCCACATCTGATGATCATATCACATTACATTTTATGTGAAATTAGTGGGGTAAGGTGTTTGTTGGTTGACAGCACACGCTATGCACGATTGAGCAGCTAAGTATTAAATTTCACAAGGAAAACACAGGCTATTTTCAACTCGACGCTTTAAAGAGGACCTGTCATCACATTCAATGCCACCAAGCCGCAGCTATGGTGGCATAGTTGACAGGTCCAGCTGTGTGGAGAGACCTTTGTCCACCTCCCTGGGTACCTCCTCATTGAAATACTAAACTTTATTGCCCCCTTGGCGCGCGTAACGGGAATCAAGAAGTGGTCCTGTTGGTGTTTTGGAGTGTGAACCAATCAGTGCTTGAGCCCTGCGCTGTGCCGCGTCATCAGTCGCTGGGCAGTAAAAAAATTCCTGCCCAGCAACTGATGACGCAGTGCATTGTAGATAGCGCAGATTTGTTCACACTCCATCGGACCGATACAGACACTTCATGCTTCCAGTGGTGCCCATCGAGAGGAATAAAGTGTAATATTTTAGTGCGGAGGCACCAGGGAGGCGGATAGAGGGCTGTCCACACTGCTGGACCTGTCAGCTATGCCACCATAGCTGCGGCTTGGTGGCATTGAATGTGATGACAGGTCAGCTTTAAGCCTTTTTTCAGTACTGAAGATAAGCAGTTAAAAGTCTCTTAAATCAGCCTTTATTTACTTATTTCAGCAACCTTGACGTCCAACCTCAAAATATATCAATAAAGTCACAAAAGCTATTTTCAAGTCAATGCTTCAGACAGTTTTCACGATCTTGAAGAAAAAAAATAAATAAAGCAAAAACTTTGTTAAACCCGTCTTTCCAGGCCTGTTTCAGCATCTTTGAGCGTATAAACACTGCATATGTCCAGGAAATCAATGCAGATATTTTCAAATTAATAGTTCAAACTGTTATCGCTATATTAATGAAAAGCCGTCATATAGAGACAATAAACAGCCTATACTGACTTATTACAGCGCTATTGAATGCAGAATTACCAAGCTGTAAAAGGAAATTACTTAGCCTATTTGACGCTGTAATATAAATGTACATATAGGCATTCATTTATTAAGGAGCTTAGGTGCCCACAAGTTTTTAAAGATATTTTTTCAAACAAAGCTGCAAAATTATTTGGCCTCTGTAAATATAATATTTCACATTGAATTACCATGGAGGTGAATAATTCTATTTATATTATTATGGGAAATTCATCAAATGTGGTACTGGGCATGACTATTTGGGATAAATATATATGTTCTTAAAATAATGATAAAATATGTTCCTGGGCATGTGTATTTGTGATATTTCACCCATAATCCCCATACAGATCAATAGATATACCCATATTCCTATCAGAAGTAGATGAAGTATGTTCCTGGGCATGTGTATTTGGGATATTTCACCCATAATCCCCATACAGATCAATAGATATACCCATATTCCTATCAGAAGTAGATGAAGTATGTTCCTGGGCATGTGTATGTGTGATATTTCACCCATAATCCCCATACAGATCAATAGATATACCCATATTCCTATCAGAAGTAGATGAAGTATGTTCCTGGGCATGTGTATTTGTGATATTTCACCCATAATCCCCATACAGAACAATAGATATACCCATATTCCTATCAGAAGTAGATGAAGTATGTTCCTGGGCATGTGTATGTGTGATATTTCACCCATAATCCCCATACAGAACAATAGATATACCCATATTCCTATCAGAAGTAGATGAAGTATGTTCCTGAGCATGTGTATTTGGCATATTTCACCCATAATCCCCATACAGATCAATAGATATACCCATATTCCTATCAGAAGTAGATGAAGTATGTTCCTGAGCATGTGTATTTGGGATATTTCACCCATAATCCCCATACAGATCAATAGATATACCCATATTCCTATCAGAAGTAGATGAAGTATGTTCCTGGGCATGTGTATTTGTGATATTTCACCCATAATCCCCATACAGAACAATAGATATACCCATATTCCTATCAGAAGTAGATGAAGTATGTTCCTGGGCATGTGTATGTGTGATATTTCACCCATAATCCCCATACAGAACAATAGTTATACCCATATTCCTATCAGAAGTAGATGAAGTATGTTCCTGGGCATGTGTATTTGTGATATTTCACCCATAATCCCCATACAGATCAATAGATATACCCATATTCCTATCAGAAGTAGATGAAGTATGTTCCTGAGCATGTGTATTTGGGATATTTCACCCATAATCCCCATACAGATCAATAGATATACCCATATTCCTATCAGAAGTAGATGAAGTATGTTCCTGGGCATGTGTATTTGTGATATTTCACCCATAATCCCCATACAGATCAATAGATATACCCATATTCCTATCAGAAGTAGATGAAGTATGTTCCTGGGCATGTGTATTTGGGATATTTCACCCATAATCCCCATACAGATCAATAGATATACCCATATTCCTATCAGAAGTAGATGAAGTATGTTCCTGGGCATGTGTATTTGTGATATTTCACCCATAATCCCCATACAGAACAATAGATATACCCATATTCCTATCAGAAGTAGATGAAGTATGTTCCTGGGCATGTGTATGTGTGATATTTCACCCATAATCCCCATACAGAACAATAGTTATACCCATATTCCTATCAGAAGTAGATGAAGTATGTTCCTGGGCATGTGTATTTGTGATATTTCACCCATAATCCCCATACAGATCAATAGATATACCCATATTCCTATCAGAAGTAGATGAAGTATGTTCCTGAGCATGTGTATTTGGGATATTTCACCCATAATCCCCATACAGATCAATAGATATACCCATATTCCTATCAGAAGTAGATGAAGTATGTTCCTGGGCATGTGTATTTGTGATATTTCACCCATAATCCCCATACAGATCAATAGATATACCCATATTCCTATCAGAAGTAGATGAAGTATGTTCCTGGGCATGTGTATTTGTGATATTTCACCCATAATCCCCATACAGATCAATAGATATACCCATATTCCTATCAGAAGTAGATGAAGTATGTTCCTGAGCATGTGTATGTGTGATATTTCACCCATAATCCCCATACAGAACAATAGATATACCCATATTCCTATCAGAAGTAGATGAAGTATGTTCCTGGGCATGTGTATTTGTGATATTTCACCCATAATCCCCATACAGATCAATAGATATACCCATATTCCTATCAGAAGTAGATGAAGTATGTTCCTGAGCATGTGTATTTGTGATATTTCACCCATAATCCCCATACAGAACAATAGATGTACCCATATTCCTATCAGAAGTAGATGAAGTATGTTCCTGGGCATGTGTATTTGTGATATTTCACCCATAATCCCCACACAGATCAATAGATATACCCATATTCCTATCAGAAGTAGATGAAGTATGTTCCTGAGCATGTGTATTTGGGATATTTCACCCATAATCCCCATACAGATCAATAGATATACCCATATTCCTATCAGAAGTAGATGAAGTATGTTCCTGGGCATGTGTATTTGTGATATTTCACCCATAATCCCCATACAGAACAATAGATGTACCCATATTCCTATCAGAAGTAGATGAAGTATGTTCCTGGGCATGTGTATGTGTGATATTTCACCCATAATCCCCATACAGAACAATAGTTATACCCATATTCCTATCAGAAGTAGATGAAGTATGTTCCTGGGCATGTGTGTGTGTGATATTTCACCCATAATCCTCATACAGAACAATAGTTATACCCATATTCCTATCAGAAGTAGATGAAGTATGTTCCTGGGCATGTGTATGTGTGATATTTCACCCAAAATCCTTATACAGATCAATAGATATACCCATATTCCTATCAGAAGTAGATGAAGTATGTTCCTGGGCATGTGTATTTGTGATATTTCACCCAAAATCCTTATACAGATCAATAGATATACCCATATTCCTATCAGAAGTAGATGAAGTATGTTCCTGGGCATGTGTATGTGTGATATTTCACCCATAATCCCCATACAGATCAATAGTTATACCCATATTCCTATCAGAAGTAGATGAAGTATGTTCCTGGGCATGTGTATTTGTGATATTTCACCCAAAATCCTTATACAGATCAATAGATATACCCATATTCCTATCAGAAGTAGATGAAGTATGTTCCTGGGCATGTGTATGTGTGATATTTCACCCATAATCCCCATACAGATCAATAGTTATACCCATATTCCTATCAGAAGTAGATGAAGTATGTTCCTGAGCATGTGTATGTGTGATATTTCACCCATAATCCCCACACAGATCAATAGATATACCCATATTCCTATCAGAAGTAGATGAAGTATGTTCCTGGGCATGTGTATGTGTGATATTTCACCCATAATCCCCATACAGAACAATAGATATACCCATATTCCTATCAGAAGTAGATGAAGTATGTTCCTGGGCATGTGTATTTGTGATATTTCACCCATAATCCCCATACAGAACAATAGATGTACCCATATTCCTATCAGAAGTAGATGAAGTATGTTCCTGGGCATGTGTATGTGTGATATTTCACCCATAATCCCCATACAGAACAATAGTTATACCCATATTCCTATCAGAAGTAGATGAAGTATGTTCCTGGGCATGTGTATTTGTGATATTTCACCCAAAATCCTTATACAGATCAATAGATATACCCATATTCCTATCAGAAGTAGATGAAGTATGTTCCTGGGCATGTGTATGTGTGATATTTCACCCATAATCCCCATACAGAACAATAGTTATACCCATATTCCTATCAGAAGTAGATGAAGTATGTTCCTGGGCATGTGTATTTGTGATATTTCACCCAAAATCTTTATACAGATCAATAGATATACCCATATTCCTATCAGAAGTAGATGAAGTATGTTCCTGAGCATGTGTATGTGTGATATTTCACCCATAATCCCCATACAGATCAATAGTTATACCCATATTCCTATCAGAAGTAGATGAAGTATGTTCCTAGGCATGTGTATGTGTGATATTTCACCCATAATCCCCATACAGATCAATAGATATACCCATATTCCTATCAGAAGTAGATGAAGTATGTTCCTGGGCATGTGTATTTGTGATATTTCACCCATAATCCCCATGCAGATCAATAGATATACCTATATTCCTATCAGAAGTAGATGAAATATGTTCCTGAGCATGTGTATGTGTGATATTTCACCCATAATCCCCATACAGAACAATAGTTATACCCATATTCCTATCAGAAGTAGATGAAGTATGTTCCTGAGCATGTGTATTTGGGATATTTCACCCATAATCCCCATACAGATCAATAGATATACCCATATTCCTATCAGAAGTAGATGAAGTATGTTCCTGGGCATGTGTATTTGGGATATTTCACCCATAATCCCCATACAGATCAATAGATATACCCATATTCCTATCAGAAGTAGATGAAGTATGTTCCTGGGCATGTGTATGTGTGATATTTCACCCATAATCCCCATACAGATCAATAGATATACCCATATTCCTATCAGAAGTAGATGAAGTATGTTCCTGGGCATGTGTATTTGTGATATTTCACCCATAATCCCCATACAGATCAATAGATATACCCATATTCCTATCAGAAGTAGATGAAGTATGTTCCTGGGCATGTGTATGTGTGATATTTCACCCATAATCCCCATACAGAACAATAGTTATACCCATATTCCTATCAGAAGTAGATGAAGTATGTTCCTGGGCATGTGTATGTGTGATATTTCACCCATAATCCCCACACAGATCAATAGATATACCCATATTCCTATCAGAAGTAGATGAAGTATGTTCCTGGGCATGTGTATTTGGGATATTTCACCCATAATCCTTATACAGAACAATAGTTATACCCATATTCCTATGAGATGTTGATGAGATATATCACCAGGCGTGTGTAACCCGATATTCTACACATAATCCCATATAGTTACAATCTTATTTCCCTGGTTCTATTATTAAACTTTAATCCAGCCCTGTGGATGTTCTGATTCATTTAAGTATTTCCATTGAATTCCCTTCTTGCTATATTACAAGTAGTAATTTCCTGGTCTGCATTTGTAAAATGTGCTGCCATCTAGTGGTCGAGTCTAGTATTGCAGCCCATCATCCCATCATCCCATCATCCCAATATGCAGTTTAGTCCGTCCCCTGTTTATTGCAGTTTTGGGGCAGAGGCGCAGCAGCTGAAAACCACAATTCTCGTTTCCTTTCCTTTTTTCTTCTATGTTTTTCCTAATTTTCCTAGTTTGGTAGGTGAGAATTTTCAATATACCTGCATTTTTATTTATTTTTCGATGTGGAAAAGGGACAAATGTACATTTTTTTTTTTTTTTTTTTCTTTATTAAAAAAAAACTTTTGTAAACTTTTCACTATATTTTTCAGTCCTAGTTTCCTTGATCCTGTGACTGATTGCTTGTACAGTATACCACTATACTTCAGACTGATGGCGGCAATGAAGTGGTTAAACAGCAGTGATCGGCGCTAGCTCTGCTCGCTGCTGTTGGAGGCAGGTGCTGGCTGTATAACACGGGCGGCACTTGCCAGGTCAGCAGCAAGCTCATGTGTGTCATTGAGCAAGGAGGAGTTAATACCTCTCCTTGCATTGTGATAAATGTATGATTGTTGGGGGTCCACTTGCTGTAAACCCACCGTTCCTGAGAATGGGGGGTCTCAAAGTCCTTTGCAGAGTGGTCCGTGCTCAATTTCTGCTTCCTTCACTTCTATAAGACCAATTTTAGCTATAATTTACCCCAATTTCAGGTGTAAATGACAAATAATCCATTACACACCTCCCCTAAAAGTCAAATTCTTGCTCAAGTTTAGCACGCACCATCATTATTCTTCTTCTCCTTCGTATTATTTATTTATATAGCACCATTAATTCCATGGTGCTGTACACGTGAAAAGGGGTTACATACAGGGTTATAGATATCGTTTACAGTAAATAAATTTACAGTGACAGACTGGTACAGAGGGGAGAGGACCCTGTCCTTGCGGACTTACATTCTATGGAATAATGGGGAAGAGACAGAAGGTTGGGGGTGCGGCAGCTCTGGTGGTTGGTGAGGCGGCAGCTCTGGTGGTTGGTGAGGCGGCAGCTCTGGTGGTTGGTGAGGCGGCAGCTCTGGTGGTTGGTGAGGCGGCAGCTCGGGTGGTTGGTGAGGCGGCAGCTCGGGTGGTTGGTGAGGCGGCAGCTGTGGTGGTTGGTGAGGCGGCAGCTGTGGTGGTTGGTGAGGCGGCAGCTCTGGTGGTTGGTGAGGCGGCAGCTCGGGTGGTTGGTGAGGCGGCAGCTCTGGTGGTTGGGGGTGCAGCAGCTGTGGTGGTTGGTGAGGCGGCAGCTCTGGTGGTTGGTGAGGCGGCAGCTCTGGCGGTGGTGAGGCAGCAGAATGGTTAATGCAGGCTGTAGGCTTTCCTGAAGAGATGGATCTGAAGGATCCGAGGGTGGTGGATAATCGGACTTGTTGAGATGTGGAATTCCAGAGGATGGGGGATATTCGGGCGAAATCTTGGAGGCGGTTGTGTGAGGAACGAATAAGTGTGGAGGGGAGAAGGAGGTCTTGGGAGGATTGAAGATACGTGAGGGAAGATATTGGGAGATTAGTTCAGAGATATAGGGAGGGGACAGGTTGTGGATGGCTTTGTAGATCAGTGTTAGTAGTTTGAACTAGATTCGTTGGGGAATTGGGAGCCAGTGGAGGGATTTGCAGAGGGGAGAAGCAGGGGAGTAGCGAGGAGAGAGGTGGATTAGCCGGGCAGCAGAGTTGAGGACAGACTGGAGAGGTGCAAGAGAGTTAGGCTACGTTCACACGATCCGGATTTTGATCCGGATCCGTAGCGGATTTTCAGCTGCGGATCCGGATCAGTTTTCCATGTTGGTTACAGTACAATGTAACCCAATGGAAAACCAAAACCGCTGTGCTAACGATCCGTTTTTCCGCTGGAAAATCCGCGCGGATTTTCCAGCGGAAAAAAGAAGTAGCATGTCAATTCTTTCAGCGGATTCCGCACCGGTTTTCCAGCAGCTCCAATAGGAAACTGCTATTGGAAACCCGCAGTGGAAAACGCTGAAGAAAAAGGATCAGAAAACGCAGCTCAAATTCACTGCGGAATTTAGCTGCCGTTTTCCAAAAACGGGCAGGAAAAAAAAAGGATGGAAATCCTGATCGTGTGAACGTAGCCTTAGCGGGGAGGCCACAGAGGAGGGTGCTGCAGTAGTCGAGGCGGGAGATGATGAGGGCATGCACAATAGTTTTGGTAGATTGTGGGCTGAGGAAGGGACGGATTCTGGCAATATTTTTGAGTTGGAGGCGACAGGAGGTGGCAAGAGTTTGGACGTGCGGTTTGAAGGACAGGGCAGAGTCGAGAGTTACCCTGAGGTAGTAGATTGCAGGTGCGGGAGAGAGCTTGATGCCATTTACCATAATAGATAGGTCAGGTAGGGGGGATACGTGAGATGGGGGAAAGATGATGAGTTCGGTTTTGTCTACATTGAGTTTTAGGAAGCGAGAGGTGAAGAAGGAGGATATGGCTGATAGACACTCCGGGATTCTGGACAGCAGAGAGGTGACATCTGGGCCAGAGAGGTAGATCTGAGGGTCGTCCGCATACAGGTGGTACTGGAATCCATGAGACTTTATGAGTTGTCCTAGGCCAAGGGTATAGATGGAAAAAAGTAGGGGGCCTAGGACAGAGCCTTGAGGGACTCCAACAGAGAGAGGGCGGGATGAGGAGGTAGTGTGGGAGTGGGAAACGCTAAATGTGCAGTCAGAAAGGTACGAGGCAATCATTTGCTACTTTTGTACTTTCTTACCATGTACAAGACCTCTGCTTGCTGTCAGTGAATGGCGATTGATGGGAATGGTTTCTCCTCACTCTGCAAGCCTGTAGAATTCTAAAGATTCACAGTAGAGAATTGCTTATGAGACAATTCCCCAATGATACATTGTATCCGATGCCTGAAACATTGTAAACCTTGTGTCTCTGCAGGAGGATGAGGATGGAGGCTGCCCGGATCCTGTGCATCTGCAGACAGAGAATCTGCTCCCTGAACAGACTCGTCTCTTCTAGATTAACCCTTCATAGTAACTTTTTAAATGCATCAAATACGAGAAGAACGGAGCACTTCCCAAGGACTGGACAATATCGGCCCTCCTGGCCATCACCCTCCATATCCCCCATAGCCAAGAGTGCGGTCTGTGGGGGGCACAGCCAAGTAGTGTATACCAGTTATATACAGAGCGCGGGGGTCTCCTCCCAGCTGCCACAGAACAACCCCTGGGGCATCAGGTCCATCCACACCACCCGCCGCCTCAGTGTCCTCCTGCCTCCGCACATCTGGCTTCTTATCAAACCTCTACAAAAGCTGCTTGCTATTATCCTTGGCAGGTCAGGTATAAGCCGTGACTTTTATTTCTTATTGCACTCCTGAAATACTCTGTGCTGTCGGCAATCCTGCTCATTATCACTTGGCCCCACAACCTCAGCCCACTCCTGAAATACTCTGTGCTGTCGGTAATCCTGCTCATTATCACTTGGCCTCACAACCTCAGCCCCTCCTGAAATGCTCTGTGCTGTCGGCAGTCCTGCTCCTTATCACTTGGCCCCACAACCTCAGCCCCTCCTGAAATACTCTGTGCTGCTGGTGTTGGCTGCTCCCTTATATTTGCAACATTCAGGCTGCAGCCTTTTCTCCTCCACATGACGACGTTACCCATGTCACATGCAATCCTGTCCTAGCACAACATTATGACGACTGGACCGCTCAGTGTGCTTCCGTGCTGTAATACTCTGTGCTGCTGTGAATCCTGCACTTGTCTCCATAATGTTTGCACAGCATGGCACTGTCCTCACTATCCCCGTTACATGAGTGAACTATACCCTAAAAGATCATCAACTTCTCTCCTGAAATACTCTGTGCTGCTGAGACACTACTGTATCCAGTATGAAACTCATTGTCACCCCCAATTGTCTATGTCCCCCCCAAATCATATTGTGGTGTGATGGGGCAGGATGTCTTGTCTTCATCTCACCTGTCTCTTGCTTTGCTAGGAGTGTGAGGAGATGGTGGAAAGCTCTTCCAGCAAACAAGCGACAGCTGTTCAAAGAGAGTGTTCGGAGGAATAAGTGGAAGCTTTCCCTCGGTGCAGGAGCCCTGGGGTGCGTCATTATTCTGTTCTACTTCACCAACCTGGAGGAGACGCCAATAACGGGGCGCAGCCGCCTCCTAGTGTTCAGGAAGGAGGACTACAACCTGCTCACCAGCATGGAGTATGAGAACGTGAGTATCACTCCGAAACCGCTGTACACAAAGTGAGTGCAGCTCTGGGGTATAATACAGGATGTAACTCAGGGTCAGTAATGTAATGTATGTACACAGTGACTGCACCAGCAGAATAGTGAGTGCAGCTCTGGGGTATAATACAGGGTGTAACTCAGGATCAGTACAGGATCAGTAATGTATGTACACAGTGACTGCACCAGCAGAATAGTGAGTGCAGCTCTGGAGTATAATACAGGATTTAACTCAGGAACAGTAATGTATGTACACAGTGACTGCACCAGCAGAATAGTGAGTGCAGCTCTGGAGTATAATACAGGATTTAACTCAGGAACAGTAATGTATGTACACAGTGACTGCACCAGCAGAATAGTGAGTGCAGCTCTGAATTATAATACAGGATATAACTCAGGATCAGTACAGGATCAGTAATGTATGTACACAGTGACTGCACCAGCAGAATAGTGAGTGCAGCTCTGGAGTATAATACAGGATGTAACTCAGGATCAGTAATGTATGTACACAGTGACTGCACCAGCAGAATAGTGAGTGCAGCTCTGAAGTATAATACAGGACGTAACTCAGGATCAGTAATGTAATGTATGTACACAGTGACTGCACCAGCAGAATAGTGAGTGCAGCTCTGGGGTATAATACAGGATACAACTCAGGATCAGTACAGGATAAATCAGGCATATACACTGCTCAAAAAAATAAAGGGAACACTTAAACAACAGAATCTAACTCCAAATCAGAATTGGAATCTAACTCCACATCTAACTTCTTGTGAAATCAAACTGTCCACTTGGGAAGCAGCACTGTTTGACAATCAATTTCACATGCTGTTGTGCAAATGGAATAGACAATAGATGGAAATTATTGGCAATTATCAAGACGCCCTCAATAAAGGAGAGGTTCTGCAGGTGGGGACCACAGACCACATCTCAGTACCAATGCTTTCTGACTGATGTTTTGGTCACTTTTGAATGTTGGTTGTGCTTTCACACTCTTGGTAGCATGAGACTGACTCTACAACCCACACAAGTGGCTCAGGTAGTGCAGCTCATCCAGGATGGCACATCAATGCGAGCTGTGACAAGAAGGTTTGCTGTGTCTGTCAGTGTAGTGTCCAGAGGCTGGAGGTGCTACCAGGAGACAGGCCAGTACACCAGGAGATGTGGAGGGGGCCATAGGATGGCAACAACCCAGCAGCACAACCGCTACCTCAGCCTTTGTGCAAGGAGGAACAGGAGGAGCACTGCTAGAGCCCTGCAAAATGACCTCCAGCAGGCCACAAATGTGCATGTGTCTGCACAAACAGTTAGAAACCGACTCCATGAGGAAGGTCTGAGGGTGTTGTGCTCACAGCCCAACACCGTGCAGGATGCTTGGCATTTGCCACAGAACACCAGGATTGGCAAATTCGCCACTGGCGCCCTGTGCTCTTCACAGATGAAAGCAGGTTCACACTGAGCACATGTGACAGACATGACAGAGTCTGGAGACGCCGTGGAGAGAGATCTGCTGCCTGCAACATCCTTCAGCATGACCGATTTGGCAGTGGGTCAGTAATGGTGTGGGGTGGCATTTCTTTGGAGGGCCGCACAGCCCTCCATGTGCTCGCTAGAGGTAGCCTGACTGCCATTAGGCACCGAGATGAGATCCTGGGTTCCTCCTAAAGCAGGACAATGCCAGACCTCATGTGGCTGGAGTGTGTGAGCAGTTCCTGCAAGATGAAGGCATTGAAGCTATGGACTGGCCCGCCCCTTCACTAGACCTGAATCTGATTGAACACATCTGGGACATCATGTCTCGCTCCATCCACCAACGTCACTTTGCATCACAGACTGTCCAGGAGTTGGCGGATGCTTTACTCCAGGTCTGGGAGGAGATCCCTCAGGAGACCATCCACCACCTCATCAAGAGCATGTCCAGGTGTTGTAGGGAGATCATACAGGCACGTGGAGGCCACACACAATACTGAGCATCATTTCCTTGTTTTGAGGCATTTCCACTGAAGTTGGATCAGCCTGCAATTTTTATTTTTCCGCTTTGATTTTGAGCGTCATTCCAACTCCAGACCTTCGTGGGATATTAGTTGTGATTTACATTGATCATTTTTAAGTTTTACTGTTCTCAACGCATTCCACTATATAATGAATAGATTTACAACTGGAATATTTCATCCAGTGATATCTAGGATGTGGGATTTTAGTGTTCCCTTTATTTTTTTGAGCAGTGTGTATTTCTAGCTCTCACATGTATGGCATGTACAAGGACCTGCGGTGTGCCACTGTCAGTGGAAAGGTGGTTGGAATTCAGAATCGCTGTATACCATGAGTATATGATATAGGACTACGCCTTTTCTTCTAATTTTCATATAGAAACTCAAAAATGTTCATGGATGGTCTGGGACATAATTAGACCAGGTTTCACTATTATGAAGTTCCCAGTGGAGGCTGATGGCAGGATATATCCGGTCTATATATTAGGAGTAGGTGGGTGCCCTTCTATGCAGTGACCATGGTGCATCCATAGTAGCAGGGATTGTAAGTTGCATGCACAGGGCATCCTCATCCGTTGCACAGGTCATCCTCATCCGTTGCACAGGGCATCCTCATCCGTTGCACAGGGCATCCTCATCCGTTGCACAGGGCATCCTCATCCGTTGCACAGGGCATCCTCATCCGTTGTATCGGGCATCCTCATCCATTGCATCGGGCATCCTCATCCGTTGCACAGGGCATCCTCATCCGTTGCACAGGGCATCCTCATCCGTTGCACAGGGCATCCTCATCCGTTGCACAGGGCATCCTCATCCGTTGCACAGGGCATCCTCATCCGTTGCACAGGGCATCCTCATCCGTTGCACAGGGCATCCTCATCCGTTGCACAGGGCATCCTCATCCGTTGCACAGGGCATCCTCATCCGTTGCACAGGGCATCCTCATCCGTTGTATCGGGCATCCTCATCCGTTGCATCGGGCATCTTCCAGTCTCACATTTTTCTTATGAATGACTACGCCGTCTACTTAAGCAACACAGATCGGATATGTTATTTGCACAGTTAAGTACCAGCTGTGAACAATTCCCCTTGAAGAAAAGCTAATGAATTTAGAAAGAACGACTTCAGAATAAAGGTACCTTCACACGAAGCGACGCTGCAGCGATAGCGACAACGATGTCGATCGCTGCAGCGTCGCTGTTTGGTCGCTGGAGAGCTGTCACACAGACCGCTCTCCAGCGATCAACTATGCCGAGGTCCCCTGGTAACCAGGGTAAACATCGGGTAACTAAGCGCAGGGCCGCGCTTAGTAACCCGATGTTTACCCTGGTTACCAGCGTAAAATCTAAAAAAAACAAACAGCACATACTTACATTCACGTCCCCCTGCGTCCACTTCCTGACTGACTGAGCGCCGTACAGTGAGAGCAGAGCGGTGACGTCACCGCTGTGCTGCTTTCACTTTCACTTTGCGGTGCTGAGTCAGAGGAGGAAGCAGGCTGCAGGGGACGCAATGTGAGTATGTGCTGTTTGTTTTTTTTACATTTTACGCTAGTAACCAGGGTAAACATCGGGTAACTAAGCGCGGCCCTGCGCTTAGTAACCCGATGTTTACCCTGGTTACCAGTGTAAAATATCGCTGGTATCGTTGCTTTTGCTTTCAAACACAACGATACACAGCGATCGGACGACCAAATAAAGTTCTGGACTTTATTCAGCGACCAGCGACATCACAGCAGGATCCTGATCGCTGCTGCGTGTCAAACGAAACGATATCGCTAGCGAGGACGCTGCAACGTCACGGATTGCTAGCGATATCGTTATAATGTCGTTTCGTGTGAAGGTACCTTAAGGAAAAGGGAAAAAAAAAAACATTTTTCAAGGCCAATCTAGTAAATCGCAGCAGGATGGTAATACGATAATAAAGACGCTGGAGGTTTCTTTGTAATATCGTCATGAGTGATTGCATCAAATTCCACTCATATTCGTTAATGTTACCGGAGAGTGCAAAGAATGAATGGTTCTAAGGGTCATAATTCAGGTATGCGGTGCAGAGGGTGCGTTCTAGGAAGCCGTACACCTACAGAGATCACCACGCTGTCCCACAGTCCTCCGTGCTGGGTAAGTCTAGGTATGGGGAAGATGGCTGCAGGGGAAATATCCTCGCATTACTGAGAAGATCTGACATGCAGTCTTGGAAAGCCAGGACATAAGTATTGTTTTTCCATTTTCCCAACGCTGACCCCCGATAACGAGCCCATAGCGTCATCCATCAAACTGTACAGCGGGCACAGTGCAGTCAGGGGGTAATGTTCTCCTCTCATTCACCAAACCCAGACTTGTCCATCAGATGCAGATAGAGAAGTGTGATCCATCACTGCACAGAACACGTCTCCTCCAGAGTCCAGTGGTGACGGCTTTACACCACTCCATCCGACGCTCGGCATTGTGCTTGGTGATGTACGGCTGCATGCAACTACTCATCCAGGAAGCTCCCGGCGGGGGCGCAGTGTTTGTGCTGATATTAATACCAGGGGAGGTCTGGAATCTGAAGTTATGGGGAGTAGTCATGACTTTTCTTTCCTGTGTCCCTCAGCTCTCGGCCCCCTGCTCTATAACATTATGGGGTCTCCTCTTCATGGCTGAGTGGCTGTGAGTCCTTCCCCTTCTCGATAATATCACTCACCGGTGATGAGGAAGATTCAGGGAGAAATGTTACTTGTTTCACCAGTCTTGTGGTTCCAATACTGGTAGCACTGGGCATTTACTGGTTTTATTTGAGGATCTGCTTGGTGAGGCCCCAGTAGAAAGTTTGAGAAGCCTTTAGTATATCCAGGACCGGCTCCAGGGTCACGCAGACCCCTCTTCTCTTCTCTTTCATGTGCTTTAGCTTTTATGTATTTTTCGGTCTATGGCGTTGCACCAGGGCTTCTTTTGGTGCGAGCTGTAGTTTTTTTCTTTACCATTTTGAGGTCAATATGTCTTTCTGATGTCTTTTCATTCTATTTTCTGTGTGTCAGTGACCTTAAAGCAGCGATTGTGCCATTTTTATAAAACAAATTTCATATGAAATAAATATATTTTTTCATTTCGGAAAGTTACGCATGTAGTGATACCAAATATGCAAATCTGTCTTCGATTTTAGTTACAGTTTTGGAAAAAGGGGGTGATAGGAGCTTGTATAAATTTTATATTTGATATGTGTGTATGTATGTGTGTGTGTGTGTATATATATATATATATTTGCCTAGAATACTACTTCCTGCAATTTGTGCCAACTTCCGTGGCTTTGTCCGGAGCTATTGTCCGGAGCTAATGTCTGTAGCTAATGTCCGGAGATAAGTGACGTCACCAGTGTCCTACACCCAGGCAGAGCACAGGGGCCCCAGGCAGAGCACAGGGGCCCCAGGCAGAGCACAGGGGCCCCAGGCAGAGCACAGGGGCCCCAGGCAGAGCACAGGGGCCCCAGGCAGCATATGGGGCCCCAGGTAGAGCACAGTGGCCCCAGGCAGAGCACACACCAAATCGGAGGCCGAGGGGCCCCGCCAACCAAATCGGAGGCCGAGGAGCCCCGCCCACCAAATCGGAGGCCGAGCGGCCCCGCCCACCATAGCGGAGGCCGAGGGGCCCCACCCACCAAAGCGGAGGCCGAGGGGCCCGGCCCCGCCCACCACATCGGAGGCCGAGGGGCCCCGCCCACCACATCGGAGGCCGAGGGGCCCCGACCACCACATCGGAGGCCGAGGGGCCCCGACCACCACATCGGAGGCCGAGGGTCCCCGCCCACCAAATCGGAGGCCGAGGGTCCCCGCCCACCAAATCGGAGGCCGAGGGTCCCCGCCCACCAAATCGGAGGCCGAGGGTCCCCGCCCACCAAATCGGAGGCCGAGGGTCCCCGCCCACCAAATCGGAGGCCGAGGGTCCCCGCCCACCAAATCGGAGGCCGAGGGTCCCCGCCCACCAAATCGGAGGCCGAGGGTCCCCGCCCACCAAATCGGAGGCCGAGGGTCCCCGCCCACCAAATCGGAGGCCGAGGGTCCCCGCCCACCAAATCGGAGGCCGAGGGGCCCCACCCACCAAATCGGAGGCTGAGGAGCCCCGCCCACCAAAAGTAAGTGCGGCCCCAAAAGTAAGTGCGCCCCCGGGTGCAAAAGTAAGTGCGCCCCCGGGTGCAAAAGTAAGTGCGCCCCCGGGTGCAAAAGTAAGTGCGCCCCCGGGTGCAAAAGTAAGTGCGCCCCCGGGTGCAAAAGTAAGTGCGCCCCCGGGTGCAAAAGTAAGTGCGCCCCCGGGTGCAAAAGTAAGCGCGCCCCCGGCCCCGGGTGCAAAAGTAAGCGCGCCCCCCAGTCCCGTGTGTGAAAAGTGCTGCTGTAAAGCTGGTAGCGCTGTTCAAGCACCATGTATTTCCTTCAGGAAATGCCCATCTAATATATAATTGCCTAGAATACTACTTCCTGCAATTTGTGCCAACTTCCGTGGCTTTGTCCGGAGCTAATGTCCGGAGCTAATGTCCGGAGCTAATGTCCGGAGATAAGTGACGTCACCAGTGTTCTACACCCAGGCAGAGCACAGGGGCCCCAGGCAGCATATGGGGCCCCAGGCAGAGCACAGTGGCCCCAGGCAGAGCACAGGGGCCCCAGGCAGCATATGGGGCCCCAGGCAGAGCACAGTGGTCCCAGGCAGAGCACAGGGGCCCCAGGCAGCCTATGGGGCCCCAGGCAGAGCACAGTGGCCCCAGGCAGAGCACAGAGGCCCCATGCAGCATATGGGGCCCCAGGCAGAGCACAGGGGCCCCAGGCAGCATATGGAGCCCCAGGCAGAGCACAGGGGCCCCAGGCAGAGCACAGGGGCCCCAGGCAGAACATGGGGCCCCAGGCAGAGCACAGGGGCCCCAGGCAGAGCACAGGGGCCCCAGGCAGCATATGGGGCCCCAGGCAGAGCACAGTGGCCCCAGGCAGAGCACAGTGGCCCCAGGCAGCATATGGGGCCCCAGGCAGAGCACAGTGGCCCCAGGCAGAGCACAGGGGCCCCAGGCAGCATATGGGGCCCCAGGCAGAGCACAGGGGCCCCAGGCAGCATATGGGGCCCCAGGCAGAGCACAGGGGCCCCAGGCAGCATATGGGGCCCCAGGCAGAGCACAGTGGCCCCAGGCAGCATATGGGGCCCCAGGCAGAGCACAGTGGCCCCAGGCAGCATATGGGGCCCCAGGCAGAGCACAGTGGCCCCAGGCAGAGCACAGGGGCCCCAGGCAGCATATGGGGCCCCAGGCAGAGCACAGTGGTCCCAGGCGGAGCACAGGGGCCCCAGGCAGCTTATGGGGCCCCAGGCAGAGCACAGTGGCCCCAGGCAGCATATGGGGCCCCAGGCAGAGCACAGCGATATTTTGGACCACTGTGCGGTATTTCAGACCCCCTGTGTGATGTCTGGGGCCCTGTTCTTAAGTATATTAAAGATTAAAGTAACGTATATTAAAGTATATTATAGATCAAATTTGACACGTTTATGAGCACCATTGAGTGATATACTCAAGAATGACATAATTTTTCAACATTTTATGGTTTCAAACTGTAAACACTCAGAGTTTTTTTTACTTCAACCAGAAAACCTTAACGGTTCATAAAAAACTTGACTGTTCAGGATATGATAAAAGTCATAGTATTCTGAATCTTTAACTTATAAAGATACCTTTACATGGGGTGATTATTGGTTCCAGAGAGGCTTTCGGCCGATAATCGTACACATGGCTGGTGACAGGACAATACAATATAAACGTTCAAAGGTAAACACTGATAACATTAAAATCTAATATATAATTGCCTAGAATACTACTTCCGGCAATTTGTGCCAACTTCCGTGGCTTTGTCCGGAGATAATGTCCGGAGATAAGTGACGTCACCAGCGTCCTACACCCGCTCAGGGTGGACAAAGATATATGCCTTCGTGGTGCGCGGCACTTTTCTGATTGGTTGCCGCCTGCCGCGAGCGACCAATCAGAAATGTGCCGTACTGTCAAGAATTGTCAAGAGCTGGTGAGTGCAGCCATTTTTTGTTCTTTCTTACTATTATTTATTAATTGTATTATTCTTACATTTGAATAAATAAAGTATATATGGATTCTAGACTCCCGATTCTTTAGAATCGGGCTGCCATCTAGTATATATATATATATATATATATATATATATATATATATATATATATATATATATATATATATATATATATATATATATATATATATATATATATATATATATATATATATATATATATATATTTATTATATGGTAACATAGTTAGTAAGGCCGAAAAAAGACATTTGTCCATCCAGTTCAGCCTATATTCCTATATTCCATCATAATAAATCCCCAGATCTACATCCTTCTACAGGATGTAGAAAATATGGTATATTTTTCTATATTAGCTCTCCTTGGGGACTTGAGTCAGCCATCCCTTGTTCAGTACCCTACAATGCTGTGATATTACTGTAAATGTACTGATCTCTGATGAGGCCCGGGAAGGCTCCTCACAGGTACAAACATGGCTGACACTGGAGCCTGCACTAGGCCTCAGCCTGCCGCCATGACAACGCCATCATCACCACAAAGTCATGTCACTAGGAGGCCAGTGGAAGCCAGAAGGGAAACCTTCCCCCTTTTCCAATCCTTTTAATGCCCTGGTGGGTTTGTCGGCAACATCTGAGAGGTTAAACTGCTTTTCTGAAAATGAGGCGGCTACCAGTACCATGCTGTAACTGTCGGCCATGCTCCCTAGAGTCCTGTACTACACACATTTGTCTGCATATTGGTGCCCGATGGGAGCAGTGATACCCGCCGTCCATGCAGTAATATGGGAGCGGGGGACTATATCTCTGCAGATTTGGACATATTCTGCCATCTGAGATCATTTTTTGGGCAACCATTGCAGACCAAAGCGTGTCCCCCAAATTTCTACATGGTGAATTTTCACACAATGAGAAACCCGCTTCCCCCTATTACTGCACAGCAAGGCCATTCAGGATGATGAGAAAGTTGTTCTTTTTTCCTTCTTTTAGTGTAAAACGGTCCTTCATTGTTCATTTCTAGAGGAATTCTGTGTTCTTCCGTGATGGCCACCTCATTGTGCCGCCTCTCTGCAGAATACCGCAGATTATCTCCTACGTCCAACAATAAAACCAATTATTTCCCTTTTTTTCTGTCGCTACGACAGAATACAGCGGATTTCTCCAAGCGCAGCAAATCTGCCGTCCTCCCTTTTTAATTTCTTGCTGAAGATAAAACGATTTTAGCAGCCCTGTATGGAATCGCCTTTCAGGGGGTCTACCCAGGTTCATGGACGTAAGCGACTCCCACCGTCCCCCCGCTGCCGAACTGATGGGACTTTTCTAATCGAAGGGAGATTAAAGCTCAAAATGTGCTGAGTTGTCGCCTTCCAGATGTGACGGCTTTTCTTGCGTTCCTTTCTTGCAGCTGATGGAGGAGTTTAAGGATGTCTTGCTCCCCGCAGAGGACGGCCGTTATCAGCTGGTGCAGAAAATTGTCGACTACCTTATCGCCTGCAACCGCGACCTGCCCGAGGTGTCGAAGATGCAGTGGACCGTGCACGTAGTGGACAAGCCGGAGGTCATCAATGCCTATGTGCTACCGGTGAGACATGGACCTACCTCCCCCCCCAAAACACAACTACAAATCCCAGCATGTCCACTTATTTTTTCCTTCCCTTTTTGCAGCAGTGATAAGTTTTTCTTCTTATGTCGGCGTAGCTCAGTATGAGGTCTTTTGCAGGATGAGTTGTAGTTGTGAATGGCACCATTCACTTTAACATATACTATACAGAAATACTAGAAATAAGTCGTGTGAAATTACAAAAACTCTCAATTACACAATTGTTTTCAGTTTAATTTTTACAGTGTTTTATTATAGGGTAAAAATGACGTGGTGGTGATTGTCCAGGTCATTACGATTTTGCCGATAATAAATATGCATAGTTTTTTAATAAAAATATTTTAGTGCAAAAAAATGAATGTTTTCATGAACCGGACTTTTACAGTTAGAACAATACCGAATTTGTTAATATTAAAATCTAAATTAATTTTATGTATTTTTTTTCCAACTTTTTTTTTATACCACTTTTTCCTATGGACTTGAATCCTCCATCGGTTTTTTTCTTGTACTATTTACTGCAGCACTATATGGGTCTACATGGGAGTTGGAACACAGCAGCGACAGGCCCCTAGTACGCCCGCTGCAGCCATTGCAAACCATCAGCAACCTGCGATCGCACCCCAGGGGCGCGATTAGTGCCAGAGCAGACGCCCCAGCGACTACACACCACTTAACTGCCACTGTGAGATATTGTTGGTGGCATTTCAATAGTTAAACAGCAGCAATCGGAGCTTGCTCTGGTCGTGTCTGTTATAGGCTAGTGCTGAGCCTGCTCTATATACCTGCAACCTATTTTACTATTTAATGATATTTTATGTAACACCACGACTTAACGTAAAATAAAAAAAAAAATACTGATTTGTTAAATTCCCCGTCCGTCCAACAGCGCTGCTCTTTTTTGAGGCATGTCTGAACTTTTGGTGACTGATGGTAACTTTTTTTTCCCCATAGTGTTGGAGACCCCTCAGCTCTTTGCACACCTCTTGTTTGTCAAATAGGAATTTTCCCCACCGACTAACCCCTGTAATTAAAGCCAAGCAAATTTATTTTTTATTAAATGGTAAACTTTTATTTGTTATTTTCTTTAAAACTTTATTGCATATCCAAAAAAAAATGAGGCTAGATGAGGTTAGCGGTCTTCATCCTTGATCCAAGACCGCAGTCACTGAAGCAAAGAGGAAATCACTTAATTCTCAAATCAGCAGAGGGGTAAGAGGGTGTAATTAGTTTTTCTGCACACCCAGGTTACTTCTGAGATGTTCCACTTCCTTAGGCACAGATTCCTTGTGCAGGTCATGCCCTAAAGAGCATCAATCTAGAATTCTGCATTCTTTAAATAGTCCCAAAATGTAACAATTGAGGCTGGGAAGTTTGTATCCCATGCTGCTGTATGTTGTACATTACGTGTCTCCATCATATTAATCAGAGCTGTGACGGCTTCTGATTTGTCTTCCAGAATGGTCAGGTGTTTGTATTCACAGGAATGCTGCAGGCAGTGGCGGACGTCGACCAGCTCTCCTTCATTTTGGGTCACGAGCTCGCACATGCCATTCTTGAACATACAGTAAGTACATAATTGTAAAAGTGGCAATTATCTAAGTAATATTAATCTCCCAACGTAAAACTGGAGGCTTCAACTTAGCTTATGCACAGCAACATAATACTGTCACCTAGGTACAAAAATATAACTGCTATAATACTGTCCCCTGGGTACTAGAATATAATTACTATAATACTGCTCCTATGTGCAAGAATATAACTACTATAATACTGTCCCTATGTACAAGAATATAACTACTATAATACTGCCCCTATGTACAAGAATATAACTACTATAATACTGCCCCCTATGTACAAGAATATAGCTACTATAATACTGTCCCTATATACAAGAATATAACTACTATAATACTGTCCCTATGTACAAGAATATAACTACTATAATACTGCTCTTATGTACAAGAATATAACTACTATAATACTGTCCCTATGTACAAGAATATAACTACTATAATACTGCCCCTATGTACAAGAATATAATTACTATAATAGTGCCCCTATGTACAAAAATATAACTACTATAATACTGCCCCTATGTACAAGAATATAACTACTATAATACTGCCCCCTATGTACAAGAATATAGCTACTATAATACTGTCCCTATATACAAGAATATAACTACTATAATACTGTCCCTATGTACAAGAATATAACTACTATAATACTGCCCCTATGTACAAGAATATAATTACTATAATACTGCCCCTATGTACAAGAATATAACTACTATAATACTGCCCCTATGTACAAGAATATAACTACTATAATACTGTCCCTATATACAAGAATATAACTACTATAATACTGTCCCTATATACAAGAATATAACTACTATAATACTGCCCCTATGTACAAGAATATAACTACTATAATACTGCCCCTATGTACAAGAGTATAACTACTATAATACTGCCCCTATGTACAAGAATATAACTACTATAATACTGCCCCTATGTACAAGAATATAACTACTATAATACTGCCCCTATGTACAAGAATATAACTACTATAATACTGCCCCTATGTACAAGAGTATAACTACTATAATACTGCCCCTATGTACAAGAGTATAACTACTATAATACTGCCCCTATGTACAAGAATATAACTACTATAATACTGTCCCTATATACAAGAATATAACTACTATAATACTGTCCCTATGTACAAGAATATAATTACTATAATACTGCCCCTATGTACAAGAATATAACTACTATAATACTGCCCCTATGTACAAGAGTATAACTACTATAATACTGCCCCTATGTACAAGAGTATAACTACTATAATACTGCCCCTATGTACAAGAATATAACTACTATAATACTGCCCCTATGTACAAGAATATAACTACTATAATACTGCCCCTATGTACAAGAGTATAACTACTATAATACTGCCCCTATGTACAAGAGTATAACTACTATAATACTGCCCCTATGTACAAGAATATAACTACTATAATACTGCTCCTATGTACAAGAATATAACTACTATAATACTGCTCCTATGTACAAGAATATAACTACTATAATACTGCCCCCTATATACAAGAATATAGCTACTATAATACTGTCCCTATATACAAGAATATAACTACTATAATACTGTCCCTATATACAAGAATATAACTACTATAATACTGTCCCTATATACAAGAATATAACTACTATAATACTGTCCCTATGTACAAGAATATAACTACTATAATACTGCCCCTATGTACAAGAGTATAACTACTATAATACTGCCCCTATGTACAAGAATATAACTACTATAATACTGCCCCTATGTACAAGAATATAACTACTATAATACTGCTCCTATGTTCAAGAATATAACTACTATAATACTGCCCCCTATGTACAATAATATAACTACTATAATACTGCCCCTATGTACAAGAATATAACTACTATAATACTGCTCCTATGTACAGGAATATAACTACGATAATACTGCTCTCTACTATAATATGACTATTATACTGCCACTTATAATAGAAAACTATGTCAACTATTTTTAAATTTACGGTAAAATTAACTGCAAAAAAAACAAAACAAAATAAACCATTATTGATGTATCCAGAAAAGAGTTTCTTAATTATCTTTATTCCTTCCAGCTCATTTCCTGATCTTTCGTGTGGATGGAGTCGCTGGGGGAGGGGGATGGTATTGGCTGCAGTTTGCTGCATTTTTCGAGCCCTGGACTTCTTACTTCGGCACTGACTATAAAACCGTAATTGGATCATTTTATAGTAATGATATATTTTCTCGCCGTCTGGCTCAGGCAAGTGCTGAATTATGAAGCTTCTGCAGATCAATACTTGCGAATTCCTCAGTTAGAATTGAAAAGCTGAGCTGGTTCTGTGAATTTCTGGGTGTGTTTCTGCCTCAAGGAGGAAGGAGTATTAGGGTGCTGTGGATCACTGGATATTTTGATGCCCATAGGTATTGAAATCCACTCCCATATGCCATCCAGGACCCTGGGAAAGCTGAGTTACTGTAGCTATTGGAAAGGAGAATAAAAGAAGCACAGTTTTAAGCTCCTGCAGCAGAATAGTGAGTGCAGCTCTGGAGGATAATACAGGATGTAACTCAGGATCAGTAATGTAATGTATGTACACAGTGACGGCACCAGCAGAATAGTGAGTGCAGCTCTGGGGTATAATACAGGATGTAACTCAGGATCAGTAATGTAATGTATGTACACAGTGACTGCACCAGCAGAATAGTGAGTGCAGCTCTGGGGTATAATACAGGAGGTAACTCAGGATCAGTACAGGATAAGTAAAGTAATGTATGTACACAGTGACTGCACCAGCAGAATAGTGAGTGCAGCTCTGGAGTATAATACAGGATGTAACTCGGGATCAGTAATGTAATGTATGTACACAGTGATTGCACCAGCAGAATAGTGAGTGCAGCTCTGGGGTATAATACAGGAGGTAACTCAGGATCAGTACAGGATAAGTAAAGTAATGTATGTACACAGTGACTGCACCAGCAGAATAGTGAGTGCAGCTCTGGAGTATAATACAGGATGTAACTCGGGATCAGTAATGTAATGTATGTACACAGTGATTGCACCAGCAGAATAGTGAGTGCAGCTCTGGTGTATAATACAGGATGTAACTCAGGATCAGTAATGTAATGTATGTACACAGTGATTGCACCAGCAGAATAGTGAGTGCAGCTCTGGGGTATAATACAGGATGTAACTCAGGATCAGTAATGTAATGTATGTTCACTGTGACTGCACCAGCAGAATAGTGAGTGCAGCTCTGGAGTACATTACATTTTCTGAATTTCTATGTAGATTATATTTATATGTAGATGTTTTTGTCCTGCACATATATTCTACAGATCAGCTGTTCCTCATACTCTACATGTCTTGATTCTTGCAGGCGGAGAAGGCCAGCATCAGCCACTTCCTGGACTTCCTCTTCCTCCTGTCCTTAGTCATGATTTGGGCTATCTGCCCCATGGACAGCATTGCCATTGTGGGTCAGTGGGTTCAGTCCAGACTACGAGAGGTGAGGGTAAAACGTTAGGAGCTCGCACCATATGTGGGTGCCTTGGAAATATGAGTCACGTGCAGCCATTGACTTACGTCTCGCTGTGGTGTTGCGATTACTTTAGGAGGAGGCAGATCTCCTCGAATCAGAAATGTTCTCATCTTTTTTTAATATGTTTTAATTCTTTTGGCTTTTAATCTGAAAAATATCTAAATTTGTGTGGGAAGATGTTCTAAGGTGCAGCAGTAGTGACGCCTCATGGCCACTAGAGGGAGCAGCTTGTCTGTGAGTGGTCAGCGCATCCTGCACAATGGAAGGATTGGCTGCTGCTTACTATAAAGGATCATTAAATGGGTTCTTGGGATCATTATTTTTTTCTTTTAATAGTAAAGAATTAGATAAGTTTTAAGTTATATGAATTATATAATCCTTCTCCCCTTTCATTCAGCACATAGTTAAGCGCCATTGGATACAAACATTACAGCAGTGTTTCGGCCCTTACATGGCCCCTCTCATCTTCAAGATCTTTGCTTATTATCATTGAAGCTTAAAATCCATCCTCACCAAATTCTCACAACTTTAGTGTAAAAAATTGCTCGTGGGCTTCACAACCTGCACTGATACATTGTTACAAAGTATAAAGACAGAACACAGATTTGTGATGCTACAATGTATCAGTGCAGGTTGTAAAGCAAATAGTCAACACAAATCTCTATTCTGCCATTGTAGTTTGTCTATGGGATTTACAGCCTGCACTGATACATTGTAACAAACTGTCAGCCAAGGAGAGAGATTCATGCTGCCGATGTTTTTAGCTCATAGAAGATTGTCAGGACTTCTAGTAAACTCTCAGCTGTGGTGGGAAGTGTTCGATCTGGAGGGGATTTCAAAGTCAGTGACTATTTGAAAAATGAAAAAAACTTACACATTTTTATAAATCTTCTCTAAAGTCCTACAAAGTTACAGAAGTTCATGATATAAAAACCAAAAAACAAATTGTACAACTCCTCTGTTCTAGTATTTGTTCCTGCGGCCGTACAGCCGAACACTGGAGGCAGAAGCGGATAAAGTTGGGCTTGAACTTGTTGCAAAGGTAAAGTAATCCTTCCGGTTATATTCTTGTACATAGGAGCAGTATTCTAGTAGTTATATTCTTGTACATAGGGGCAGTATTATAGTAGTTATATTCTTGTACATAGGAGCAGTATTATAGTAGTTATATTCTTGTACATGGGGGCAGTATTATAGTAGTTATATTCTTGTACATAGGGCAGTATTATAGTAGTTATATTCTTGTACATAGGGCAGTATTATAGTAGTTATATTCTTGTACATAGGAGGCAGTATTATAGTAGTTATATTCTTGTACATAGGAGCAGTATTATAGTAGTTATATTCTTGTACATATGGGCAGTATTATAGTAGTTATATTCTTGTACATAGGAGCAGTATTATAGTAGTTATATTCTTGTACATAGGAGGCAGTATTATAGTAGTTATATTCCTGTACATAGGAGCAGTATTATAGTAGTTATATTCTTGTACATAGGAGCAGTATTATAGTAGTTATATTCTTGTACATAGGAGCAGTATTATAGTAGTTATATTCTTGTACATAGGAGCAGTATTATAGTAGTTATATTCTTGTACATAGGAGCAGTATTATAGTAGTTATATTCTTGTACATAGGAGCAGTATTATAGTAGTTATATTCTTGTACATAGGAGCAGTATTATAGTAGTTATATTCTTGTACATAGGGGCAGTATTATAGTAGTTATATTCTTGTACATAGGGGCAGTATTATAGTAGTTATATTCTTGTACATAGGAGCAGTATTATAGTAGTTATATTCTTGTACATAGGGGCAGTATTATAGTAGTTATATTCTTGTACATAGGGGCAGTATTATAGTAGTTATATTCTTGTACATAGGGGGCAGTATTATAGTAGTTATATTCTTGTACATAGGGGGCAGTATTATAGTAGTTATATTCTTGTATATAGGGGCAGTATTATAGTAGTTATATTCTTGTATATAAGGGGCAGTATTATAGCAGTACGTAGTCCCCAGTGCCCTGCACCCAGCAGTGTGCCGGTGGTTGGGACACCTGACGTTGGGGCGTCAGCACTCGTCTCAGTGCGGTGAGGAGCAGTATTATAGTAGTTATATTCTTGTACATATGGGCAGTATTATAGTAGTTATATTCTTGTACATAGGAGCAGTATTATAGTAGTTATATTCTTGTACATAGGAGCAGTATTATAGTAGTTATATTCTTGTACATAGGAGCAGTATTATAGTAGTTATATTCTTGTATATAGGGGAAGTATTATAGTAGTTATATTCTTGTACATAGGAGCAGTATTATAGTAGTTATATTCTTGTACATAGGAGCAGTATTATAGTAGTTATATTCTTGTACATAGGGGCAGTATTATAGTAGTTATATTCTTGTACATAGGAGCATTATTATAGTAGTTATATTCCTGTATATAGGAGCAATATTATAGTAGTTATATTCTTGTACATAGGAGCAGTATTATAGTAGTTATATTCCTGTACATAGGAGCAGTATTATAGTAGTTATATTCTTGTACATAGGAGCAGTATTATAGTAGTTATATTCTTGTACATAGGAGCAGTATTATAGTAGTTATATTCCTGTACATAGGAGCAATATTATAGTAGTTATATTCTTGTACATAGGGGCAGTATTATAGTAGTTATATTCTTGTACATAGGAGGCAGTATTATAGTAGTTATATTCCTGTACATAGGAGCAATATTATAGTAGTTATATTCTTGTACATAGGGGCAGTATTATAGTAGTTATATTCTTGTACATAGGAGGCAGTATTATAGTAGTTATATTCTTGTACATAGGAGCAGTATTATAGTAGTTATATTCTTGTACATAGGAGCAGTATTATAGTAGTTATATTCTTGTACATAGGAGCAGTATTATAGTAGTTATATTCTTGTACATAGGAGCAGTATTATAGTAGTTATATTCTTGTACATAGGAGCAGTATTATAGTAGTTATATTCTTGTACATAGGAGCAGTATTATAGTAGTTATATTCCTGTACATAGGAGCAATATTATAGTAGTTATATTCTTGTACATAGGGGCAGTATTATAGTAGTTATATTCTTGTACATAGGAGGCAGTATTATAGTAGTTATATTCCTGTACATAGGAGCAGTATTATAGTAGTTATATTCTTGTACATAGGAGCAGTATTATAGTAGTTATATTCTTGTACATAGGAGCAGTATTATAGTAGTTATATTCTTGTACATAGGAGCAGTATTATAGTAGTTATATTCTTGTACATAGGAGCAGTATTATAGTAGTTATATTCTTGTACATAGGAGCAGTATTATAGTAGTTATATTCTTGTACATAGGAGCAGTATTATAGTAGTTATATTCTTGTACATAGGGGCAGTATTATAGTAGTTATATTCTTGTACATAGGGGCAGTATTATAGTAGTTATATTCTTGTACATAGGGGCAGTATTATAGTAGTTATATTCTTGTACATAGGGGCAGTATTATAGTAGTTATATTCTTGTACATAGGGGCAGTATTATAGTAGTTATATCCTTGTACATAGGGGGCAGTATTATAGTAGTTATATTCTTGTATATAGGGGCAGTATTATAGTAGTTATATTCTTGTATATAAGGGGCAGTATTATAGCAGTACGTAGTCCCCAGTGCCCTGCACCCAGCAGTGTGCCGGTGGTTGGGACACCTGACGTTGGGGCGTCAGCACTCGTCTCAGTGCGGTGAATTAGCCGCCTGTACACTACGACGGGCAGAGCCTGCATGATAATTTGTTAGCTCGACAGCTCGTCTGACTGGGATGATGATGTACAAACTGCTGCGGAGTAACCTCCTTTGTCTGGAAGCTTGTACACATGCAAATATCTCCTCCGCTTTGAATAACAGATTTCATTCCCATGAGCTTCCTCCCCGTGTTATCATCTCATGCACTGCATGCTTGGAAGTCGGCCTCAGAAATGTCAAGTCGCGAGGTGGCTGTGTACAGGATTCACATTTATGCCGGCGCTTTGATGTAATCGCTGCCACGAGATACAATTTGCTCAAAGAGAAGCAATGAGCGTCATACGAGCCTCGCAGAATTATTAGCAGCTGAATATTGCTGCATTTCTTTTCAGTCGGCGCCATCTAGTGGGCTGTAATTAAATGATATATGTGAAAGAGTTTATAACTTAATAAATACATCTTCACCAAAAATGTCTCCACTGCTCTAATGGTTTGCTACAATGTGTCAGTTCATGTAAATAGGGGAGCTCACTGACTTGAGTTCCCCCTAGTGGTGACTGTACATATCTGTCTGTTGTGAGCTCCCTCTAGTGGTGGTGGTATAAATCTGCATGTAGTGAGCTCTCCCTAGTGGTGGCTGTACACATCTGTATGTAGTGAGCTCCCTCTAGTGGTCACTATATATATCTGTAGGTAGTGTGCTCCCTCTAGTGTTGGCTGTATAAATCTATGTAGTGAGCTTCCCCTAGTGTTTACAGTGTATGTAAGGTTTTGTGGGGTGATTTTGGTATATGGTCGGTCTTATAGCTTGCTCCTGGTATATGGTGGGTATGTAGGCTGTTCCCACTATACGGTGGGTCTTGTGGGGTGTATCCAGCATACAACAGATTTTGTAAGGTGTTCCCAGTATACAGCAGGTGTTTGGAAGTGTTCCCAGTATACTGTGGGTATTGCAGAGCATTCCAAATATATTACGGGTCTTGTGGGTTGTGGGGTGTTCCTGATATACGCCGGGTCTTGTAGGGTATTTACGGTATACAGTAGGTCTTGTGGGATGTTCCCGGTATATGGCGTGTTTTGTAGGGGGTTCCCAGTATACAGCAGGTTTTGTATGAGGGTCCCAGTATACGGCGGGTCTTGTAGGGTATTTCCGGTATACGGCGGGTCTTGTGGGATGTTACTGGTATATGGCGGGTCTTGTAGGGGTTCCCGGTATATGGCGGGTCTTGTAGGGTATTTCCGGTATACTGCAGGTCTTGTGGGATGTTTCCGGTATATGGCGGGTCTTGTAGGGTATTTCCAGTATACGGCGGGTCTTGTGGGATGTTACTGGTATATGGCGAGTCTTGTAGGGGTTCCCGGTATACGGCAGGTCTTGTAGGGTATTTCCGGTATACGGCAGGTCTTGTAGGGTATTTCCAGTATACGGCGGGTCTTGTGGGATGTTACTGGTATATGGCGAGTCTTGTAGGGGTTCCCGGTATACGGCAGGTCTTGTAGGGTATTTCCGGTATACGGCGGGTCTTGTAAGGAATTTCCGGTATACGGCGGGTCTTGTAGGGTATTTCTGGTATATGGTGGGTCTTGTAGGGTATTTCTGGTATATGGCGGGTCTTGTAGGGTATTTCTGGTATATGGCGGGTCTTGTAGGGTATTTCCGGTATATGGCGGGTCTTGTAGGGTATTTCCGGTATATGGCGGGTCTTGTAGGGTATTTCCGGTATACGGCGGGTCTTGTAGGGTATTTCCTTTATATGGCGGGTCTTGTAAGGTATTTCCGGTATATGGTGGATCTTGTAGGGTATTTCTGGTATATGGCGGGTCTTGTAGGGTATTTCTGGTATATGGTGGGTCTTGTAGGGTATTTCTGGTATATGGCGGGTCTTGTAGGGTATTTCTGGTATATGGCGGGTCTTGTAGGGTATTTCCGGTATATGGCGGGTCTTGTAGGGTATTTCCGGTATATGGCGGGTCTTGTAGGGTATTTCCGGTATATGGCGGGTCTTGTAGGGTATTTCCGGTATACGGCGGGTCTTGTAGGGTATTTCCGGTATACGGCGGGTCTTGTAGGGTATTTCCGTTATATGGCGGGTCTTGTAGGGTATTTCCGGTATATGGCTTGTCTTGTAGGGTATTTCCGGTATATGGCGGGTCTTGTGGGATGTTACTGGTATATGGCGGGTCTTGTAGGGGTTCCCGGTATATGGCGGGTCTTGTAGGGTATTTCCTTTATACTGCAGGTCTTGTGGGATGTTTCCGGTAAATGGCAGGTCTTGTAGGGGTTCCCGGTATATGACGGGTCTTGTAGGGTATTTCCGGTATATGGCGGGTCTTGTAGGGTATTTCCGGTATACGGCGGGTCTTGTGGGATGTTACTGGTATATGGCGGGTCTTGTAGGGGTTCCCGGTATATGGCGGGTCTTGTATGGTATTTCCGGTATACTGCAGGTCTTGTGGGATGTTTCCGGTAATGTCGGGTCTTGTAGGGGTTCCCGGTATACGGCGGGTCTTGTAGGGTATTTCCGGTATATGGCGGGTCTTGTAGGGTATTTCCGGTATATGGCGGGTCTTGTAGGGTATTTCCGGTATATGGCGGGTCTTGTAGGGTATTTCCGGTATACGGCGGGTCTTGTAGGGTATTTCCGGTATATGACGGGTCTTGTAGGGTATTTCCGGTATATGGCGGGTCTTTTAGGGGTTCCCGGTATATGGCGGGTCTTGTAGGGGTTCCCGGTATATGGCGGGTCTTGTAGGGTATTTCCGGTATACTGCAGGTCTTGTGGGATGTTTCCGGTATATGGCGGGTCTTGTGGGATGTTACTGGTATATGGCGGGTCTTGTAGGGTATTTCTGGTATACTGCAGGTCTTGTGGGATGTTACTGGTATATGGCAGGTCTTGTTGGGGTTCCCGGTATATGGTGGGTCTTGTGGGATGTTTCCGGTATATGGCGGGTCTTGTAGGGGTTCCAGGTATATGACGGGTCTTGTATGGTATTTCCGGTATACTGCAGGTCTTGTGGGATGTTCCCGGTATATGGCGGGTCTTGTAGGGTATTTCCGGTATACGGCGGGTCCTGTGGGATGTTTCCGGTATATGGCGGGTCTTGTAGGGGTTTCCCAGTATACGGCGTTTTTTTTTTTTTAGGGTGTTCTTGGTACATGGTGGATCTTGTTCGGTATTTCCAATATGTGGCTTGTCTTGTAGGGGGTTCCTGATATACATATTCTGCTGACTTTTGTGTGACATTAGAATAGTTCTCACCATTTTCCCAGTCGGACAGATTGCAGAATATGGACAATCTCTGGGGAGCGAGGCGCTCGTCTGCTCTCCTTGCAGTCACTGGCTGCTCTCGGTACGTCTCCCGTCCACCTGCGCCGTCTGCGCTGCCGAGTGATCTGGATGTCACCTACTTCTCTCCGTCACTCCAGAAATCAATTTTAAGTCACATCCCACATTCCCATGCGGACTGTGTGCAGGTGGAACATAATGTTCTTCTTAAATTATTTTTTTTGCAGAATTTTAGATAATCGATTTCTTTTTTGTTACTTGAAGGTTCTAATGAATAACTTTGTTACTTTCCTTTTAGGCTTTATTTTATGAACCAGGAGGTTCAGGATAAATGCTTTTTCTAAAAGAAATGTTAGTTTTGCTATTTTCTTTTTGTCTTTACTGTCATCCTGGTATTCTGTTCATGAACCAGGAAGCCCAGGATGAACTGCAATGTAAATTATTTTTTTTCCTTTCTCCTTTGAAATCGTCTTACGCTGTATGATATTGAGCGTCGGGTGGTCCGGTGGGCCTTTCCAGGCCATGCTCCGTTCCCTTCAGCCCTTTCTGACACCAAATGTGTAGATGATGTAGGAGACACCATCCAGTCAGTAAAATATTTTGCCTGTGCAGAGGTTCACTTTCCAATGTCTGAACAGGGCTGGTGCCCGTTGTGCCTGATTTAGAAGGCATCCTCCAGAAGAAAAGGGAGGATGCCTCACCCCAAGAGTGGCCCGTGGGTGCCCACCACCCCAAGAGTGGCCCGTGGGTGCCCACCACCCCAAGAGTGGCCCGTGGGTGCCCACCACCCCAAGAGTGGCCCGTGGGTGCCCACCACCCCAAGAGTGGCCCGTGGGTGCCTATCACACCATTTGGGGCGCATTGTCATAGAGTGCGGGACTATTTCCAGATACAGTTGTGGAAATAAAGTTGTTTACCCAATATTTTGGAAAGGTGCCAACAATTTTGTTCTTCCCATTTTTGGGTTTTTGTGTGAAACGATGTAAAAATTGCCTTTTTTCCTCTTTTTTTGTGTTGCTCGATACACACAAAGGAAATAAACCTGTGTATAGCAAATCATGTGTAATTGTAGTAATGTTCAGGTAGGAATGCTTCATTTTCCAGGACAATTTCAAGGGTGCCCACACTTTTGGCCATGACTGTATACGGGCAGAAGAGTTTCTCTAGATGGTTGTAGTGAAAGAACGAGAAGAGTTTTATACCAAAGTGTCGCCGGCTCCTCTGTAACGAGACGCGCGCTCATCGTCATTGGCGTCTCTGGAGCTGTCCCTTTAAATCTCGCCGTTCTCTGATAATGGACTGACGGCCGTTCTGTCTTCCTGATGTGGCGGTATACTTTATCCATCGCTCCGGAGTATGATGTGCTTCTGTATTTTAATGGTGGTAAGTGCGGCACTACGTGACCATGTGTCAGTGTAATGTGCGAGCTTGTCGCAGTAAATCATGGCTGCCGTCCGCTCGCGCTTCCTGAAAACGTCACCATTTTTCTTGCCGCTCGTCACATTTCACAAGGACACTGGAAGGTCGGCTTGTGACGGCTGTCACTCCGCACCGCAGCCGCCTTGTCCTCCTTACAATACTTTTCTTTGATACTTTATGAAAACCTTTAAAGCAGAGTCACGACCCGAGGTCACATTTAAAGGGATGTCCTCATTCTAGTATTTGGTTTTAAAATTCATTATTGCCATTCAGTTTCATCAAAAAGGTGCAACTTTTTTGCTTTTTCAGGATATTTGTTTCCCTGTCAATTTCCCTTCGATGTGATATGTGGTCATAAATAACTGAGTACCTTTAAAAATAAAGCACAGATAAAAGCATTAGAAAACCCTGTCATTAGACTTGTCAGTATGTGCTTACTTATTGATTCTTAGTTCAAGGGGTATTCCTATCTCCAAGATCCTCTCCCAGTATGTAGTAGTCATAGTAATAATGTTATTAGCAAATGCCTCTAATTAGAAATGTAGTGTAGTTCTTCTGATTAGCTATGTTGTTTACCCCATGTGCAGGGCATTGCAGTAGCTTAGTCGCTAGTGGTCGCAATCATGGATACCTAACTGTCACTATATGAGTGGTCGTAACCACGGATACTTAAGCTACTGCAGTGCCCTGCACATGGGGTAAGTGTCATAGCGAATCAGAAGAACTATCCTACATTTCTAATTGGAGGTATTTTCCAATATTATCCTTATTACACCTACATATTGGGATATAATCTTGGAGATCAGAATACCCCTTTAAATATTTCAACAGTGCAACACAAAGGCTATAGACGATAAATGGTGCAAAATTGTTCATATAACCCAATTTGAAAAAAATATATATATTTTTATCCAAAAATACATGCATCTAAAGAAAAAAAAATTGTCAACCTCATTAATTCTTTAGATTTTTAGAGATCCTACATTGATTACAAAGTGTTAGCGCAGCCTTGTGATATGATAACATGAGCCTATATCTCTTGGGGTGCAAAGAATTGTAACAAACCCCCAGCTGCGAGAAGTATTCGGTCTGAGCAAGATGTCAAGTTCTGGATATAAACAAGAATGTTTAAATTCACTGAGAGCAAATATGGATACAAAAGATAAAAAAAAGTAAAAAAAAAAGTTATTAACACAGATACAAAGTTAATAAACGTCTGCAGAACTCTTCATTTGTCTTCCTGTGTGGCTGGATACAATGTGATAATGCTGTTATTGTGTTCCCCTCCCCAGGCGTGTGCTGACGTGAGAGCCAGCTCGGTCTTCTGGAAACAGATGGAACTCGTGGATTCTCTGGTGGGGCAGCCCCGCATCCCCGAGTGGCTGTCCACCCACCCGTCACACGAGAACCGAGCGGAGCGTCTGGACAGACTCATCCCCAAGGTTGGTGCAATGGAAAAGAATAGGCATTCTGTCTGAACAGCGCAGAATAGGGGGCGCTAATGAGAACTTCTGATCAGCGTCCAATCCAGCGCCCCCCTTATCCGTTATCCCGTATCCTTTTTACCCTCTTTTAGGCCCCTTTCACACATCAGTTTTTTTGCTATCAGTCGCAATCCGTCGAATTTTGAAAAAAACGGATCCGGCGACTGATGCCGCCGGATCCTTTTTTTTTCTCATAGACTTGTATTAGCGAGGGATGGCCTCACGTTTCATCCGTCGTTCGCCGGATCCGTCAAAAATAGTTTGTCCGGCGGCCGGAGACAACGGACAAAGTAACAATTTTTGTGTACGTCGAAAAAACGGACAGCGACGGATCCGTCTGCCGTTTGCTAGAATGGAAGCCTATGGGCACCGGATCCGTAAAATGACGGAATCCAGCGTCGGATTCCATTTATTTATTTTTTTTTAACTGCGCATGTTCCAATCAAATTAGCCAGATCCGCTAGTCGGATCCGTCCAAAAAACAGATCCGTCGCATCAGTTTTTCACAATCTGAGCAAAAAACTGATGTGTGAAAGGAGACTTAGGGGGAACATCTATGATGAGGTCGCTTCCACTATTCTGGTACGGAAAGGTTTCCGATTTTGCTGTTTTAGAGAACACAACCGAATCCTACAATTAAACGTGGCCTTGTCCATCCGCACAGACGCAAAAATGGTACAAAAAATTTGGGAAAGCTAAACATATATTTATTCAACAGCAATAGTAAATTCCCCTAAATATAAATACGGACCGGAGGAATAACACAAATATTTATTTTTGTTTATTATTATTGAAAATAGTAATACTTTTTAAAAACATTTGAACATTATTGAAGTAAATGTGTCATCAGGAAATGGCCTATTGTGTAATTCAGATTTTGTTTGCTAAAGGGCTGGCCTCCTATGGGTGTAATTTTTCTTTATTTTTTCTTAAATTCATGTATTTTGGGCTAAAAATAATTATTGCAATTTGGTTTCATTGCACATGTTGCGCCGTTTGGCTTTTACAGGTTCTTTGTTTTCATGCACAATAAACTTTGATGTGGTCTATGGCCATAAATCAGTGGAGAGGAGCTCAGAAAAATACACAAACTTCTGTGCATTCATCAGTCTGTAGACGCTGTATAGACAGAAGTGCTGGTCACTTATTGTGAATGGTGGATCCTGTGTCATCTACTCTATATAGAGGTGTTACCAGTCATTGTACGGGAGGGGGAGGAGGTGAGCTGTGACATCACCTATTGTGAATGGTGGATCCTGTGTTATCTACTGTATATAGAGGTGTTATCAGTCATTGTACAAGAGGAGGAGGTGAGCTGTGACATCATCTATTGTGAATGGTGGATCCTGTGTTATCTACTGTATATAGAGGTGTTATCAGTCATTGTACAGGAGGAGGAGGTGAGCTGTGATATCACCTATTGTGAATGGTGGATCCTGTGTTATCTACTGTATATAGAGGTTATCAGTCATTGTACAGGAGGAGGAGGTGAGCTGTGACATCACCTATTGTGAATGGCGGATCCTGTGTTATCTACTGTACATAGAGGTGTTATCAGTCATTGTACAGGAGGAGGAGGTGAGCTGTGACATCACCTATTGTGAATGGTGGATCCTGTGTTATCTACTGTATGTAGAGATGTTATCAGTCATTGTACAGGAGGAGGTGAGCTGTGACATCACCTATTGTGAATGGTGGATCCTGTGTCATCTACTGTATATAGAGGTGTTATCAGTCATTGTACAGGAGGAGGAGGTGAGCTGTGATATCACCTATTGTGAATGGTGGATCCTGTGTTATCTACTGTATATAGAGGTGTTATCAGTCATTGTACAGGAGGAGGAGTTGAGCTGTGATATCACCTATTGTGAATGACTCCTGTGTTGCTTTTCATTGTAATCCTGTCTGTGGTGATAATGAGACTTCTGAAAAGTCTTCTGTGCAGAAAAGGTAGCATGAGTCTATTGTAATGCCTAGTACCCAGTGTAAAAATCAGAATATTTATGATTTAATGATTTAATATTGACATAGTGAAATGGAATTCAGAATTATACCATAACAACCCATCATTATCATTGTTTAAAAAAACATTTAACATAAAGACCCGATTTAAGCAATAAATCCTTTTCTGGTGACTTTTCCCTTTTAATTCTCAGAATTGTATTGTACCCTGAAGGAGTTAAATTTGGCGGCGGCGTTAATATAGTGGTGATTACACATGGACGGGGCTTTTATTTCTCTGCCTCCAGCTGCGGCTCGAACATTTTCTTCCCTTTTTCCAGTCGTGCGGCATAACAACATGTCTCCTGTTCACTCGCACATTGTGACGCTTCCATGCTGTGTTCCTGGAGCTTCCCGCAACTCTCGGCAGCACATAATAAGTGCCGGTCCCGATCCCGTCTCCTCCCTGCACTGACTACGCGGCATCCAGGAGGCTCCGGGCCATCTCACAATGGCCAACTGTCAGTGTATTCCGCCTTCACGAATATTAGGAGGACGCACCCCTCTTCTGCTGCTGTACGGGAACACAATGGAGTTTTGCATTTAATATTTTTTTTTTAAAGGGCCGGTGCTTAGTTGTACATTTTTTATATATATATATATATATATATATATATATATATATATATATTTTTTAGAAAATATTTGTAGTTTTGCTTTGGAAGCCTCAACTCTAAAAATACAAGGGTGACCGCTAATAACCCACAATTTGCAAGGGTCCAGGAAGCTGATTCAGGGGGCCTGTATAATGGGGTCCCATCATGTTAGAGCTGTTTGTAGGGTAAATACACTTGTTTTTTTTTTTTTTTTTTTTTAGCAATCAAGTAGCTTGGGGAGAAAGTTGTGCATCAACTCCTCCAACGGCCCCCTATATCTCAGCATCCTGGACTGTGTGTTATATGGGGGCTTTTGAGTTGCTGTGATATATGTCTATATGTAAGATGTTTTCTATATGTATCTTACATAAATTTCCTTTTAACTTGTTACCTCCAGAGCTGTATTCATACTGCTGCTAGGTGCAAACAGCTTACCTGAGGTCCTACCTATCTGTTTCAACTTTGTATGTCCCCAAATTGCAGCAGACCCCAAAGCATTTGGGGGAAAGGAACGGCACCAAACTGGTTCATTCAGTCTGCGAGCAAAGAGAAAACCAGTAGAATGCAGTCGGCAGCTCTGGATGTGAATGGGGTCTGAACATACATTTTTTTTCTGCTTGCTGTGAATGAGCGATTCTTTATCCTTTGCCGTCATCTGACTACAGGAGATTGCAGCTGTTTGCATGTTATTTTTGCAGTTTTTATCCTGCAGGATCGGGAGTTTGTCATTTTCTAGCTTCAGTCGCAGATAAGAGAACCTGCAGCGCGCCGGCAGCGTGCGTAATAACAGACATTTTGCGCGGACTCAATCAGTTGTTCTTTCTTTCGGCGCGGCAGGCAAAACAGGCCTGATAATAAAATCCAGGAGCGTATCGCTGCTCCGAGTGGTTTTCCTTGTGGCTGAGCCGGGTAATGTCTGTGAATACAGATATAATTGGATGTACATGTGGATCCGCTTCAGTTGATCTGACTCCGTCCATACACTTGTGATGTGGGCACGCGGTAATCGCTTCCCTCGCAGATGCCGCTAATCTCTGCGGCTGCACACTGTCACACTCCTTCCACTCTGCTACACTAAATATGCAGAAACTTTCATGCTTCACTTACAGTCCAAGGTTCAGAGTCGAAATGTTTAATACGGGTTATTATAAGATTCATCCTTAAAGGAGGGGAAATCATTGCTGCCCGATAACGCCGTTGGTCAGCTGCACAGTACCACTTGGCTGACCCCCGGGCCGCGGCCCCTGAACGCGGATCTTGCCCTTAGTCTACCTGAAGTTTATGATCATTTTATCCCTTTCTGTAGTGTAATCATCTCTCCTCCAGTAAATGACTCATCGCCGGAATCAGGGTCTCTACATCATGCTACTCTCAGATGGGGTAGCAAAAAACTGATGATAGGGGTTGTCCCTACAACGATCTATAAAGGGAATGTGTAAGCACAAGATGACTTACTTAATAACCTAGAAACTGAATTCAAAGATATGTTTTTAGATTTCTTTATAAAATCCATGTCACTATGCCATATTAATAGAAAATACTGAAATATTGCAGCTTTTCCTTTGAACGGTGAGTCTCATAATAACTGATACATCGTGTCCTGTATAGATCACTTCTCAGCAGTCGCATCATTATAGACACGGGAACAATTATAATCACTGATAACACCTCTATATACAGCAGATAACAAAGGATCCACCATTCACAATAGGTGATGTCACAGCTCACCTCCTCCTCCTGTACAATGACTGATAACACCTCTATATACAGTAGATAACACAGTATTCACCATTCACAATAGGTGATGTCACAGCTCACCTCCTCCTCCTGTACAATGACTGATAACTCCTCTATATACAGTAGATAACACAGGATCCACCATTCACAATAGGGGATATCACAGCTCACCTCCTCCTGTACAATGACTGATAACACCTCTATATACAGTAGACAACACAGGATCCACCATTCACAATAGGTAATGTCACAGCTCACCTCCTCCTCCTGTACAATGACTGATAACACCTCTATATACAGTAGATAACACAGGATCCACCCATCATTCACAATAGGTGATGTCACAGCTCACCTCCTCCGCTGTATGACTGCTCCCTTAATCATGTTCTGAAACTAGAGTAAAACCTCTTCAATCAAAATAAAAAACAGATAAGTAAAAAGGAAAAAAAGAAAATGTATTAGTAGAAGGTTCAGTGAAATCTTCGTTCTCCATTTATTAGTCTCCTGTTCTCCTCCCTTTGCCTTCTGAAGTTATTCACCCTGAAGTAAAATCTGCCCTGCTCAAGACAAAACGGACTGACAACTCACTGATGGATCAGGTGGCAGTCTTTATGGAGGGGGTAAAACTGGAAGGCACAATGCGAGAAACACACTGCTGCTTCCTAATAAGTGTTTTATCTCACGTCAGTGCTGGATTCACAGTTACTCTGCTCAGTACTTCTGTATAATATCTTCTGCTCCACGTCTTCTGATGATCTGCTACAAAGACTAGAGGCAGGGGCTCAGAGATAACTGAAAATTAGAGCCTGCAGAGGGTGAAACTAGTGATTAATGCAGGATTCAAGTCATGCAATGGTCAGAAATGGTATCATTCCTTCTGTACACACGATAGTGTTCTTAAAAATTCTCCTGAAATTACAGGTTCCCTTTAAAAAGCTGCCCTTTCTTAGCAGAGTCCTGTTGTTTTGCTGCATCCATCCACCCCGTCCTCCTTCCACCTGGTGTAACCTCAGTGCAGGGAGCTCTCCCCGCCGCGCCTGTCACATCCATCACGTCTGGCGGCAGAATCTGCGGTCATGTATTGATATTATAAGAAGCCTTTCTTCATGCCATGTCTGCGTTCTGCATCTTTTATGTTCTTCTCGGCATTATTTAAACATGGATCCTTCTCTTGGCAACTACTGAGCTCCTAAAATAGTTTTCGGAGAAGACATTAGAGGCCGCGTCTTCGCTGCGCACAGTCTGTTCTCCGAGTGTCGGCGCACAGCGGTATTCCTGCGCACATTTTGTTCCTATCTAAGCGGAAAGTTTTCTGCTGTGCGCTTATCAGATGGACAAAAGTGTAACAAGTCACAGTTACTTCTCCAGATCTCGGCTTGCTGTCATGGAATGAAACATTCTTTGTATCTAAAGGTTGGAACCTCAAACAGAATTAATATTTCCCCTTTGCGTGTTACAATGTATCAGTCTGGGGAGGGGAGGGGGGGGGAGACCATGACACTTGTGGAAGCTGAACCAATAGACTGAAATTACTTCTGCTCAATATTAATCTTCACATATTACCTAAATAGAATTAATATAAAATAATTATGTCACTTAATATTGAGTAGAACTAAGCATGCTGACACCTCTCTATATACCGTATACGTCCATACACAGCCCCTATATACAGTATCAGCCCCTGCACAGCCCATATATACAGTATAAGTCCCCATTTAGCCCTCTATATACAGCATGAGCCCCCACGCAGCTTCTTATATACAGTATGAGTCCACACACCACTCCCTATATAAGGTATGAGTCCTTGCACAGTCCCTATATACACTATCGGCGCCCATATATACAGTATAAGTCCACACTTAGCCCCTATATACAGTATCAGCCCCCATACAGCCCATATATACAGTATAAGTCCATACTTAGCCCCTGTATACAGTATTAGTCCCTACAAAGCCTCCTGCATGCAGTATGAGCCCCCTATATACAGTATGAGGCCACTAACGGCCCCCTATTTACAGTATGAGCCCCCACTCAGCACCCCTAAATACAGTATGAGTCCCAGTCCCAACAGATACAGTATGAGCCCCACACAGGCCCCCTAAATACATTTTCCCTATATACAGTATGAGACCCCACACAGCCCCCATATATAGTATGGCCCCCTATATATAGTGTGAGCCCCCATATAGTTCCCTTATATACAGTATGAGCCCTCACCCAGTCGGGTTTCCTACAATTGATCCCGTGTGTGCAATTATACTGGTGATGATCACAAGCAGTCGGTGAAGGGTAAATGTAACTGGACTCGGTGGTGAGAAGCCCAGGAATCATTTCACTCCATGAGATCTTGAATATTGTGGGAATTGTAAACACTGCGGTCTATTCTTCACCACTGAGGTTTTATAGAAGGCTGCGCTGGGGTAAGAGGCGCCTCTTCATGAAATTGCTGCTTCCGCCAAGTAGCGGGAGCTGAAGAACATTTCCATCATAAACATTTTACTTCCATAAAATTATAATAAAATTGTCCTCCGTGTTCGGCCATGTCCCCTTCCGCTATACTTCTCAAAACTTCTCCAAAAGTTAGCAGCTTAGTTGGTGTAAAAATGCCAAAAGTCACAAAGCTAAAAAACTACAAACTGCGCAAAAGTTCAAACAGTTTTACTCCACAATTGTGGGGCAAACTGCTTGGTGAACTGGGTGCCAAAGTCTTAGATAGTTGCAGAATTGTGCATTTGTATTTCTTTTACATAATTCCCTTTAGTAAAGGGATAGTCAAGGATTTCTTTCCAAAAATTTGCCACCCCTGTGCACCGATTCTCTTTTGAAATGCACGGGTCTGAGCTGCAATACCGCGTACTACCTGTGCACAGGTGTGGCGCTGTTTCTGAAAATGGACAGCCATGTTTTACTAATCCTGGACAATCATTTTAGGCTTTTCATAGAACTCCAGGGTGTTTGCCGTCACCTTTTGGTTTGGAAAGTTCTTTATTCTATATCTTATCTATATGGGAACAGCACCATTGATATATAGCTGCAGAGGACAAGGATCCCTCCATCTAATGGGAATAGTGCAGCACCCTGTGGCTCTCAGGGAATGCTGGGAGCTGTAGTTCCACAATATATGGCGCGTCAAAGTTTGCTGATCCTTATACTTTATGCAAATAGGAAAGTTAATGGATCATGAATTGCTGTGCATAGACATATAGTATGGGCTGCACAGAGTCCAGCAGAGTTGTCATAGGGACACAGTATCTGGCCAGCGAGCATGCAGCAGGACAGTTACCGGACGGGTGAATGAGCAGATTCCCGGCGCCATGTGACGGGTTTATATTGTGTGATGCACCGTGTCGTATTTTGTTACAATATTACCGTAACCATCCCTCCCCTCCCCCTCCCGTCTGGCCGGCATTTAGCGGTAAATTGTATGTTTAGGACGACACCGGAGCCTCCAGGGATTATACATTGGGAATATTACATTTGTATCTCATCCCGGGGACGTCTGGTGACATTTTCTACCACTCGTATTATATGTTTCCCTGATTAACGTTTATTAAGCGCCATTAATATCCTATAACAGGCGGCTGAATAATCCCGCTCGCTTCAGCAGAACGTTGAAGGACATTTTGTGTTTTTTTTTTTTGTACGACCGGGATGATTTCACAGTTCATTTCTTCTTGAAAGTCTCCCATCGCTGATGCATCTGTCAGTGCAACGCTAAAAAAAAGGGAAAAAAATTACATTTTAGATCCAGCAGCTTTAACTATTAAATAGTAAGTAATCAACCTCTCCGACCGCAGCTTCTGGAACGACTCCACCCTTCCATTAATCCAAGAGGAACCTTGGGTGCAGCGATGCGCGGAGCTGAGGATGTATCACTTTTATATCTATAGTATGCAAGTAAATATTTTCTGATCTTGTTACATTATGTTCTATGCTCCAGTCACATCCAAAGCTGCATTCAGAATTCTGCACTGTCTGTGGTATGGCGTAACGTAGGAGATAAGGCGGGCTGCAGGACCTTACCTTGGATTTAATACAGGATTTGTGTCTTAATTATTAATTGTAGTTTTTTCTCCAAAATATATATATTTTTTTTTAGGAAATTCATTAAGGGCATAATGTTTTACCTTTATGGCCCAATTCATCATTTTGCTTTTTTTCTTTTAAGTCACTTTTTTTTTCTTGTTCTATTCATTGATGTTTTTTGTGCCAAATTCTTAAAAATTGTGAAAAAATCCAGCATCGGGGGTCGTCTTATAAAAACATATACGTGTTGAAAATTCTATGGTTTTAAAAGAAGACCCCTGATCCTGGATTTTTTTTTTACACAATTTGACATTCCACCTTGGGGGACTACGGGTCTCCGTGCATCAGGTCTCTTGGTGAGTGAGCCGATGTTCCTAATTTTTTTGTTTATAAATTCTTATATATAAATGCAAAAAATTTCAGATGTACAAAAAATAATTCCGAGCGGAGGTATGTGGGGGGGGGACTGAAGTGCATTTGCGTAAAAAAAAAAATGTGCTTTTGAATTAGCTGTAAACTGTAAATAGAAAATAAAGAAAAGGTGAACACATGTAAGATACACTTTAAAAAAAAAAAAAAAGTGCAAATCAAAAACAGGCAGAAAAAAGGCAAAAATATAGAGTGACTGCAGACTTGTACCCCAAGGCCGGACGGCCTTTTTAATGCACCCTAACAGGCTTATTATACAGACAGCCCTGGGGGGGTCCTTACTAGGACTGCACAGAAGACCCCTCAGTCCCCGATCATGTAACTGCCAAACCAGGTGACCTGTGAACATGCTACAGTCCCTCTTGACCACAGTGATTCCAGGATTAGACAGCCAGGATCAGAGCTTCCTCCAATCCCGGCTGTTAGAGCAGGTGCTGAGCTGTCATTAGGACATCCATGAATGTCTTATTCTACTGCACCAGATTGCTATATGACTTTCAGCTTTTGTGTAACTACAACTCCCAATATGCCCTAATAGCTGCAGATGTAGCTTAACAACTGCTGGAACACTGCAGGTTGCTGCTGTAGAAGATGGCCCCTTACCGACCACCAGAATATGCACACATGAGCAGCTGTAAAGGAGTTAAGTCCTTTCCTATACTTCAGAGCTGCATTCAGAATTCTGCTCTTGTTCGATTTCAGATTACAAGATATGAAATATCAGCAATGGACTACGTTTGGAAACCTGAGGAAGGACCATTTTTTGGGGTAGAAACGTGTTTTGTTTTATGAAAAAAAAACCACTTGGTAAAAGTTAATGAATTAATCGAGAGACTCTTGATAAGTCGTGGGAAAGCACCTGAATAGATCCGTCTTTTAACCTGCTCCCCTAGGAAATAGTAGACATGTGATTGCAGCTCTGGAGGTGACTGGAGAATAAAACCGTGGATTTTGGAGGTGAATTTTGTTTTGAAATTGTTCCTGATTTAAAGAGATATTTTCTTTTTTTCTCTTCCAGGCCATTAAGCAGCGGGAGTCCTGTAACTGCCCGGCTCTCCCTTCCGTTGACCCCAGATCAGTTTTTGAACTGTCTATGAAGCAACTACTCCAGAAATACGGAGAAAACCGAGTGATAACCGGCGCCATCCAACCTCTCCAGGTGGAGGGCGGAGTGACGCTCACCGCTGCGGTCAGAGGAGCGTAGCGGAGCACTCGCTCTATGATGAGGGGATAGGTGCATCCTTAAAATCTACCTCATTTGTATATAAAAAGGTTCAAAACAGCAGGTAGATTCATTCATAAGCTCAATACAGATCCAGGCTCCGTTTTCCAGTGCTGCCATTGAGTTAAAGGAAACTAAATGCAAAAAAGTGAAAAAAAAAAAAAATCTCATCTCCTCCTCTCTTAATTTTCTCTTTTTTTTAATCCCATTTTGTCTCATGTTGCGATTAAATCTGATAAAAATATGAACTGGCGCTCAGTCAGGTCCCCGATTCCTCCTCACTTTCCAGCGTGTAATACAACTGGCTGCAGCAGGAGCCTCTCCCCTCTGCCATGTCTGCAGTAAGACTAGAAATTCCCACCTCTTGCTTAAAATCCCGAGCTTTATATGGCCGCCTGCCGACTATGAAACCGATCATCTGATCGTCGCTTGTTCTCTGCAGGATTTTCCCAAGATTGATTATTGCACGGATCTCGCAGTAAATGCTTCAGGCAAACAGTGAGGACAACTTTAATTTCCTGTTTAATTTAAAGATTTCCAGGTTTAGCGATCAGATGAACTGTTCCTAATTTCTGCCTGAGGACTGACGCGGCTCAATACTAAGTCTGTCTGCAGTAGACTCCTGAGCTCCCTCTAGTGGTGGATGCCGGTAGCCAGATTGTTTTATACGCAGCTCTGTAGGGCGAGCCATCTAAAAGGGAAATGGAGCGCTGACCCCTATAAAGGTGTATCGTGCACAAAAGTTTCAACCTATTTAAAAAAAAATTTATATATGTATAATCATTAAAGGGCCACAAACTGATCACAAACAAATCTAAAGAAAAAATCCAGAGCGCCGCTGCCCCTTTGGCTGTGTGAAGGTGATGGGAATGATAGGGGATAAAATCCTCTGCTCAGTGACGTCACAGAGGAAGGTGCCCACATCGTTAATCCTCGAAACTTCAGCACCAGAGACTTTATATCATCATGGATCCCTGGGAATTCTTTTTGTATTACTGAAAAATCTTTTTAAATCTGTTTCTAGGGATTTAGTGTAAGGGGTAAGGTTTCTCCTAATGGAGGGATTTAGTCGAGGGTCTTCGCCTCTGTTATTTTTAGTAAGCCTTAAAACGACAACATCAAGTTCGGCCCGTCATTATTTTCTTCTTTCAGAAAAAGCAAAATCAAAATTTACTGATGTCCCAACTATGAAACTTAAATTTGCTTACGTAAAACCAGAAAAAAAAAAGGTTTTAAATCCGAATAGACAATTGGCTAATATCTGGAGGGGCCTGGGCTCGGGGCTGATACATTGTGCCAAACTGTCCAGGCAGGAGATAGAGAGAGATGTGCCGCCACCGGTGTGCGGAGCCGGCAGAGGACTGCATACATTCTAGACTCGCGGCTGATACATTGTGCCAAACTGTCCGGACAGGAGAGAGAGATGTGCTGTGCCATCACCGGTGTGCGGAGCCGGCAGAGGACTGGATGCATTCTGGACAAGGTTTGTGGTTTTCGGCTATTATCATCCGATTCATTGCGGCTTTTTAAAAGGTCACTAAGTCTTAGAGTAAATGGACTGCAGCCGCCACCTCTCCCCGGAGTCATTTCATGAACTTCTAGAATGTTTACTCCAATTTTGCAACAAAACAACTCAAAAAAAGTTAAAGATAAAAAGCATTTTTGTACAAAATTCCTGAACCACATGCACCATTTTGAAGAGTTTGGTCCGAAAAAAAAAAAAAAGTCAAGAAATAGCAAAAGACAAAAAAGAAAATTTGCCTAAAAATGCAAATAATGAATTGGGCCCCAAGAATATAGGATTGGAAAACCTCTTTGATCATTCACCACTGACCCGATCAGCCGATCTCCGCTCTGGAGCCGCACCGTCCGTCCGTTGTAGGGAGCGCCATAGTTCACCGTTTTCTGTAGTTTAGTACATTTATCTTCTTACATAATGTTTTGTGCTCTGGTTACATCCAGAGCTGCATTCAGGGTCCCCATTAGTTCCCAGATTATAGGACATCACTGCAGGGACCCGGCGGTCTGCTTGTTCAATGTCTGCACAGGCTGCCAGACTGTGAGCTGAATTCTGAATGCAGCTCCGGATGTCACTTTTTGAGATTTTCAAATGAAGGATTTGTTTTGGCCTAGTTATAGGGGGAAATCCTTGAAGGCGGCTGCTGCAGAAAGCCCTAATGTGTGAACAACACGTCATATATAACATTTCATTTTCCAGATATCTGGCTGCGGTCACTCGGCCAAAGACCGCTCTATGCGGCTGGTACATTGCAGCATAATCGGTGACATTGTGACCAGCAAGATGGAAACAGCTGAATATCTGTGACCTGCTTGTCTCTGCTGTGGTACCCTAAGGCTGTGTTCACACGTTGCATTTTTGCTGCATTTTTTATGCAAATTAAAAGCTGCGTTTTACAGCAAAAGCTGCAAGATTTCAGAAATCTCACACATATCGGTTTTTTTTTCCTGACTGAATTTGAAAACTGCAGCATGTCACTTCTTTCAGCATTTTTTCACCCGTAAAAATAAGTGCAAAAAAAAAACAGAAGAATCAGGTTTTGCTGCGTCTTTGATGCAAAAACCTCAGGAAGTTGCATCATGTTTTTCTTTTTATGCACTAAACTTACAGCTCTGGCCAAAATTAAGAGACCACTGCAAAATGTTCAGTTTGTCTGATTTTTCTCTTTATATTTTTGAGTAAAATGTAAAATGTTCTCTTATTCTATAAACTTCTGACAACGTGTCTCCGAATTAACAAGCGATAAATTTTGTATTTTTTTCCAAAAAGGAGAAATGGTCAAAATTAAAAAAATAAATAAATAACCCAGTGCTTTCAGACCTCCAATAATGCAAAGAAAACAAGTTCATAATTATTTACAAACAACATTACTAATGTTTTATCTCAGGGAGAGTTCAGAAATCAATATTTTGTGGAATAACCATGATTTGTAATCACAGCTTTCATGCATCTTGGCATGCTTTCCACCAGTCTTTCACACTGCTTCTGGCACAAAAATGTCAGCAGTTCTTCTTTGTTTGATGGCTTGTGACTATCCATCATCCTCTTGATTACATTCCAGAGGTTTCCAATGGGGTTCAGGTCTGGAGATTGGGCTGCCCATGACAGGGTCTTGATGTGGCGGTCTCTTAATTTTTGCCAGAGCTGTATATCAATGTGCCCCTGATAAAAATGTTGCAAAAAAACAGCAAAATCTGCGTTTTGTAAGCAGCTTCTTTACTGCCAAGAGAGCAGGTTTTGCCTGCAGAGAAAAATACCACTGCAAAAACAGAACGTGTGAACATAGCCTAAAGTGTTCCCATTCACTTTCACTGCGATGTAACAAAAGCAGAGCGATCTTTCGCCACCTGACCTGCGTTTGCTTTGTAGCCCCAGAATAGCTGATATATGAGGAGTATATCTTTTTTGATCCCCAGTGATGATTGTAGCACTTTTTCTATTTTTTTTAATCACTTTTATGAATTTGTTACACTGGTAATTTCATGTCTAAACTAGAGATTGAGAGGGGCTCAGTAAGTGGCCCCACCTGAGCCATACATGTGACTCCTCGTCAACAGAATTTATGTAAGGAGTTAAATAAATCAGTTTTTCCTAATCGCGATGTGTTAAATATGTGAGATTTATACCAACCTGTATACCCAGAGAGAATTTCTTCCTAAAGAAAAAGTTGTATCACCTGTCCTCAGAATAATGTATTATTGCTGGTGGCGTGTCCCCAAATCCCTTGTGTGAACGGAGCTGTACTGAGCATGTGCATCCATCACTCCTACAGACAGGAAGCGGAGCAGAGGTCGCACATGCTCAGTGCCCTGTTCTCCAGCGAGATGGAGGTGTCACTAACTTTATTTTATTTTCTTTATATATGTGTCACCCAGCTTTACAGGAACGGATACAATGTAAAAAAAAGGTTGATTATTTATATATATATATATATATATATATATATATATATATATATATATAATATTTTCACACTTGGCAGATACAATGCAGATTTTTATCTAGATTTGCGTGCAGAAAATCCGCAGTGTATAGAAGTAACGGCAAAGTGAATAAGATTACAGACAATCCTAACCACGTGCTGCGGAAACAGCCCCAACAGAAATGACCCCATGGGATGTGAATGTAAAATCTGCAGCATGCTACGGTAATTGATGCTGTGGATTTTCACTGCAGATTTTTGCCCTTTGCAATGCAAATCAGATTTTGATGGAGAATTGCAGTGGAGGAATAAACCAGGAGAAGGGTCGTCCCGTCTGGTACCAATATACCATACATATATAAGGACACATTCACACCATGGCTATTTGATGAGTTTTTGATGTTGCAGAATTTCTGCACCTAATAAATAAATTCGGAAAATTAAATTTTTTTTTTAAATGTTTTTACTGTGTTTTAGATGCTGCACTTTAAATAAAGCTGCTTTTGTTTTTTTGTTGCTTCCTGGTATTTAACTTTTGATAAAACTTTATTGATATAGTGATGTGCGAATTACATGTGGTTTTTTTTAAAAAAACAAAACGCATATGCTTATTTTTTTATCTGCAAATTTTCTGCATTGAATGCAATTCTACAGAGAAAATCTGCACATAAAACTCAGCCTATCCCAAATGGTTCAAGAAAAGAAAAAAAATCGCACCATGCACAGTTTTCCTCCTAGAATCGGATGCCACTCACCCACTCAAGTCTATGGGTTCATGAAAAAAAATCAGACTGCACTTTGATAACATCTGAGTGGGGTCTGATTTTTACTGACTGACATAATGGAGAAAGTGGAGGTGGAGAAACTTTTTTTTTTTCTCTACCTCCGAGAAAATTAGATCAAACTCTGATTAGCATAATCAGACCATTTTTGTCGAATGGAGAGAAATCGGTTATGTGACCTTAGCCTTACAGACAGTAGCCGGGTAGATATAGGGGAAAATATCTGCAGAGAGGAGGAAATCGCATAAAGAGGAAATAAGTACAGGATAGAAGCTGTGCTGGTTGAATCCAACCTGTATTACTGGCAGGGACACTCTCAATTGAAAAATCTGAAACTTCAATCAGGCTGCAGACTGCATGTTAGGGGGTCTGAAAAAAGTAATGGAATGAAGTTTACAAACCAAAACTTAGAGAAATTTTACTAACTAAAGGCAACCACTAACATTCTGCATGTGAAAATCATTTTTGTCCATGTCAAAGGTGTTCATCGTCTTTCAGCTTTTTCCAGGCACAGTCATGGTATTCAAATGATCATGCCGCTGCTTAGTGGGGATCCTGATGCAGGATTTCTTCAGATTATTTAGTAATGATCCAACCTAATAAATAGTCAAATAAAAATTAAGTACCCCCTCCCCCCACAAAAACAGATCTACTGTGCAGCCTAATTTGCACAGCAGCTTGCCATTTATCCTTCAGATGTGCGAGAAAACACAGAACCCCCACTATACATCTTTGAGGTTCAAAGGAAAACCGGAAACGCGGCTGCCGTCGCTGAGCATAATCAGACCCTGTGTGTAATCCCACTGCGACTCGTTAACGCCGAGCATCTGATCCGACAACATGACTGATCGTCGCAAAACCTCGCTGCGTATCGCCCATCCGCGAGAGCCATTAATAATGATTGTGCCGCTCTTAAGCTTAAAACACCTGTTACAAAAGAGATTTCTATTTGATCAGGAAAATGGCGTTTAATATTCATAAGGAGAAGATTCATGAATATTCACGAGGATTGCGGGTAATGAATTCTGCCGTCCCGTCCTGGACCTTCATTACGCCGCAAATGCTTCACACAAGGTTACGTGGGAGAGGGAGAAGCTCGAAAAGTTCCAGACCAATTACCATGACAATCGAGGGCGGAAGAGAAGATACTTGATATCTTCTGGCTCTACGAATCGTTGACTGTTACATTGTAGGGAAAAAAATTCTAAAAGCAAAATGCTCAAAAATCTGTGCTGTGTTCAGACTGTGCACCAGGGCTGCAGTTTTCCAAAACTTACCTTCAAAATGAATAGGATTGTTCAGTATTGTTACATCTCAGTTTAGGCTCACCTCCAGAGCTGTATTTCTCCTGTTACAGATGATTGATCACAGCTGGGACCCCAACAGTTGCCAAAATGGGGTACTTCTGTCCCCATTCCCTGCTGGTTCTCCTCTGGTCACTAGACCCCTGCCAGGAAGAGTTGGATGGAGTGGCCAGTGGATAGGTGATCACTTTTGTAGGTTGGTGTATCCCTTTAAAAAAGAGCTGTGATGGAAGCAGCTATAGGGGATGCGGGGATTTCTGACCATACTCCTATCACTTTACTCCTTCGCTGTGGTCGTGACCCGCGTCAGCCAGGCTCATGGAGATTCCCAGCCTACTTGTCTAAAAGTAGAGAGTTTGAGACATTCCTTAAACAAGAGTGGGGTAATTTTGTGGATGATAACATACAGCATTGGGATGACTCTGTACTTATGTGGGAGACGGGTAAGGCAGTTATGAGGGGGAGAATTATTGCTTATGTGGCAGGGAAAAAGCGCAAAGCGGGACAGGAGACGAGAGACCTCCAGAGATTGGCCATATTGGCCTATAGACAGTACCTGGGCTCTAATGCTCCAGAGGATTGGTCTCTTTGGCAGGATGCGTTATCGTTGTTAAATGCGCATTTGACTAAAATAGCCCAACAGAAAGTAGACTTTAACAGGCAACATTTCTTTAGATGGGGTAATAAAATAGGAACCCTGCTGGCTAGGTTGGCAAATCCGAAAGGTCCCAGACATAAAATTTCGCTTTTGGTTGATCCCATATCAGGTTCTCACTTGACTGATAGCAAAGACATAATACAGGCGGTTCATGCTCATTACACGGCTCTCTACTCTACACGGGGAGGGGACATTTCTTCTATATCACACTCTCTAAATTCCATGCAACTACCAATGTTGACGGAGTCTCAGCGTGCAACTCTGGAGACGCCTGTCACACTAATGGAAATAAGCTCTGCTATTAAAGCATTGGCAAATTTTAAGTCACCAGGACCGGATGGTTTACCTGCGGAATATTACAAATTGCTCTCTCCTGATATAGTTCCTCTTCTCAAGGACCTATTTAATCATTATTTAAATGGGGGTGCTTCTCCAACCTCTTTTAATTCTGCATTGACTTCCCTCATTTTGAAGCCAGGAAAGAACCCAACGCAGATAACATCATATAGACCTATATCCTTGTTGAACCTGGACTATAAATTGTTGACAAAGATTATGGCTAATAGAATTCAGGTGTTTCTCGCTGAGATTCTGTCACCCAACCAGTATGGCTTCACCCGAAATAGACACTCGACTATTGCTGTGCGCACGGCAATTGCGGCCACCATAGTTTCAGCTAGATATAAGAACACTTCCAATATCTTGCTGAGTCTGGACGCAGAGGCTGCGTTTGATAGTGTAGAGTGGCATTGGATACATGCGGTGTTAGAAAAGCAGGGATTTGGAGAGAGATTTGCGGCATTGATTAGGTTATTATATAATTCACCTATGTCTAAAATTATAGTCAATCAACATTTAACAGAGGGGGTGGAGCTAACTAGAGGCACTCGTCAGGGCTGCCCACTTTCCCCTATTTTATTTAACCTTGCCCTTGATCCCCTTATACGTGCGGTGGAATCCTTGCCTCTGTTTCAAGGGATACGGGTTGGGAGACTGAGTTTGAAGCTTACGGCATTTGCTGATGACATTTTGTTATACATTGCTAATCCAGAGGAGGCCCTTCCTGAGATTATGGCCCTTATAAATAAATTGGGGTCTATGTCTGGGTATTTGATTAATCCAACCAAATCTAAGGCACTCAATTTACGTGCTGGGCGCAATCCACCATGGGCAGGGTTATACACCTTTGAATGGTGTAGGGAAGCTTTGCCTTACTTGGGGGTGCTCATAACTAGGAACCCTCATGATCTTCAGAGAAGTAACCTCACTCCTCTTATCCAAAAAATTAAAAGGGAACTAGAGGGTTGGCAACATTTAACGCTTTCATACTTAGGTCGGGCATATTTGTTAAAAATGGTTGTTTTCCCGCAGATTCTATATTTTATACAGTCTCTTCCAATATTGCTTTCCTCTAGTGAACTGAGGATAATAAATGGTATGTTTCGCACTTTCATTTGGGGGAAGAAGCATCATGCTATTAGTTTGGCTGTTTTGGAACAGCGCATATCGAATGGAGGCATTAATTTTCCAAATTTGGAGAATTACAATTTAGCGGCGCTGCTTCGTTATCTGAAAGACTGGATCCAAGATACTTCCATATACACTAACACTCAATTAGACCAGAATTTGATACCTCACACTAATTTGTTATATCTCCTACATACACACAAGGAGTTGTTACCCTCATCAGTGTTGGATAATCCTTTGATAATGGTGATGTGGTCGATATGGCATAGGCTACGCCACAAATTTTTACTTAATGCACATTCTTCTCTTTTCTTACCAATATTTGGGAATCGAGACGTGGGGTTGAGATGTGGGGTTGAGAATTGGAGCACTAGGTTTAGGGCGGTGTTAGTGGGCTCCATAATGGATTCCTCGTCACGTAGACCATACTCTTGGACATATACTCGGCGATGCCTTCCTATGACAATGGGGTGTCTTGCGAATTGTGCAATTTTGGAGGATTATGCTACAGGGGTAGGAGAAAGGCTTTCGGAGCTTGATTGGGAGAACCCACTGGACACCATGTTACGAAATGGGTCCTCATTATTTCACTCTACTTCTAGGTTCTATAGCTTGTTGAGAGGGGAGATGGATTATACTAAACGTAAAACAGGCCTTCCAAGATGGCTTACTCGTTTTCCAGATTTGACATTGGATCATATCCTTAGGACAATGTCTTATATATGGAAGGCCTTACCGGCTTCTTCTTATAGAGAAATGTTGCTTAGAGTGTACCATGGCACATACATATCCCCACATCGTTCGTTTCTCATGGGCTTATCCCAAACGGCTAATTGTCTGAAGTGTGAGGCTCCTGGGGCTGATCTTTATCACCAGTTTTGGGGTTGTTCAGTGATTATGGGATTCTGGAGCGAGGTAAAGAATTTTTGTCTAGTCCGTCTCCTAAATTATTTACCTTACACGCCAGAATGGGCGATATTGGGGATTTGGCCGGGAGAGGGATCAAGAATCACAAGAGGGGCCAAACGTCTGATATCTATAGTTTCCATGGTGGGGAAAAAATGTATCTTACAACAGTGGATAACAGCGGAACCTCCTACGCTGATGATGTTTCTAAATAAATTAAAACTTGTGTTTCGCATGGAATGGATAGAGGCGCAGTTGGGTGAAGATCGTTTGGTGTCCCGCTTTTTTGATACTTGGGAGAGTTTTATTGATATGTTCTCTGAGGAGATAAAAAACCATCTTATGGCTTGCTTTAAACAGTCCTCGTGGTATATTAATAGGTTACTAGCAGGGGATCCTCCGATTTGACATGGAGGGCAGGTTAGGGTGTGACTGAAGCGACAATACACTTAATAATTGTTACCAGTAGGTTAATGTGATTCTATCAATATAAAGTTATTTGTTTGTTCTTTTATTTTTATTTGGTGTTCCGGAAAAGAAATAAAATAAGTTAAAAATGAAGGCCATTTCTTTTTGAATGTGCAATGCTGTTGTTCCTATTGTTCTCATGGATTCTGAGTGTAATGTTACATGTTTCCATTGTATAATGTCCTGGAGATGTTAAATTGTATACTAATGCATTGATTTTTGCATTGCATATGTTGTGAACATGATTATTTTATCCTTCAATAAAAAACTTCTTAAGAAAAAAAAAGAGCTGTGACTTTCTATAAAAATGTAATTGTTTTTTACCTAGTAGAAATGCCGCTGTTCTCCTGAATCCGGCGATGTTTTTCTTTTGTTCCTGCTCCTCTCTGTTCCTGAGATATAGACCCTTCTTCCCTGTGTATAAATCTAATGTTGTTAGGAAGTGGGTGTGGTCCCCAAGAACACGCCCACTGAGATTATTTGAGGATCAGTAAAGACTAAATTTACATACAAGGAAGACGGAGCCGTAGTTCAGCAACGGAGAGGCCCAGGAACAAAAAAAAAGCTACGCCAGATTCAGGAGAACAGCGGCATTCACACCAAGGGGAAAAAAAAACATATTTATGGCAAGTGACCATTCCCCTTTAATCAGCGTTTTTGGCTGTTAACCTCAGTTCCTCCCTTAATCTTCTTTCCTTTCATCTTCTCCTGTCTCAGATTTCAATCAAAGCTGTAAGAACATAAGAATGATTTTTTTTCTATATTCATGTATCATAATTTTCCCCTGGCTTTAAGACAACTGGATCTTTCAGGAGCATTCCACCATCCTGCACTAAAATATCAGGAATTGTAGTAGCCACCCCTGTGATCTGGCAGCCAAAAAGTGGATGAGATCAGTGGGAAACTAAACCCCTGTGTGTTCTTTGGAAGATTTCTACAAGATAGTGGACGGTTGACTGTACCTTTAAGACAAATTAAAGAACTCATCCTAGAGTTGTTGTGCAGTAGACTGGCAATGAGAAGCATATGTGTAGGCAAAATGTTTTAGGAGGGAGACAGAGCTAGAGAGCTGAAGCCCCCCCCCCCCCCCCTTCCATTGAGCATAGACCTCTTTGGGTGGCTAGAGTATGTAGTCATCCACTAACCATTGCAAAAAGAAAACTCCCATCATGCCAGCGGTCAAGACATGCTGGAAGTTGTAGTTTTTTGACAGTTGTAGAACAATGGCCTCACCTCGGCTTCTGCTTGTAAAGTAGGGGACACTGACAGTGACCCCCCACCCCTCCCAAATCAGAACTGACTTTAAGGGTATTAAGCTTCAGGCAGAGGAGTCAGACGTCGGGGAGATAAATGGCGCTGGGCACCGTCCGCTGCCACATCTTGTGCTCCGCAGCTAATTATATAAAGATTCAATGCATGGCACCACCGGGAGGCAGATCTATCATACTTTACCCTTACTGGAGTGTTGCAAAGTTTGACAAGCGTGTAGAGTTTACACAGGTCCAGCACTTAAATGAAAATGTTTTGTCAGATTTTTATTTTTTTTTAACTTTTGCAGTTAGAGCTGACGCCATGCTTTACAATGATGGATGAAGTCTCCGGAAAGATTTCATGTGAATCGTTTACCAATGCAAAGCAAACACAGCGGCTCCTGGAGCATTCTGTGTATAAGATCCGACGGAGGAGCAAGAAATGACAATATATGCACATTACACTGCACCAGAGAAAACCTGCCATCTACAGTGTAATGGCGCTATCACAAACGCAAACCTACACAATGACAGTATTATAGTAGTTATATTCCTGTACATAGGAGCAGTATTATAGTAGTTATATTCTTGTACATAGGAGCAGTATTATAGTAGTTATATTCTTGTATATAGGAGCAGTATTATAGTAGTTATATTCTTGTACATAGAAGTATTATAGTAGTTATATTCCTGTACATAGGAGCAGTATTATAGTAGTTATATTCCTGTACATAGGAGCAGTATTATAGTAGTTATATTCTTGTACATAGGGGCAGTATTATAGTAGTTATATTCTTGTACATAGGAGCAGTATTATAGTAGTTATATTATTGTACATAGGAGCAGTATTATAGTAGTTATATTATTGTACATAGGAGCAGTATTATAGCAGTTATATTCTTGTACATAGGAGCAATATTATAGTAGTTAAATTCTTGTACATAGGGGCAGTATTATAGTAGTTATATTCTTGTACATAGGAGCAGTATTATAGTAGTTATATTCTTGTACATAGGGGCAGTATTATAGCAGTTATATTATTGTACATAGGAGCAGTATTATAGCAGTTATATTCTTGTACATAGGAGCAATATTATAGTAGTTATATTCTTGTATATAGGGGCAGTATTATAGTAGTTATATTCTTGTACATAGGGGCAGTATTATAGTAGTTATATTCTTGTACATAGGGGCAGTATTATAGTAGTTATATTCTTGTACATAGGGGCAGTATTATAGTAGTTATATTCTTGTACATAGGAGCAGTATTATATTAGTTATATTCTTGTACAGAGGGGCAGTATTATAGTAGTTATTCTTGTACATATGGGGCAATATTATAGTAGTTATATTCATGTACATAGGGACAGTATAATAGTAGTTATATTCTTGTACATAGGAGGCAGTATTATAGTAGTTATATTCTTGTACATAGAGGGCAGTATTATAGTAGTTATAGTCTTGTACATAGGAGCAGTATTATAGTAGTTATATTCTTGTACATAGGAGCAGTATTATAGTAGTTATATTCTTGTACATAGGGGCAGTATTATAGTAGTTATATTCTTGTACATAGGAGCAGTATTATAGTAGTTATATTCTTGTATATAGGAGCAGTATTATAGTAGTTATATTCTTGTACATAGGGGCAGTATTATAGTAGTTATATTCTTGTACATAGGGGCAGTATTATAGTAGTTATATTCTTGTACATAGGAGCAGTATTATATTAGTTATATTCTTGTACAGAGGGGCAGTATTATAGTAGTTATTCTTGTACATATGGGGCAATATTATAGTAGTTATATTCATGTACATAGGGACAGTATAATAGTAGTTATATTCTTGTACATAGGAGGCAGTATTATAGTAGTTATATTCTTGTACATAGGGGCAGTATTATAGTAGTTATATTCTTGTACATAGGAGCAGTATTATAGTAGTTATATTCTTGTACATAGGGGCAGTATTATAGTAGTTATATTCTTGTACATAGGGGCAGTATTATAGTAGTTATATTCTTGTACATAGGGGCAGTATTATAGCAGTTATAATATTGTACATAGGAGCAGTATTATAGCAGTTATATTCTTGTACATAGGAGCAATATTATAGTAGTTATATTCTTGTATATAGGGGCAGTATTATAGTAGTTATATTCTTGTACATAGGGGCAGTATTATAGTAGTTATATTCTTGTACATAGGGGCAGTATTATAGTAGTTATATTCTTGTACATAGGAGCAGTATTATAGTAGTTATATTCTTGTACATAGGGGCAGTATTATAGTAGTTATATTCTTGTACATAGGGGCAGTATTATAGTAGTTATATTCTTGTACATAGGAGCAGTATTATATTAGTTATATTCTTGTACAGAGGGGCAGTATTATAGTAGTTATTCTTGTACATATGGGGCAATATTATAGTAGTTATATTCATGTACATAGGGACAGTATAATAGTAGTTATATTCTTGTACATAGGAGGCAGTATTATAGTAGTGATATTCTTGTACATAGAGGGCAGTATTATAGTAGTTATAGTCTTGTACATAGGAGCAGTATTATAGTAGTTATATTCTTGTACATAGGAGCAGTATTATAGTAGTTATATTCTTGTACATAGGGGCAGTATTATAGTAGTTATATTCTTGTACATAGGAGCAGTATTATATTAGTTATATTCTTGTACAGAGGGGCAGTATTATAGTAGTTATTGTACATATGGGGCAATATTATAGTAGTTATATTCATGTACATAGGGACAGTATAATAGTAGTTATATTGTTGTACATAGGAGGCAGTATTATAGTAGTTATATTCTTGTACATAGGGTCAGTATTATAGTAGTTATATTCTTGTACATAGGAGCAGTATTATAGTACTTATTCTTGTACATATGGGGCAATATTATAGTAGTTATATTCATGTACATAGGAGCAGTATTATAGTAGTTATATTCTTGTACATAGGGGGCAGTATTATAGTAGTTATATTCTTGTACATAGGGGCAGTATTATAGTAGTTATTTTCTTGTACATAGGAGCAGTATTATAGTAGTTATATTCTTGTACATAGGAGCAGTATTATAGTAGTTATATTCTTGTACATAGGGGCAGTATTATAGTAGTTATATTCTTGTACATAGGAGCAGTATTATAGTAGTTATATTCTTGTACATAGGAGGCAGTATTGTAGTAGTTATATTCTTGTATATAGGAGCAGCATTATAGTAGGTATATTCTTGTTCATAAGAGCAGTACTATAGTAGTTATATTCTTGTACATAGGGGCAATATTATAGTAGTTATAATCTTGTACATAGCAGTATTATAGTAGTTATATTCTTGTACATAGGGGCAGTATTATAGTAGCTATTGTACATATGGGGCAATATTATAGTAGTTATATTCATGTACATAGGGACAGTATTATAGTAGTTATATTCTTGTACATAGGGGGCAGTATTATAGTAGTCATATTCTTGTACATAAGGACAGTATTATAGTAGTTATATTCTTGTACATAGGGGCAGTATTATAGTAGTTATTCTTGTACATATGGGGCAATATTATAGTAGTTATATTCTTGTACATAGGAGGCAGTATTATAGTAGTTATATTCTTGTATATAGGAGCAGCATTATAGTAGGTATATTCTTGTTCATAAGAGCAGTATTATAGTAGTTATTCTTGTATATATGGGGCTATATTATAGTAGTTATATTCATGTACATAGGAGGCAGTATTATAGTAGTTATATTCTTGTATATAGGAGCAGCATTATAGTAGGTATATTCTTGTTCATAAGAGCAGTATTATAGTAGTTATTCTTGTATATATGGGGCAATATTATAGTAGTTATATTCTTGTACATAGGAGCAGTATTATAGTAGTTATATTCCTGTACATAGGAGCAGTATTATAGTAGTTATATTCTTGTACATATGGGGCAGTATTATAGTAGTTATATTCTTGTACATAGGGGCAGTATTATAGTAGTTATATTCATGTACATAGGAGCAGTATTATAGTAGTTATATTATTGTACATAGGGGGCAGTATTATAGTAGTTATATTCTTGTACATAGGGGCAGTATTATAGTAGTTATACGCTTGTACATAGGAGCAGTATTATAGTAGTTATATTCTTGTACATAGGGGCAGTATTATAGTAGTTATATTCTTGTACATGGGAGCAGTATTATAGTAGTTATATTCTTGTACATGGGAGCAGTATTATAGTAGTTATATTCTTGTACATGGGAGCAGTATTATAGTAGTTATATTTTTGTACATAGGGACAGTATTATAGTAGTTATATTTTTGTACATAGGGGCAGTATTATAGTAGTTATATTCTTGTACATAGGAGCAGTATTATAGTAGTTATATTCTTGTACATGGGGACAGTATTATAGTAGTTATGTTCTTGTACATGGGAGCAGTATTATAGTAGTTATATTCATGTACATAGGGACAGTATAATAGTAGTTATATTCTTGTACATAGGAGGCAGTATTATAGTAGTTATATTCTTGTACATAGGGTCAGTATTATAGTAGTTATATTCTTGTACATAGGAGCAGTATTATAGTACTTATTCATGTACATATGGGGCAATATTATAGTAGTTATATTCATGTACATAGGAGCAGTATTATAGTAGTTATATTCTTGTACATAGGGGGCAGTATTATAGTAGTTATATTCTTGTACATAGGGGCAGTATTATAGTAGTTATTTTCTTGTACATAGGAGCAGTATTATAGTAGTTATATTCTTGTACATAGGAGCAGTATTATAGTAGTTATATTCTTGTACATAGGGGCAGTATTATAGTAGTTATTTTCTTGTACATAGGGGCAGTATTATAGTAGTTATATTCTTGTACATAGGGGGCAGTATTATAGTAGTTATTTTCTTGTACATAGGGGGCAGTATTATAGTAGTTATATTCTTGTACATAGGAGCAGTATTATAGTAGTTATATTCTTGTACATAGGAGCAGCATTATAGTAGGTATATTCTTGTTCATAAGAGCAGTACTATAGTAGTTATATTCTTGTACATAGGGGCAATATTATAGTAGTTATAATCTTGTACATAGCAGTATTATAGTAGTTATATTCTTGTACATAGGGGCAGTATTATAGTAGCTATTCTTGTACATATGGGGCAATATTATAGTAGTTATATTCATGTACATAGGGACAGTATTATAGTAGTTATAGTCTTGTACATAGGAGCAGTATTATAGTAGTTATATTCTTGTACATAGGAGCAGTATTATAGTAGTTATATTCTTGTACATAGGGGCAGTATTATAGTAGTTATATTCTTGTACATAGGAGCAGTATTATAGTAGTTATATTCTTGTATATAGGAGCAGTATTATAGTAGTTATATTCTTGTACATAGGGGCAGTATTATAGTAGTTATATTCTTGTACATAGGAGCAGTATTATATTAGTTATATTCTTGTACAGAGGGGCAGTATTATAGTAGTTATTCTTGTACATATGGGGCAATATTATAGTAGTTATATTCATGTACATAGGGACAGTATAATAGTAGTTATATTCTTGTACATAGGAGGCAGTATTATAGTAGTTATATTCTTGTACATAGGGGCAGTATTATAGTAGTTATATTCTTGTACATAGGAGCAGTATTATAGTAGTTATATTCTTGTACATAGGGGCAGTATTATAGTAGTTATATTCTTGTACATAGGGGCAGTATTATAGTAGTTATATTCTTGTACATAGGGGCAGTATTATAGCAGTTATAATATTGTACATAGGAGCAGTATTATAGCAGTTATATTCTTGTACATAGGAGCAATATTATAGTAGTTATATTCTTGTATATAGGGGCAGTATTATAGTAGTTATATTCTTGTACATAGGGGCAGTATTATAGTAGTTATATTCTTGTACATAGGGGCAGTATTATAGTAGTTATATTCTTGTACATAGGAGCAGTATTATAGTAGTTATATTCTTGTACATAGGGGCAGTATTATAGTAGTTATATTCTTGTACATAGGGGCAGTATTATAGTAGTTATATTCTTGTACATAGGAGCAGTATTATATTAGTTATATTCTTGTACAGAGGGGCAGTATTATAGTAGTTATATTCTTGTACATAGGGGCAGTATTATAGTAGTTATATTCATGTACATAAGGACAGTATTATAGTAGTTATATTCTTGTACATAGGGGCAGTATTATAGTAGTTATTCTTGTACATATGGGGCAATATTATAGTAGTTATATTCTTGTATATAGGAGCATCATTATAGTAGGTATATTCTTGTTCATAAGAGCAGTATTATAGTAGTTATTCTTGTATATATGGGGCAATATTATAGTAGTTATATTCTTGTACATAGGAGCAGTATTATAGTAGTTATATTCTTGTACATATGGGGCAGTATTATAGTAGTTATATTCTTGTACATAGGGGCAGTATTATAGTAGTTATATTCATGTACATAGGAGCAGTATTATAGTAGTTATATTCTTGTACATAGGGGCAGTATTATAGTAGTTATATTCTTGTACATAGGGGCAGTATTATAGTAGTTATATTCTTGTACATGGGAGCAGTATTATAGTAGTTATATTCTTGTACATGGGAGCAGTATTATAGTAGTTATATTCTTGTACAGAGGAGCAGTAGTGTAGTAGTTATATTCTTGTACATAGGGGCAGTATTATATTAGTTATATTCTTGTACATAGGGGCAGTATTATAGTAGTTATATTCTTGTACAGAGGAGCAGTATTATAGTAGTTATATTCTTGTATATAAAGGGCAATATTATGTTTGTTTTCTTCAGCAATGTCTTCGTCTTTCTGCAGTCGGGAGATGGGGGAATCTTCCTTTCTTTTTCTTTTCTCCAAGTGCCTCAGTAGAATCATTTCGATCCTGCGACCGTTTTACAAAGCTAATTATGAAGGCTTAGCAATTCATTGATTTTTAATGTGCTTTGGGAAATCCGTTTGACCTATTTTCTCCCATCCACAAGTTAAAGCAAACATATAGAATCCCCTTACTTCTTTAAAACAGATCCCGCTTCCACGAATAACGCATTATCATAATTAGCTCGAGACCTCATATCGGGATGATTCAGACTCAATTTGTCTGCAAGACACTGAGATAAATACTTCATTCTGACCCTTAGTCCTCAGCCATCATGGAAGGATACTCTTATTACCAAACTCTAGGGCTTCTATGCATTGTTTTTTGTGTAGTCTCAATTTTTGAGGGGACAGGTTTTGCTATTTTCAAAATTTTGCAGCAATTCTACATGGGCAGCATGGTGGCTTAGTGGTTCACACTGTACCCTCATAGCGCTGGGGTCCTAGGTTCAAATCCCACATAAAAATTGGGCTGGGCTGAGCATGAACGTGTTCTCAATTGGGATAGTGAAGATTACTGCTGTCTGAAACTTCTGGGCTAGTGGGTAGAGACTGGCTGATGATGTCTCCCATACACAGCACACACAGACATCAGGGATTCTTGCTCCAGTGTCTCTATGTAGCACCTGTGCAGAAATAGCCGTATGTAGGATATGATATAGCAGTACTGAGCTGGGCAGCTGCGAATCTTGCTTTGGGATGAGATAAAACACTTGCTAGAAAGCAGCATGATCTGTGTGTGTCTCTGCCTCTTTCTCCCGCTTTCTTCTGTTTTCGTATTCCATCTTCCCGTTTCCACAATGGGCAGCTGTAATCTGGTCCCTCAGTGATCTGACAGCCCCTCTTATTTTTCACTAGATGGATTTTCAGTATGAATGATGAGTTCATGATGCAGGGGGGGCAACATAAGTGGCTCATAAATGGAGAATTAAGCAGATTTCTCTGATTAAGATATATTACAAAGTTTCTTATAATTACTGCTACATTTGATTTCTGCAAAGTTTGTTGGAACAACAGCGACTGTTTAAAATAAATCTTTAGTTACAGTGGGGCAAAAAAGTATTTAGTCAGTCAGCAATAGTGCAAGTTCCACCACTTAAAAAGATGAGAGGCGTCTGTAATTTACATCATATGTAGACCTCAACTATGGGAGACAAACTGAGAAATAAAAATCCAGAAAATCACATTGTCTGTTTTTTTATCATTTTATTTGCATATTATGGTGGAAAATAAGTATTTAGTCAGAAACAAAATTTCATCTCAATACTTTGTAATATATCCTTTGTTGGCAATGACAGAGGTCAAACGTTTTCTGTAAGTCTTCACAAGGTTGCCACACACTGTTGTTGGTATGTTGGCCCATTCCTCCATGCAGATCTCCTCTAGAGCAGTGATGTTTTTGGCTTTTCGCTTGGCAACACGGACTTTCAACTCCCTCCAAAGGTTTTCTATAGGGTTGAGATCTGGAGACTGGCTAGGCCACTCCAGGACCTTGAAATGCTTCTTACGAAGCTACTCCTTCGTTGCCCTTGCGGTGTGCTTTGGATCATTGTCATGTTGAAAGACCCAGCCACGTTTCATCTTCAATGCCCTTGCTGATGGAAGGAGGTTTGCACTCAAAATCTCACGATACATGGCCCCATTCATTCTTTCATGTACCCGGATCAGTCGTCCTGGCCCCTTTGCAGAGAAACAGCCCCAAAGCATGATGTTTCCACCACCATGCTTTACAGTAGGTATGGTGTTTGATGGATGCAACTCAGTATTCTTTTTCCTCCAAACACGACAAGTTGTGTTTCTACCAAACAGTTCCAGTTTGGTTTCATCAGACCATAGGACATTCTCCCAAAACTCCTCTGGATCATCCAAATGCTCTCTAGCAAACTTCAGATGGGCCCGGACATGTACTGGCTTAAGCAGTGGGACACGTCTGGCACTGCAGGATCTGAGTCCATGGTGGTGTAATGTGTTACTTATGGTAGGCCTTGTCACATTGGTCCCAGCTCTCTGCAGTTCATTCACTAGGTCCCCCCGCGTGGTTCTGGGATTTTTGCTCACCGTTCTTGTGATCATTCTGACCCCACGGGGTGGGATTTTGCGTGGAGCCCCAGATCGAGGGAGATTATCAGTGGTCTTGAATGTCTTCCATTTTCTAATTATTGCTCCCACTGTTGATTTCTTCACTCCAAGCTGGTTGGCTATTGCAGATTCAGTCTTCCCAGCCTGGTGCAGGGCTACAATTTTGTTTCTGGTGTCCTTTGACAGCTCTTTGGTCTTCACCATAGTGGAGTTTGGAGTCAGACTGTTTGAGGGTGTGCACAGGTGTCTTTTTATACTGATAACAAGTTTAAACAGGTGCCATTACTACAGGTAATGAGTGGAGGAAAGAGGAGACTCTTAAAGAAGAAGTTACAGGTCTGTGAGAGCCAGAAATCTTGATTGTTTCTTTCTGACCAAATACTTATTTTCCACCATAATATGCAAATAAAATGATAAAAAAACAGACAATGTGATTTTCTGGATTTTTATTTCTCAGTTTGTCTCCCATAGTTGAGGTCTACCTATGATGTAAATTACAGACGCCTCTCATCTTTTTAAGTGGTGGAACTTGCACTATTGCTGAATGACTAAATACTTTTTTGCCCCACTGTATCACTTATTGTAACAGATGGATACAGAAAAACTGTATTTTTCTACAATTCGAAGTGGATGGTCAAGATGTACCATTGTATGGCTATACAGTGGAATACATAAAAAAAATGCCAAATCTATGATCGTTACTAAAGGTTTTGAGAATGAAACAAATTTTGGTTTTCACAGTTTGCTGCTTCAGTGACTTTAGATCTTTTAGTCGGATATTTCTATGGTTATTGAAGTTCAATTATAAACGTTTCATAAGTTTGAAACTTTTATTGACAAATACCTGAAGTTTCTGTAAAGACTCAAAGTTTCCTGCGCTGCCCCTTATTTCTCCAGACTTCTGCCCTTCATCCTGGCATCTGGATATGGTCTCCTGGGCCAAATCCTGAATGATGACAAAACATCCTGGTCTCATCACTCAGGACTTGGAGTTTATCACACTTTTGTATTTGTCTTGTCCTCCCGCTTTGTCCACAGGTTCTCAATGGGATTCAGATCTGGGGAGTTTCCTGGACATGGACCCAAAATGACAACATTTTGTTCCCTGAGCCGCTTAGTTATCACTTTTTTGCCTTGTGACATTGTTGCCATCATGCTGGAAAAAGCATCATCACCAAATTCCTCCTGGATCGTTGGGAGAAGTTACTCTTGGAGGATGTTTAGATCCCGTTCTTTATTCACCGCAAAATTGTGAGTGAACCCCCTCCATGGATGAAAAGCCCCCACACATGAATGCTTTACTCTTGGCAGACACAGGACTCCTGGCACGGCTCATCTTTAATTCTCCAGATAATCATTCTTCCACTTGTCCCAAACAGTTTGAAGGGGCTTCTTCACAGAAAATAACTTTACCTAAGTCCTCCACTGGTGTTGAACCGATCCTGTAGCTGAATCTTTGTTGGAGAGGGTACCGGAGATTGCTGGACTTTCTTGGGCACTCTGAAGCCTTCTTCACAGCAATTGAACTTCTGTTTCAAGTTCTTAATCCGATGTATGGTTGATAAAGGAGTAGTTTTACAAGCAGCAATGTCCTTACCTGTAAAGCCCTTTTGATGCAAGCAATGCTGACTGCACTTTTCCTTGGAGGTAACCATGGTTGACAGAAGAAGACAATAACTTCAAGCACCAGCCTCCTTTTTGATGCCACCAATCTGCTGTTTTAATTCACTTAGGGTACCGTCTCACAGTGGCACTTTGGTCGCTGCGACGCCACGATCCGTGACGTTCCAGCGATATACATACGATCTCGCTGTGTCTGACACGCTACTGCGATCAGGGACCCCGCTGAGAATCGTACGTCGTAGCAGATCGTTTGAAACTTTCTTTCGTCGCTGGATCTCCCGCTGTCATCGCTGGATCGGTGTGTGTGACACCGATCCAGCGATGTGTTCGCTTGTAACCAGGGTAAACATCAGGTTACTAAGCGCAGGGCCGCGCTTAGTAACCCGATGTTTACCCTGGTTACCATTGTAAATGTAATAAAAAAACCACTACATACTCACATTCCGATGTCCGTCAGGTCCCTCGCCGTCAGCTTCCCGCACTGACTGTGAGCGCCGGCCGTAAAGTAAAAGCAGAGTACAGTGGTGACGTCACCGCTGTGCTTTACGGCCGGCACTGACGGCGAGGGACCTGACGGACATCGGAATGTGAGTATGTAGTGTTTTTTTTTTTTTAACTTTACAATGGTAACCAGGGTAAACATCGGGTTACTAAGCGCGGCCCTGCGCTTAGTAACCCGATGTTTACCCTGGTTACCCGGGGACTTCAGCATCGTTGGTCGCTGGAGAGCTGTCTGTGTGACAGCTCCCCAGCGACCACACAACGACTTACCAACGATCACGGCCAGGTCGTATCGCTGGTCGTGATCGTTGGTAAATCGTTTAGTGTAACGGTACCCTTAGCATGAGAGTGTGATACCAGCTGCCTTGTCCTTGTTAACACTTTCTCCTGAACTAACAAGAAAATCACTGAAATGATGTAAGCAGGTCATTTTGTGGCGGGGCTGGTATTCCGTGGAAATGGGGTTTTAACTTTCAAGGCAGGGAATGCCTGCACTGTTTGCATCACTTCATAGCGATCTACACTGAAGCTTAGTGGTCACAAGATTGTGATCTCGCCCATTTCAGCTTGTATAGGGATCAGGAAATTATACAAGGGGGTGGAGTCTTACACCGTCACTAATTGCTACAATGTAGAAACTTTAACATCGAGCTCTGGTTCACACCTTCACAATACTATGAGTGATATTTTCCTTTATTTCCCGCTCCATGCTCCATTTCTTCTCCGCTATATGGTATATTTTGCACATTCATGTTCCTTTTTTTCTAACCAGCTGCCGGCATAAAAGAAGAGGCACTAATTTAATAAAAAATATTACGAATAATTACGAGAAAATACATCATTTAATTGAATAGGACACAAACATACAATTATTGCTTTTCGAGCTAAAAACTCCCAGGTACGGCAGTCGTCACTGTACCAAAGTGGATAATGTCTGCGCATTGTACTCTGCGGAGAATGGAGCATGGGTCGTTAATGTGAGCGTGTAATTATGTAATTACAACCGTCAGGCTTCTGCAACACTGAAGGCGATGGTCAGAACAAAAACGAGAGATCTACCGCAGAACATCGGGTGATCAAGTATAACGAGCGGCTGCTAAATGGCTTTCCGTGTTTCCTCTGGGTCTGGCGGAATGGTCGCCGTCCTCGGAACACCTGCACTGGAATTGAATGTCAGATATCATGCTGAGAAAAGTGGATTTTACATGTCTTCTTCGATCAGTCACCCCTGGACATGGCTTAAAATGCAGTAGGGGCTCAGCTCTCTGAATACAGAGGAGCAAACGGACTTTCAAATCAACAGGTGACTGGATAAAAGAAGGATAAGAAATGGAATATTCCGCAGTGTCTTGTATCTTTGTCACTTTGTCTTTAAAGATCTGTCCTGAGCTCATAATCCTACGAGAACCAGGGGCGTAACTATAATAGGTGCCGGTGTTGCAATCGCACCCGAGCCCTGGACCCTTGTGGGCCCAAAAAGTCCTTTTGACCCATGTGGACTATTACTATTGAAGATTTGCGTTAGGGACCCACGAGCTTCACGTTATGCCACTGGTGAGATCCTCCATGTCAGCGATTTAATTTGACAGGACTTTCTTAATCCCACAAATTCCTAATATCACAGGCCGGGAAGGTCACGAGTACCACTCGTTGTGATCTTTGGAGCGAACAGCTCACTGCTGACCCCTATCGTCTGTCCAATTACACTATTGGCGGACGATCAATGGAGAAGGCTGCAGCCTGTTCGCACCACTAGGCCAGTTATCGGAAAACTAACGGTGAGTATATGGCATATACACCTTCAGATTTCAACACATGGAATATGTGTATACACCCCGGTACGGTCAATGATATCCCTAGACTACTCGCTGCCACCAGCAATCCGTCTCGGTTGATTGGACACTATTACATTAGCTTATGGCTTTGAGGCGTAGTTTACAGAACAGAACTATTTCATTTTATATTTAACCCAAAGGGAGGCAGTGTTTATGAAAAATATACAAAAGATTTTGCAAGAGGGACAAAACAATACAGCATATACAGGTACAGAAGATAAAAGGGATTAACAGGAGAACTTACGGTACTACACTGATCGCAGAGACAATTCAGTTTAGCCTAAAGGAGAGCGCCTTGATTTGGCCGTCAATAAACGGGGTCCCTACATATACGATATGTATACGCAGATCATAATTCAGCTTGATCTTTTATCAGACCCTGACTCCCACTCACACACCCCACTATGATGACCTCACATTGACCAGGTTGTGGCTTGGACTCTGCCCTTCATGATTTTAGGAAATCCCAACTTATGCAATAACTCCTCATAGTGCGATCGTAGATGTTTGAGACTGATGTCATCTTCTGCAACTTTTACATAAAGGCAGTTTGGAGTGCTAGCTCCTGTCTCCTTAGGGCAAATGGTAGAGGAAAGAAAAAAGGAAGGGGGCATATGAGGGACCTCAAGGATTTCCAATATTTTCTATGACACTCCATAATAGCTCCTATGGTTACCCAGATTTCCAAGGTGACTGAGTAGCAAACAAGCTTTGCTTTGTGTTCAATCATCCTTCATCCCAGATTTCCAATTTAGGGGTTTGAAAAGGGATGAGTTTAGAAAGGAATGAATGCCGTTCACTGACAGCAAGTAGACTCTTTGTAAACGGTTAGGAATGCAAACAAAAATAATGCAATATGCAAAAACAGACTTTTCATTCGACATTCTCAGTTTAGAGCACAAAGGGGTAAAATACGACCAGCATCAATCTTATCTTTGACTGTTCAATGAAAAGAAAAGATTAGCGCTCTATTTTTTAATGTAAATGTATTAAATCTGTCGGCCCACCCCTTCTAAGTTTTCTCTTTCCATCCCCCCACTTCTTTCAAAAAAGAGCCAGGAGCAGTGTAAAAACTTTACAATAATGACTATGTCAGTGTTTGTGCAAGATATAAAACTTTGATAGAGCTTTTCACAAAGTAGTAAAAATAGTTACAAAGTATATAAAAAGTTTTAGAAGTTTTCATCGTACAAAGATTAAGCTTTGCGGGTATAAACTGGACTGGCCCTTTAAAGTGAACCTGTCGGGAGGATTTTACTACTTAGTCTACTGGTTTGGCTGTATATGTCCTAGTACAACTATAAAAACAAAACCTCCGATGCGTCAGGGATGAGATATCAACATTTTGAACCACAAACAAATTAGCTCAGAAGTGCATTGGGGGCGTGTTGATGAACTCAGAGTACATGTACACGCCCCATTGCACTTTCACGCTAATTTGCATGTGGCTTCACAGCTTGATTTCTCATTGGAATACTAGAAGACGGGGATTATTCCTGTTTTTGCATTAGGACCTATACAAATGGACCAATAGTTTGGGCAGAATCGGTTCCCTTTATGGACAAATAGATGATACGTGAGGAAGACAATGCACATGTGTTACCGGACACCTTTCTGTTTATTTAGTCCACTTCATTAGCTTCTTGTGCGGAGCTGCGCTCTAGGAGTTACAGAGGGAATATCTTTCTGGGTCACACACCGTCTTTGTATGATCCTCCGTCCGCAGATCCAACACTAACGAGTCCATCCGGCAGATAAAGGTCACCTTGATTCAATCTTGGACTTGTTCAAACACTTCAAACAAAGTTTAATCTTGAATTAATGTCAGCGCCTCTAATGTAAACTAGAAAAATCCAACAGAGTCTACTCCAGACGGATGAATTCTGCCCTTACAAATCAGCAAGTGCCCTCTGACTATAAACCCTTGATTTGTATCGAAAATCTAAAAGTAGCGGAATCATCGGAAGACCGATGACTGGGAGTACCACCCCTGATCAGCTGTGATCGGCGGAGGAGCCTATCAGCAAGTGTTTCCTTTCCCTGCAGCGCCACCAGTGGAGAAATGAAGTATTACACCGTTTTCATTGTAATCATCAAAGTGCTGAGTCCTCCAAGTTGAGAGATACTTCACGTATCCAATCCACCCCAAATTTTAGATGAGTTATTAGCCATGAATTCCATAATCGAGTATAGTAAATTAGAATGCCTAAACTAGAATACCCTTTTAGTAATCTCATTCATTTTTTTCTGACAAAGCTGAAGACAACTAGTCTATGTTCTTCCTCGTGGACTGTCACTAAGAATGATTGTACATACGAATCAACAGCCCCCATAGATAAAACCAAAATACCCTTCACTTCCTTGCTGGTTATTTTTTCATTCTTTTGTTACCGGTGCCCATAAAAAGAAGGAAATCCTGTAAATAAATGGGGATCACACCTGGCAATTTTAGGCAGGACCCACATAAGATCAGACATATTGGATTTCAACATGCATGATCCTTTTTTTTTATGGAGAATAAGGGGGACACGACAGCCGCTTATTCCCCCCATTATCATTAATAATGAATGAGCAATATAAGTGGTGAGGGATGACTTCAGAAGATCGAGTGTTTAGCAGGCCGCTATCTAAGTGCATAACCATTGTAAAGGGTAACTATACTATCCAGTAACTTTTCAGAATAAGCTGTGCTGTCATGAAAAATAACGTGATTTCTGGCTATTATATGACTTGTATTCTGCATTTTCACTCTGCGGTCTCTCTAATTTTCAATTGACTCTGAGCTAGTGGATGGAGGTTAGATACATTGATGTCTCCCTTGAGGGATGTCTGCTCTTCACTCCTTAGTTAACACACACCAATAGAAGCCACAACAGTAGTAATAAAATGATGCAGCAGTACTGAGCTGTGTAGATATGAATCCAGCTCTAGTGTGAAGTAAAAGACTGGTTAGACAGCTCAGCATGATTTTTCTGTGATTCCCTCTGCTTGTTTCCTCTCCTCCTCTATCATCCCCTCTCCATAGAGTATAATAGGAGGAGTAACCTGACACCTCACTGTACTGGGATTCTGTCTCATCTTGAGCAACACAGAGTTGAGCTATTTTATATAGTGAATAATGAGTTCAGGATGAGGGGGAAGAGAAGAAGTGGCTCCTAAGTGGAGAAAGACACAGATTCCTCTGATATATTACAAAGTTTTTTGAAAGTACAGTTCCCATTGAAGGTTTTCAGTACCCATTCAGGTTGAGTTAGATCTGTCAACTCTCCTGCAAGGTCCCATAGGAACTGTTCAAAACTCCAGAAAAACAGTGATTCTGACGTTTTCTTGGGAAACTCATGTATCTAAATTCACATCTAGGGGATTAACTACAATGTAGTTTTGCACCCAGACGCCTGGAAAGATCCGCCCGTATTTTTTTTATTTGACATAACACCCTAGACAAAACAGTGGGCGATAATATATAATTGTCAAGACTAGCATATTATAAATCAGTCTAAGCAAAAGATCATTGGGGCAAAAGTTTTTAAAAAAATAACCCGGGTTGAATTTTTTTCTAAAGTCAGAAAATGTCATCTATACATCCTATTTGCAGAATTAGATTTGCTCCAAAATGTGCAACATTTACTGATGTAAAGCTTTATAAAATTGTCTAGAAATCATTCTGCAAAGCCATTTTTTTTTTAAATTTTGTGCAGCATGGTGCAAAAATGTAAAATTTTGTGCAGTTTGCGACTTTTTGATCAACACTTCGAAGGTCAGTTTGCGTCAAAAATTGATGTAAAATACTTGATACAAGTAATGGCTCCTGTGTTTTATTCCTAGCGCAGGACCTGAGGGGTTCGGAGAATGTTATAAGGACTTACAGAGTCTCAGTCATGTTCTACCCCTCTTAATAACATAGCACACATTTTCCTGGAGTATTTATTACCTTTACGGGGAAATGCTTTCTCAGCTAATATTGTGCTGTGAAACGCGTGAAGATAATCCCAGAAGAAACCATTTAATTATTACAACGCTTTGCCAGATTTTCACTAAAGGTGTGAAAACTTTTGCATTCACCTTGCTATCATTGGTGAAATAGAAAGCCCGTTTTTCAGCATTTTCTGATGACCTTTTGAAGGTCACGACTCGAGGCCATTCACTCTCCGCAGCCGGTAACGTGCAGATCCGCACTGTAACATCCATTAGCCGCCAGTTATAACTTCCATCCCCTTGGTTGTTACATTCACAATTACATTGTTTGTTTTTTTTTAAATGACCTTTGGTCTCTTTAGAAACTTTTTTTTTACATTCTGGTCGGATTAAAGGTAATTAAATTTTTCCTTCTTGCAGCCAGACTGATCTGAACAGGAGATTTGGACCCGGAGGAATCCCAGTTCTTTATTTCTGTAGAAAAAAAAAGAAAGAAAAGAAAAAAAAAAAAAAAAAAAGAGGAAATGTTGTGTTCAGAAACCAGATGAATTCCTTCTGTGTACAGAATAAATAATTCAGCAGTTCACAAAACGAGCCGTCTCATGGTAACGAGCGCTTTGTGATATTAAAGGAGCATTTAAAATGCTAACAACATTTAGGAACAAAGAAAACTGCCAAAGCCGCCAGGTAGGAGCCGCCGATCCAGCACCTGCAGATACTGGGAGAGTAGGACTAGGCTCGGTGCCAGGCACAACTGTCTGCGGCCCGGTGGGTTCACGGAGGCATTTGAGTGCAAATAAAACATGGGAACGTACCCGAATACTGCCCTCCGCTCGGGTTCTGCTACATTGTATCCTTCATAGACAATCTATCCACACAAAGCTCTCTAATGCAATAGCTTGCAACATTGTATCAGTGCAGGTGATATGAACCTGTGTGGAATGGATACAACTGTAACAAACCTTCAGCTGTGTTCAGATCATGATGAGACACTGGAGCATAAAAATTCTACTAGAAAGTTGTAAATGTTGCAAAAAGTTAATTTTATGTATAAATTGGAAAACTCGTTTCATGGACATTGTGAATGGACATTCGGGGTTTCCTGCAGTGAGAGGCATCTTCCAGGTTAAAAAAATGAAATTTCATGGTATACCTTTTTTTTTTACTGGATGCTTCTTTATAAAACAGCTTCCTGTGCTGCAGTATTCCTTGCCGCAAAAAGTGGTAACATCTACGTACAGTGGCCAGGATGATAGTGGGCCTATGGATTCGATCGATGCTTGTGAACTTATCTGACTCGTATGGAAAACATACGCTGCAAATGGAGGTGAAAAGACCCCAAGATGTGTACGAGACACAGGCTTTGTCACCAACTTGCATAAGACTTTGCCCAAAAGTTACATAAAAGCCGATTGTATCTACCACTGTCACATGACTCATGGTGTCTATTGGGGCCACTCTTAGACATACCATACCATAGAGAAAAGGGAGACAAGTGTTATATCACATACAACAAATAGTATGATGCCCTCACACTGCTTTCCCACACAGTATGATGCCCCCACAGTGCTCCCCATACAGTTTGATGCCCTCTCAGTCCTTCCCAAAACAGTATGATGGCTCCACAGTGCTCCCCACACAGTACAATGCTTCCACAGTGCTCCTCCCACAGTACGATGCCTCCACAGTGCTCCCCACACAGTACGATGCCTCCACAGTGCTCCCCACACAGTATGATGGCTCCACAGTGCTCCCCACACAGTATGATGGCTCCACAGTGCTCCCCACATAGTATGATGCCCCCACAGTGCTCCCCATACAGTATGATGCCCCCACAGTGCTCCCCATACAGTATGATGCCCTCTCAGTCCTTCCCAAAACAGTATGATGGCTCCACAGTGCTCCCCACACAGTATAATGGCTCCACAGTGCTCCCCACACAGTATAATGGCTCCACAGTGCTCCCCACACAGTATGATGACTCCACAGTGCTCCCCACATAGTATGATGCCCTCACAGTGCTCCCCACACAGTATGATGCCCTCACAGTGCTCCCAACATAGTATGATGCCCCCACGGTGCTCCCCACACAGTATGATGCCCTCACAGTGCTCCCCACACAGTATGATGGCTCCACAGTGCTCCCCACGCAGTATGATGCCCTCACAGTGCTCTGCACACAGTATGATGCTTCCACAGTGCTCCCCACACAGTATGATGCCCTCACAGTGCTCCCCACATAGTATGATGCCGTCACAGTGCTCCCCACACAGTATGATGCCCTCACAGTGCTCCCAACATAGTATGATGCCCCCACGGTGCTCCCCACACAGTATGATGCCCTCACAGTGCTCCCCACACAGTATGATGGCTCCACAGTGCTCCCCACGCAGTATGATGCCCTCACAGTGCTCCGCACACAGTATGATGCTTCCACAGTGCTCCCCACACAGTATGATGCCCTCACAGTGCTCCCCACATAGTATGATGCCCTCACAGTGCTCCCCACACAGTATGATGGCTCCACAGTGCTCCCCACACAGTATGATGCCCTCACAGTGCTCCCCACACAGTATGATGCCCCTACAGTGCTCCCCACACAGTATGATGCCCTCACAGTGCTCCCCACATAGTATGATGCCATCACAGTGCTCCCCACACAGTATGATGGCTCCACAGTGCTCCCCACACAGTATGATGCCCTCACAGTGCTCCAAACACAGTATGATGGTTCCACAATGCTCCCCACACAGTATAATGCCCTCACAGTGCTCCAAACAGTATGATGGCTCCACAATGCTCCCCACACAGTATGATGCCATCACAGTGCTCCCCACACAGTATGATGGCTCCACAGTGCTCCCCACACAGTATGATGCCCTCACAGTGCTCCAAACACAGTATGATGGTTCCACAATGCTCCCCACACAGTATAATGCCCTCACAGTGCTCCAAACAGTATGATGGCTCCACAATGCTCCCCACACAGTATGATGCCCTCACAGTGCTCCCCACATAGTATGATGCCATCACAGTGCTCCCCACACAGTATGATGGCTCCACAGTGCTCCCCACACAGTATAATGCCCTCACAGTGCTCCAAACACAGTATGATGGTTCCACAATGCTCCCCACACAGTATAATGCCCTCACAGTGCTCCCCACACAGTATGATGGCTCCACGGTGCTCCCACACAGTATGATGCCCTCACAGTGCTCCCCACACAGTATGATGCCCTCACAGTGCTCCAAACACAGTATGATGCCCTCACAGTATGATGCCCTCACAGTGCTCCCCACATAGTATGATGCCCTCACAGTATGAGGCCCTCACAGTGCTCCCCACACAGTATGATGGCTCCACGGTGCTCCTACACAGTATGATGCCCTCACAGTGCTCCAAACACAGCATGATGCCCTCAAAGTGCTCCCCACATAGTATGATGCCCTCACAGTATGATGCCTTCACAGTGCTCCCCACACAGTATGATGCCCTCACAGTGCTCCCCACATAGTATGCTGCCCTCACAGTGCTCCCCACACAGTATGATGGCTCCACGGTGCTCCCCACACAGTATGATGCCCTCTCAGTGCTCCCCACACAGTATGATGCCCTCACAGAGCTCCCCACACAGTATGATGCCCCCACACAGTATGATGCCCCCACACAGTATGATGCCTCCACAGTGCTCCTCACACAGTATGATGCCCTCACAGTGCTCCTCCCACAATATGATGCCCCCACAGTGCTACCCAACACAGTATGATGGCTCCACAGTACTCCCCAGCATAGTAGGATGCCCGATCTTTGCCCCCCACTCAGTAGGATGCCTCCACAGTGCTCCCCAGCATAGTATGACACCCTATCAAGGTTCCCATACAATTTGATACCACTGCAGTGCTCCCCGCACAAGATGAGGCCCCCATAGTGCTCCCCACGCAGTACAATGCCCTCACACAGTATGATGCCCCCATAGTGCTCACCACACAGTATGATGCCCCCACAGTGTTCTCAATAAAGTATGATGCCCTCACAGTGCTCTTCAACAGTACAATACCCCCACAGCGATACCCACAAACTCTAGGAAAATCCAAAGTGCCCCCCCCCCACACAGTATGATGCCCCACTGCTGCCCCCCACACATTGCTGTGCTAGTACATCCACAGTTTGATGCCTCACCTCTAGGCTCGGTGCAGCAGGCACACTGATGTCACTAGATCACTGCTGCACCAAGTACAAACCAGAGCAGATGAAGCTGACGGCTCCCAGGATCACCATTGTATTTAGCTATATCAGTGACCTTAGGATGTAATCATACCTGTAATTAGCATATGATGCAACTGATCTCCCATTAAAGCTTCCCAAAACCGGGAATGTCCTGCTGGCTCTGGGATGGTTGGGTGACATGTCTGGGGTTGGATGGTGCCATGTGCACTACCGTCCATTGACTCCACCTTATGGTGCACCAAATAATGCAGTGATACAGTGTGCAAATGACATTATAAACTTCTAAATGGATTTCTTTCCATTAGGGTAGAAACAAAGTATAGGATTGGTGGCGCAAGCATTGGGGTCAGTAGAGCCCCCTTCAATGTGCACAGGCACATGGCCCTAATACCGGCCCTCCTATAGTAGGAAGATAGAATTTGGGGGTGCTGGGAGCCTGATTGAATGGGACACTGTGCATCACATCCATCATATCCCGTTAATGTAACATACACAGCAGGTAGACGCGTGGCCTCCTGTCCATCCAGATTCCGTCACCGGCTCCTTCTCCCATTACTAAATAGAGGGGCGCAGCCCAGCGGAGAGGAGGCTCATCAGTTACGGAGCCCGTGTGCTGTCAGGCCCCGGACACATCATTTGTAACTGTCTGGCACCCTGAGATCAGAATCTTTCCAGGGAACCTGCTCCTTTCATGGCCTGGAAATAGACTGGACTTTGCTGATAAGAGGCTCCATGCAGAGAAGGATGGGAACATGGGAGATACTGGGAAATGGCATCTGATCTGTGGGGAAAGAGGAGGATGATTCCGGACACGTGAACCTTTCCTGTATCTTGACTTAAAATAAATTAAATCCAAAGTATTGACCTCTGCAAAGAACAGATCTGATAGGAACCATTGCATTTCTTCCCGTAGAAGTCTTGAAGGGAAAGTCCACTTTTTAGTAACGATGTCAAAGCCGTATTTTACAATAAGTGCTGAGTAACTTGGTAAATATTTTGCTTTATAAAATGTATTGATTTATAGTTTAACAACATTTTCCGTTACATCCAGAGCTGCATTCAGAATTCAGCTTCTTTCCTGATTGCAGTGAGCTTAGATCACCACTATGGAGTAAATCTAGACTGTATCTGCCACACACAGCAAACTGGTGAGCGCCGCTCTGGGGGTAATTGTTGAAGAAGAGTCAGAATAAAAAACATCAGGCGGTTGTTTAATATTTCATAGAACTTTATATTATGAATTGTTCTTAAAAGTTTGAGGATTATTTTACACCCCTAGTCTCTCCCTCTCCCAGGTCCAATATTTGTAGAATTGGCGCAGTCTCTGGATCATTCCCTGGATGAGGGACAGTCCGTGCTGTGCACCACATTTGCAGCAGCTTTACAATTGGTTAATGTTGTGCAATGCAGCTATGTGCAGCATTATCATAAGGACCTAAGACCAGAGCTGTCAATCAAAGTGTAGCTCCACCCACGCGGAGCTGCTCAGCAGAGTAAACGTTGGGACACTCACACACAGGGTCCGGTGCTGAACTCCGAACACAGACTTCTCTTGGAAGTCTGTTTTATAGTTCGGGAAGGAGAGAGAGAGTGATTTTCCAGCACCAAAATTGAGTCACCATTGATTTCTATGGAGTTTGGCTTCAGGTTGAAATTTGGGTACATTTCTGGTACCCGAACCGAACTTTGAACTAAAATTTGGTTGAACTTGGCGAACCCAAACATCCACGGGTCAGCTCATCCCTAATAGATACCCATTATATTTATAATACACTCCTGAGCTCCAGTCACTCTTCTGCTAGTTATCATTGGAAACAGTCAGCAAGCATGTATGGAAACAGTCAGCAAGCATGCATGCAAACAGTCAGCAAGCATGCATGCAAACAGTCAGCAAGCATGTATGGAAACAGTCAGCAAGCATGGAAACAGTCAGCAAGCATGCATGGAAACAGTCAGCAAGCACGAATGGAAACAGACAGCAAGCATGGAAACAGCAAGCATGCATGGAAACAGTCAGCAAGCATGGAAACAGCAAGCATGGAAACAGCAAGCATGCATGCAGTCAGCAAGCATGTATGGAAACAGCAAGCATGGAAACAGTCAGCAAGCATGCATGGAAACAGTCAGCAAGCAAGTATGCTAACAGACACCCGACTAAAATTACAACTAAGATCCGATGACACTTCCCACATTCCTGGATCTATAATACTAATAAGCTACTAACATTTACTTTATATTAGGACACTTTGGGGTTTAGGGGCGACATATAAACCTTAAAATAAAAGCTAGCGTGATTGGAATTGAGCAGATGCAATCCCAACATTTACCTATGCAATGAAAGCTATTGTTCCCTGCTAGCAGCCATTTTAGACGCTGACTGTCCAGAACCATCTCAGCCCGCTCCCGACGTTTATCAGTAATACTGACGGTATTCCATGTCTGGCCACATGTGGGCGCCGCGCCCTCCTGCTGATGTGACGCCAGTTACCAGGAGAACATTATATCTTACTGGCTTCAGATTTACAATTAATTGGGAACAGATTGACTCTATACAAGGTGACATTTCTGTGGATTTATGGCGAGCCCCGCAGATGTTCATTGCTGATTGTCTCCACTCTGTACTCTGACGAGGGGACGTGTAATATTTAGGATGCAAATCCCAATCTCACACCTTCCTCTTTCACTCTGCCGGGGTCCATGTCGGCGATGGCCTCTCGCTGGCACATTCCCCATGAAGGCGAGAGACCTGAGCGAGTAACATTGTAACAAGTAACATTGTATCCGCACTAATATTCCGTATAATGAGCATCCACCTTAGGCCGGGGTCACACTAGACCGTAATACGGACCGATTATATGCGATAAAAAATCGCCTAGCACTCGGACCAATGTTAACCTATGGGGCAGCCGAATTCAGTATGCGAGTGAAATCGCAGCAGGCTGCGATTGTCAGCGTATGTCGGCCGGGAATCGCCAATGCAAGTCTATGGGTGTGAGAAAAACTCAGTGTGACTTGCGAGAAATACGCAGCGGTGTTTTATAGAAAAGCCGGCAATTCAGTGTGGTGTACAGTAAAATCACATTGACAGGTTAGAATAGAATAGGTAAAATAAATGTCTGCACATAGTATAGGGATATATATATATATATATATATATATATATATATATATATATATATATATATATATGTCATTGACACACACACACACATATATATTTATATTTCATACAGAGCTAGAAAGCAGAAAATCCGGTAATTCAATTGCCGGCTTTTCATTTCTCCTTATCAAACCCGACATGATATGAAACATGGTTTACATACAGTAAACCATGGCATATCCGTTATATTTTTATATATCCCTCACTAATAATGTTAGTAGTGTGTGTATGCAAAATTTGGGAGCTCTAGGTGTTAAATTAAAGGGTTAATTCATGGAAAAAAACTGGCGTGGGCTCCCGTGCAATTTTCTCCTCCAGAGTGGTAAAGCCAGTGACTGAGGGCAGATATTAATAGCCAGGAGAGGGTCCATGGTTATTGGCCCCCCCGTGGCTAAAAACATCTGCCCCCAGCCACCCCAGAAAAGGCACATCTGGAAGATGCGCCTATTCTGGCACTTGGCCACTCTCTTCCCACTCCCCTGTAGCTGTGGGATATGGGGTAATGAAGGGTTAATGTCACCTTGCTATTGTAAGGTGACATTAAGCCAGATTAATAATGGAGAGGCGTCAATTATGTCACCTATCCATTATTAATCCAATAGTAGGAAAGGGTTAAAAATACACACACACATTAAGAATAAAGTATTTTATTGAAAGTAAGAAACACACAGGTTTTTAATATGTTTATTGTACACTCAATCCAACTGAAGACCCTCATTCTCCTGTAAAAAAAATAAAAAAACAACAATATCCCATACCTGTCCGCCGTACAGTTAAGTCCCACGCTGTAAATCCATCTCAAGGGGTTAAATACAGTTACAACCAGGAGCGCTGCTAATGCAGCCGGAGCGGCTGTAAAAGACTGGGGAATGAATGAAATGCAGGGGGCGGAGCTTCAATGACTAGCGATGATGTCACCGAAGCTGCGCCCCCTGGTGGCATGAACTCAAATTAACTCTTCAACGTGGGAAAGTTTCTGAATATTTTTCCACGCTACAATAGGGTCACATCCTCACTGAGCGATCTGTCAATCATGGTTCCTCTCTCTAGCGCCACCTGCAGGCCATTTTCTTGCTTACACAAGAACACAAAGCGGTAGGAGACAAGACTGGGCACTGAGAATTCACTTCCAAGTTTGTTCTCTACACAGAAGATCAAAAATAACTGGACGCCGGTGCCATTTTTTCCCTTCTTTCTGTATCAACCCTGATCAGAATATTAACAACAGACAGAACTTCCTACAAATACTTTGTATCGTTTGCCCAACAATCAGCATCCTGCTGCCTCCCCCTCCCGTTTGGCTACAATGTATCAGCCTTTTCTTTAATTCTCTGCACCCAGATGTTGGCAGCTGCGGAATTATATCAGGTTATTAATAAATTATCATAATAATAATAAAGCACGCGGCCAGGAAACCTTGTATAATCTTTTTGCTTCCATTTTAAGCCTTTGAGAGCTTATTGCGCCTTCTACGAGGGAAATGCCGGGGTCTCGAATCAAGAGAAATCAAACACTTCTTTCCCATAGAGATGGAAGGGAAGAAATCTCCAGCAAATGGGGCCCCTCGGGACGTCATCAAACGTCTTCTGTTTCCAAAAGCAAAATCCCCCCCCAGAGTTTGAAGATACAATTAGGCAACTGCCGGGGTTGTGGAGTCGGTTCTCGCTGACAGAAGGGGGCAGAGATAAATAACGGAGCATTGCATAGCGGGCGGGGGGCGCCGCAGATCAGAGTTCATCGGAGTAATTGGTTTAGTATTTGGGAATATCACAGAGATTGCATTGGAAAGGAGCAGCACATGTAGGCGCGCCGGGGCGCCTTGTAACCGGTTGACTCCGCGCGTTTCCAGTGGCTTTGAAATGTAACGGGCTCCAATACCCATGTGAAATCATCACGGGATAATGATGAACATAGATCCAAGAACAGGTGGTCTCTACATAAAAGGGGCACAGGCTGCCGCCATCATCCTGCTCATCTGGATTCCTATACGGCAATGCACTTTACCACCACGCCCCATGGGAGTAGTTGTTACTACTTTCTCACCGGACTAGCGCACGCGCTTTGTTTTGGGCTCTACATCTCACAATGCGCTGCAGCGGAGCCGGCCGTGTGCATTGCACCAGCAGGGGGCAGCAGCAATAATCCACGGGACTTGGGATTGCAGATCCTATAAACCTGACGCGAATCGGTGGAAGTTTAAATTCTGCAGATTTGCTAGAATTCGGCTGGGAAATTCAATTCACACTTAATAAATTCGGTGTAAAATTAATCAGCTAGGAAGAGGTTAAAAGAATATATATATACTCGTCTCTCCTAGGTCCTACCCAACTCTCCTACCTTCAAGTCCCCGTGTCTTCTCTGCTGGCCTCCATCTCCATAGGTGGTGACGCACGGCATCGATGCCAATGAGCCGCGCATGAGCCGAACCAGTAAAGTGCATAAAATGATGGCGCAGTCTAGATGCAAAAACGCTACCCATCACTTAATGTATAATAATAATGTCATTGTTTTTACCTGGTGTAAAAGCCGCTGTTCTCCTGAATCCGGCGCTGTTCTCCTTTTGTTCCTGCTCCTTTCCATTCCTGAGATATGATCCCTTCTTCTCTGTTTATAAATATAGTCTTATTCTCCAAGTGGGCGTGATCCTCTGCTGTCGCTTCAAGAAGACCACTCCCTCTTGGATAATAACAAGATTTATATACAGAGAAGAGGAGGCCGTATCTCAGGATACCAAAAAAGGAAAACAGTCAGGAGAACAGCGGAATTTACACCAGATACAATTAATAAATAACAATCACAAGACTTTTCTTTAAGGCTGAGAAAGGAACATACACTTACAGTATCTGCAAAAAAAAGTATCACAATCTCAATCATTGTAAAACATTTTTCATCTATCAACTTATTCACTATATATTTATTTACTAACTCATTAATTCTTGTCATATTCCATTAATTTATCAGTGCATTTATTTATTCATTCTTTTTCTCATTTTTCTATTGCATTGATGTATTTTTCTTTTTTATTGTTACTGTTGTCTTTTTTCTTTTTCTATTACTGTTTTATATGTGTTGCCTTTATATATATTTTTTATTTTTCCTGTTTCGCACCGTGTTCCTCAGATCTTCAGTCTGTCCTTACTGCCCTTTTTGTAGACGGCCTCAACCATATTTCAGCTGATGCCTCTTTGTGCCTCCACATCGGGGCAGAATTTTCAGCTGTGCGACGGAGACAGTTGCCAAGCAACATTTCACATCAAGGGAACCTGCAGCTGGAAGAATTCGAAGAAGAACCCAAAAATTTTTTGTAAATTCCTGAAATCTTGTTCTCATTTTGCTGCATCATAAAACATTTTTCCAAATAAAAAAAAAAATTTTTTTGCACCATTTGCTGAGAAACTGAAAATAAATAAATAAATAAATAAATAAATAAATAAATAAGACCCATAGTTTCATTCACATCATTGGTGCTGAAACAGCGGAAGAAAAATCTGTGCACCCTCCGTGAAAAAATGAGTTTATTTTCAGCAAAATTGGTTCATGAGATTAAGAAATGATTAATTTTCTGTCACTTTGCTGCTTTGCATTTTCCTAATTTGGTTTCGCCTCATTGAGTAGATTTAAAATTTCGTAAGAAAAATGATTGCTCGGGGTTGTGCCGTAGTCAGAGCTGATCCGGGGGAATCTCAGGCTCTTCTCTTTGGATTCCTCCCTCCATACGTCCGCATGTTGCAAAACTACAACTCCCAGCAGGAGAGATTTTCTTGGCAGCATTAGGACATGCGGAGAGTGATAGGACATGCTGAGGGTTGTAGTTTTGCAACAGTTGGAAGGACACAGGCTGGAACATAAGACAGTAATAAACTGGGGTCCCCTAATTATGCCCCCCTCCCTATCCAGTACCAGAAATTAGCTCAGGGGGACCATTCATTTCTAGGAGAGTCATGTAGTTTTGCTATAACAGCAAAAGATCAGATACCTGGATCCCAGACATGACTCCTCCTAAATTAGTTAATTTTAGGGGTTCCTGTTCAATTAAAGGACGCAGAACAGAAAGGACCAATTAACCAAACGGTGCAATGCAAAGGGTGAGATCTGCAGTATCGGAGATCCGCATCCATACTCCAGTCACATCAAAAGCTGCATTGCAAACTCCTTGTTTTCCCGTGAGTCCTTGGTACAGTTACAGCCTCGCCCATGAGCTGCAACAGAGTATCTTCCCCGTCAGAAGCTGAATAGAGAATGAAAGTGAGCAAAAAACAAGAATCTGAATGCAGCTTTGGATGTGACTAGAGTATAAAATAGTTTAAATAAAAATAAGTGCCTACAGGTCAAGTATTTGCTAATTTACTGAGTATATGTGGAGTTGTACTTCAACATGGGGAACATATTTTTACAGATATACATGATTTAGTCTGCAATCTTTATTTCCTTATTCATTTTCAAACCTCTAATTTGCAGGTTGCAGACTGATCCAAGTTTCAAATTTTTATCTTGTGGGAGTTTCCCTCCTAGTACTATAGGCTGGATGTCTGTAATTATCCCACTGACTTAGTCTGGGTGAGCTCTGTGTCTCTCCCAGTAATATAGGCTGGATGTGACCTCTGTGTGTCTCTCTCAGTAATATAGGCTGGATGCGAGGTCTGTGTGTCTCCCAGTAATATAGGCTGGATGTGAGGTCTGTGTGTCTCCCAGTAATATAGGCTGGATGTGAGGTCTGTGTGTCTCCCAGTAATATAGGCTGGATGTGAGGTCTGTGTGTCTCCCAGTAATATAGGCTGGAAGTGAGGTCTGTGTGTCTCTCCTAGTAATATAGGCTGGATGCGAGGTCTGTGTATCTCTCCCAGTAATATAGGCTGGATGTGAGGTCTGTGTGTCTCCCAGTAATATAGGCTGGATGTGAGGTCTGTGTGTCTCCCAGTAATATAGGCTGGAAGTGAGGTCTGTGTGTCTCTCCCAGGAATATAGGCTGGATGTGAGCTCTGTGTGTCTCTCCCAGTAATATAGGCTGCATGTGAGGTCTGTGTGTCTCTCCCAGTAATATAGGCTGGATGTGAGGTCTGTGTGTCTCCCAGTAATATAGGCTGGATGTGAGGTCTGTGTGTCTCTCCCAGTAATATAGGCTGGATGTGAGCTCTGTGTCTCCCAGTAATATACGCTGGATGTGAGCTTTGTGTCTCTCCCAGTAATATAGGCTGTATGCGAGGTCTGTGTATCTCTCCCAGTAATATAGGCTGGATGTGAGGTCTGTGTGTCTCTCCCAGTAATATAGGCTGGATGTGAGCTCTGTGTCTCCCAGTAATATACGCTGGATGTGAGCTTTGTGTCTCTCCCAGTAATATAGGCTGTATGCGAGGTCTGTGTATCTCTCCCAGTAATATAGGCTGGATGTGAGGTCTGTGTGTCTCTCCCAGTAATATAGGCTGGATGTGAGCTTTTTGTGCATCTAGAGTACTGTTTTCTTCACTTGCTTTGATGTATCAGCACAGCTTTTACCCTGCGCTTATGTAGTCTTCATTTACTTTTCTCTTTGCCTACTTTGTCTGCTCTGGCTAAACTTTAGATACTTTCCCCTCTCTCCACAGTAGATCTGTGGACAACTTCCTCCCTCCTGCTATCTAAAAGGCCGGATTCACACATCCTAAGGCAGGTCCCACACGTCCAGATAATTCCGGTACCGGAAAAATCGGTACCGGAGTTATCCGTGTACGTGTGACCGTGAGCTCACGTAGGCCATCCGTGTGGCACACGGGCGGCACACGTGTGCCGCCAGTGTGCCGAGTGGGTACCACACGGAGCGTGCAGGAGACAGCGCTAGAGATATGCGCTGTCCCCTGCATCTGGTGCTGAAGCGGCCATTCATATCTTCTCTCCAGCAGCGTTCGCTGGAGAGAAGATATGAAAAATCCTTTTTTTTTTTTTGTTTTTCGTGTTTAAAATAAAGATCCCTGTCCCCACCCCCCTCCCACCCCCACGCTGCTGCAGAGAAGATATGAATGGCGGCTTCAGCACCATGTGGGGGGGACAGCGCTTACTGTAGTGCTGTCTCCTGCACGGCACACGGACTGCACACGGACAACGTCCATGTGCGGTACGTGTTTTACACGGACCCATTAACTTTAATGGGTCCGTGTAATCCGTGCGCTCCCATGAACACTGACATGTCTCCGTGTTTGGCACACGGAGACACGGTCCACAAAAAATCAATGACATCTGCACAGATGCATTGATTTCAATGTGTCTACGTGTGTCAGTGGCTCCGGTACGTGAGGAAACTGTCACCACACGTACCGGAGCCACTGACGTGTGAAACCGGCCTAATAGTTCCGGTACTGGAAAACCAGTACCATAGATATCACTGTCCGTGTGTGTAATACTTGTGGCATATGTGTGGCAACTGTCCACCGCATCAGTACCACACTTACCGGCTCCAGGGAAGCAGCGGTACAGTTAGTGCTGATTCCTGGCTCCGGGTGCTGCAGACGGCTCTCATCATTCTCCCCTACTCTGCCAGCGATCAGCGTGAGCAGGGGAAAATGTTGAGAGTTATATTCAACTGAAAACAGCGAGGGAAGGCGGTGGCTGATGGAACTATTACTCCCAGTCTACACCTGCTGCCACTAATAATAGTTAGAGCATGCGACTAATGGGAATATTTACCAGACACTGCCTGTGCTATAAATAAAAAAAATGGTGTGGGCTCCCCCTCATTTTTGACAACCAGCCAAGCTAAAGCAGACAGCTGGGGGCTGGTATTCTCAGGCTGGTAAGGGGCATGGGTATTGCCCCACCCTCAGCCTAAAAACAGCAGCTCTCAGCTGCCCAGAAAAGGTCCATCTATTAGATGCACTATTTCTGGCACTTTGCTCAGCTCTTCCCACTCGCCTTGTAGCTGTGGCAAGTGGGGTTCATATTTGTGGGGTTGATGTCACCTTTGTATTGTCAGGTGACATCAAGCCCACGGCTTAGTATTGGAGAAGCGTTTATAAGACACCTATCCATTACCAATCCTATAGTTACCTGGTAAATAAAGACACAGCCAAAATAAAGTCTTTTATCAAAAATAAAGCAAAACACACTTTTTCATTTTTATTAAAAATTAACAAACACAGTTATCCTCACTTAACGCCCTAATCCACCGAAGCCCTCGTCTCCTGTAATAAAACAAAAATAAGAAACAACAATATCCCTCACCTCTCCATTATTCTGTCCCACGCTGTAATCCATGTCTGGGGGAGAAACAATTTTCACCCTGGACGGTGCCAAGATGTGACCATCCAGGCTGAGAACCACTGGTGACTGAACTGCTGCAAATTAACAGAAACTCTGCAGCATTTAAATAGTAGAAGATTTTAAATGAAGACTATTTAGAAAACATAGAAAATGAGCAATAGCAAAAAATTCTGCGTGAAGGTGTAAGAAGCTTTTGAACAATGGGTATTTATATTGTGTGACATTGTGCAGTGGCAAAGAATATGAAGCACCTGGAGGTAGAGAAAAAAAGAATGAATAAAAGAAATGAAAATGGAGTCTTGTGAATGCCGGTGACAGTGGAGGAAATGGTCATTCTGCTGCTATGGTTGGATTAATGGCTGATCAGAATGCTGGAGGGGTGAGCCATGTGCTGCCGCACAGGAGGGAGGCAACAGCGCTGCGACGACGCTGAACTTTCAGCAATACATGAAGCAGCTGAAGGCCTTAGAGATAAAGCAGAAAGGTCAGCGCTGTAGCAGCTCTCAGCCATTGCTGCATTGACTTTACCCTGCAAATGTCAGCCGGCCTGGAGCCTGCGTCAGCACAAACTCAACACTGACCATTATTTTGGCAATCAGTACGGTAATTTCATGCTATTAAGGCACCGGGCTGAAACGTGACCTCATTGGCAGAAGAAGAACCTTGGAACGAGCCGACGCCATAAAGTTGATGATAAGTGAATATATTATGTGAATTGGGACATTTGGAATATATCAGTAAAGCGATCCTGAGCCAGAAGTGCAAAACTTACCGTTTTTTTTGGTATCAAAGTTGTTGGTATAAACATTGCCGTAACGCCTTCTTTTTTTTTTACATGGGGGAAATTCATATTTTTAATAATTTTGTTTCCAAAGTTAAGTCACTATGATACAAAAGTTTTGTAGATTCTATCAAACTTTGGGGCAAATTCATCAAAGAATTTGCGCTATAAATTTTTCACGTGTCACAAAGTTCATTTTACAACTTTTTGAAAGTTTGCGCAGCTTAATGGGAGTGGCGTTGCTAAATGACAAAATCATAATTAACTCTGAAAACTGATGAAAATTAAGACAGAAGTTTACTCCGCTCCCTGAAATATACTGGAGGACATTACTGAAAGTTGCGCCGCATTAATTAAGAAGCGTCCAACTCTTAATGAATTTGGGGCATCTTGTTGGATCATGACTGTTGGGCAAAATGCCAGTGTTCGTGAACCGGCCCTGTAGTGTTTATACTCATCATTTTCAAGATCTCTGCTTGCTGAAATTTTTCAATCTGAGAAGTGGAAAATCTGTACAAAGCTGACAGTTTGTTACAATGTATCCTTTTGCAAAATTGCAGGAACGGCACCACTCTTGTAGTGTCTGATACTGCAGCTCAGCTCCATTCACTTTGCTAAGAAATTGCGCAGACGTAAAAATATAAAACCCAACCGTGGATTTGGGCTTTCCATAACTATTTCTAAACCTAGTAAATAGTAATACAGTTGATAGAAAGAAGAGAGGAGAGGAGGGGGATGCAGCTGATACAGTGGAGGGGCGGAGCAGTGAGGAGACATCTAATTGGCTCAGAGCAGAGCACAGCTGTGACATCACATGAGAAGGAGCCCGCCCACTGATCAGAAATAATGTGCATGTACAGAAACTGCAAAAAAAACAAAACCTGCGGCTTACACTTGTCATTTCTGGCTGCTCCACGTCAATGGCTGCCAAACTTTTTTATTTTTTCTCTGTAATGATAAAAAACCTTGACGTTTGTGGAAATGTCTTAATTAATGTGTAAGATGGGAAAAGCTCGGGTTATGTAATCGGTGCAACATCTCATCACACATTCTCACAAATCTGCCCACCCGTGAGTGCAGAGACGCCCTTCAGGGCTAATTAAGGAGGCTGCCATTAATGTTTTAGTAAAAGTCATAAAAAGTTCATAAATGTAAGAAAGTGATGAGCGATTTACAGGGTTAAAAAAAAGTTTTTAGTTTAAGTTTGTGAAGGCGCCATAGACAAAAAAGTATCTTCTGTAAGTCATCATATCACCTCCCCTCCCCAATGTGGGAGTATAAGGACCCCGGACTTTATGGTTCTCATTGCTCTCAGGGTAGAATCCTCCGCAGCGACTGCAATGCAATCAAAAGCCTGCGACATCAAACTATTGGCGCTGCCTTGGTGCAGTTGCTTCCTCCCTCATTTTTTGGGCTTCATACTAGATCATGTACTCTTTGTCTCGTCCAGGCTTTTTGTTTCCTGCTCATTCATCTTTCATAAATCAGCGGAGAGGAGCTCAGAAAAAGATTTAAAAAAAAGTTACAAACTTTCCCATAAGACAGAAGGCGCTCGCTGATGGCTTCTCAGTCTCCTCATTCTCCAGCCAGTAATAGACAGTACAATGTAAGCTGCTATAAAAGGCAAAGCGGGGACATTTTTTTTTACCAAAACCCAATTGCAAAAATTATTTAATTTCAAGTATATTAATGTAGGTAAATGTCCTAAAAAATCCTTTTAAAGCACTTCTGATTTGCATTAAATAAATCACATTTCTTAATTCTGCCAGATTCAGTCATTTATTGATCAGGTCGAATCCCCCTCTTGACACTAAATACACATTTTTCTCTACCTGTGTCATCATTTCCACAGCTGAGGGTTTGGTACAATGAGCTATAGTCTAGGAGGCAAACACTCAGCTGTGAGAAATATTAGATTACCTTGGGATGTTTCTATTCACTGACAACAAGCAGAGACTTCCACAATGGCAGGGAAATAAACAGAAGGTCTCTGGAATAATGTAGCAGACCCTGGGTAAAGAACATAACAGTAGAGCTAAATTAAAAGGCCCATATCTCTGGCACCGTATGGCGGATAAAAAAAAAAAGAGAACAAAATGATCAGAAGAGCAGCAGGAATAAAAGAAGAGCAAAGACTGCATCTTAGAGAAATATTGTTATATTACTTTATCGCGGCTCACGGGCGGCGTCAAATCATTGCGGAGCTTTCGCCCCAATGTCCTGATACGACGCCGCAGCGCAGGTCTCAGAAAGGCGCTTATTGCCCAAAACCGATGGGATCTGAGCAGATGGGTCATCAATTCTATTCTGAACAAGCAATTAACATTGTCCGCCCCGTAAGGAACCGTATTAATAAGTTCAGCCGCGGCCGGCGACCCCTCCCAGCTTATTGGCTGCCATTATCTACTTAGCTGGCCCAGAAGATCTGCAAACTTCAGGACGCAAAATGCTAATTGCCTGCACTGTCCCCATGGAAGTCGCCTTTATTTCTGCTCACTAATTGGCAGGACGCGTAATTGTCCTGAATAAACACACAAAACGTTTTCCTCCAGAATAACACTATGGACTTTATAATGAGGAGCCCAGGAAAAGAATTAACTCCGTCAGCAGAGTGATCGCAACGACAGGGCCGGGTCTGCGCCTGTCACAGGACGGCAGGGGTTAAAGCAGCCCGGCCAATTAAAACAGATCCACATCAGGGAGGTTGGCAATTTATTGTCCTTGTGTAAAATATATCCACATAATTGCTAAGTGCTCCTGCTAACAGATTTGTAAACAGTAATAGCAGATTGCCCCCTGAACAGTGCCCCCATATACAGTGCTCCCATAACCAGTGCCCCCATATACAGTGCCAACACAGTGCCCTCATATACAGTGCCCCCATATACAATGCCCCCATATAAGGTGCTCCCATACACAGTGCCCCCTTATACAGTGCCCCCATATACCGTGCCCCCATATACAGTGCCACAGTGCCCCCATACACAGTGCCCCCATATACAGTGCCCTATATACAGTGTCCCATATACAGTGCCCCTATATACAGTGCCCCCATATACAGTGCCCATATATACAGTGCCTCCATATACAGTGCCCCATATACAGTGCCAACACAGTGCCCCCATATACAGTGCCTGAAAACCATGTCATCTGAACAGCATCAACAGAGTGCCTCCATAAACAGTGAAAAAAAAGTGCTTCCTATAATCAGCGCCAGCAGGGAGCTTCCTATAATCAGTGCCAGCAGAGAGCTTCCTGTAATCAGTGCCGGCAGAGAGCTTCCTATAATCAGCGCCAGCAGAGAGCTTCCTATAATCAGTGCCGGCAGAGAGCTTCCTATAATCAGTGCCAGCAGGGAGCTTCCTATAATCAGTGCCAGCAGAGAGCTTCCTATAATCAGTGCCGGCAGAGAGCTTCCTATAATCAGTGCCGGCAGAGAGCTTCCTGTAATCAGTGCCAGCAGAGAGCTTCCTATAATCAGTGCCAGCAGGGAGCTTCCTATAATCAGTGCCAGCAGGGAGCTTCCTATAATCAGTGCCGGCAGAGAGCTTCCTATAATCAGTGCCAGCAGGGAGCTTCCTATAATCAGTGCCAGCAGGGAGCTTCCTATAATCAGTGCCGGCAGAGAGCTTCCTATTATCAGTGCCAGCAGAGAGCTTCCTATAATCAGTGCCGGCAGAGAGCTTCCTATAATCAGTGCCAGCAGGGATCTTCCTATAATCAGTGCCAGCAGGGAGCTTCCTATAATCAGTGCCAGCAGAGAGCTTCCTATAATCAGTGCCAGCAGAGAGCTTCCTATAATCAGTGCCAGCAGAGAGCTTCCTATAATCAGTGCCGGCAGAGAGCTTCCTATAATCAGTGCCAGCAGAGAGCTTCCTATAATCAGTGCCAGCAGGGAGCTTCCTGTAATCAGTGCCAACAGAGAGCTTCCTATAATCAGTGCCAGCAGAGAGCTTCCTATAATCAGTGCCAGCAGAGAGCTTCCTATAATCAGTGCCAGCAGAGAGCTTCCTATAATCAGTGCCAGCAGAGAGCTTCCTATAATCAGTGCCAGCAGGGAGCTTCCTATAATCAGTGCCAGCAGAGTGCTTCCTGTAATCAGTGCCAACAGGGAGCTTCATATAATCAGTGCCGGCAGAGAGCTTCCTATAATCAGTGCCAGCAGGGAGCTTCCTATAATCAGTGCCAGCAGAGAGCTTCCTATAATCAGTGCCAGCAGAGAGCTTCCTATAATCAGTGCCAGCAGAGAGCTTCCTATAATCAGTGCCGGCAGAGAGCTTCCTATAATCAGTGACAGCAGAGAGCTTCCTATAATCAGTGCCAGCAGAGAGCTTCCTATAATCAGTGCCGGCAGAGAGCTTCCTATAATCAGTGCCGGCAGAGAGCTTCCTATAATCAGTGACGGCAGAGAGCTTCCTATTATCAGTGCCGGCAGAGAGCTTCCTATAATGAGTGCCGGCAGGGAGCTTCCTATAATCAGTGCCAGCAGAGTGCTTCCTGTATTCAGTGCCAGCAGGGAGCTTCCTATAATCAGTGCCGGCAGAGAGCTTCCTATAATCAGTGCCGGCAGAGAGCTTCCTATAATCAGTGCCGGCAGAGAGCTTCCTATAATCAGTGCCGGCAGGGAGCTTCCTATAATCAGTGCCAGCAGAGTGCTTCCTGTAATCAGTGCCAGCAGGGAGCTTCATATAATCAGTGCCGGCAGAGAGCTTCCTATAATCAGTGCCAGCAGGGAGCTTCCTATAATCAGTGCCGGCAGAGAGCTTCCTATAATCAGTGCCGGCAGAGAGCTACCTATAATCAGTGCCGGCAGAGAGCTTCCTATAATCAGTGCCGGCAGAGAGCTTCCTATAATCAGTGCCGGCAGAGTGCTTCCTATAATCAGTGCCAGCAGAGAGCTTCCTATAATCAGTGCCGGCAGAGTGCTTCCTGTAATCAGTGCCAGCAGAGAGCTTCCTATAATCAGTGCCAGCAGGGAGCTTCCTATAATCAGTGCCAGCAGGGAGCTTCCTATAATCAGTGCCGGCAGAGAGCTTCCTATAATCAGTGCCGGCAGAGAGCTTCCTATAATCAGTGCCGGCAGAGTGCTTCCTATAATCAGCGCCGGCAGAGAGCTTCCTATAATCAGTGCCGGCAGAGAGCTTCCTATAATCAGTGCCGGCAGAGAGCTTCCTATAATCAGAACCAGCAGGGAGCTTCCTGTAATCAGTGCCAGCAGGGAGCTTCCTATAATCAGTGCCAGCAGAGAGCTTCCTATAATCAGTGCCAGCAGGGAGCTTCCTATAATCAGTGCCAGCAGAGAGCTTCCTATAATCAGTGCCAGCAGAGAGCTTCCTATAATCAGTGCCGGCAGAGAGCTTCCTATAATCAGTGCCGGCAGAGTGCTTCCTATAATCAGTGCCAGCAGAGAGCTTCCTATAATCAGTGCCGGCAGAGTGCTTCCTGTAATCAGTGCCAGCAGAGAGCTTCCTATAATCAGTGCCAGCAGGGAGCTTCCTATAATCAGTGCCAGCAGGGAGCTTCCTATAATCAGTGCCGGCAGAGAGCTTCCTATAATCAGTGCCGGCAGAGAGCTTCCTATAATCAGTGCCGGCAGAGTGCTTCCTATAATCAGCGCCGGCAGAGAGCTTCCTATAATCAGTGCCGGCAGAGAGCTTCCTATAATCAGTGCCGGCAGAGAGCTTCCTATAATCAGAACCAGCAGGGAGCTTCCTGTAATCAGTGCCAGCAGGGAGCTTCCTATAATCAGTGCCAGCAGAGAGCTTCCTATAATCAGTGCCAGCAGGGAGCTTCCTATAATCAGTGCCGGCAGAGAGCTTCCTATAATCAGTGCCAGCAGGGAGCTTCCTATAATCAGTGCCAGCAGGGAGCTTCCTATAATCAGTGCCGGCAGAGAGCTTCCTATTATCAGTGCCAGCAGAGAGCTTCCTATAATCAGTGCCAGCAGAGAGCTTCCTATAATCAGTGCCGGCAGAGAGCTTCCTATAATCAGTGCCAGCAGGGAGCTTCCTATAATCAGTGCCAGCAGAGTGCTTCCTATAATCAGTGCCGGCAGAGAGCTTCCTATAATCAGTGCCAGCAGAGAGCTTCCTATAATCAGTGCCGGCAGAGAGCTTCCTATAATCAGAACCAGCAGGGAGCTTCCTGTAATCAGTGCCAGCAGGGAGCTTCCTATAATCAGTGCCAGCAGAGAGCTTCCTATAATCAGTGCCAGCAGGGAGCTTCCTATAATCAGTGCCGGCAGAGAGCTTCCTATAATCAGTGCCAGCAGGGAGCTTCCTATAATCAGTGCCAGCAGGGAGCTTCCTATAATCAGTGCCGGCAGAGAGCTTCCTATTATCAGTGCCGGCAGAGAGCTTCCTATAATCAGTGCCAGCAGAGAGCTTCCTATAATCAGTGCCGGCAGAGAGCTTCCTATAATCAGTGCCAGCAGGGAGCTTCCTATAATCAGTGCCAGCAGAGAGCTTCCTATAATCAGTGCCAGCAGAGAGCTTCCTATAATCAGTGCCGGCAGAGAGCTTCCTATAATCAGTGCCAGCAGAGAGCTTCCTATAATCAGTGCCGGCAGAGAGCTTCCTATTATCAGTGCCAGCAGAGAGCTTCCTATAATCAGTGCCAGCAGGGAGCTTCCTATAATCAGTGCCAGCAGAGAGCTTCCTATAATCAGTGCCAGCAGAGAGCTTCCTATAATCAGTGCCATCAGAGAGCTTCCTATAATCAGTGCCAGCAGAGAGCTTCCTATAATCAGTGCCGGCAGAGAGCTTCCTATAATCAGTGCCAGCAGAGAGCTTCCTATAATCAGTGCCGGCAGAGAGCTTCCTATTATCAGTGCCAGCAGAGAGCTTCCTATAATCAGTGCCAGCAGGGAGCTTCCTATAATCAGTGCCAGCAGAGAGCTTCCTATAATCAGTGCCAGCAGAGAGCTTCCTATAATCAGTGCCAGCAGGGAGCTTCCTATAATCAGTGCCAGCAGGGATCTTCCTATAATCAGTGCCAGCAGAGAGCTTCCTATAATCAGTGCCAGCAGAGAGCTTCCTATAATCAGTGCCAGCAGAGAGCTTCCTATAATCAGTGCCAGCAGAGAGCTTCCTATAATCAGTGCCAGCAGGGAGCTTCCTATAATCAGTGCCAGCAGAGAGCTTCCTATAATCAGTGCCAGCAGGGAGCTTCCTATAATCAGTGCCAGCAGAGAGCTTCCTATAATCAGTGCCAGCAGAGAGCTTCCTATAATCAGTGCATCAGTGCCAGCAGGGAGCTTCCTATAATCAGTGCCGGCAGAGTGCTTCCTATAATCAGTGCCAGCAGAGAGCTTCCTATAATCAGTGCCGGCAGAGTGCTTCCTGTAATCAGTGCCAGCAGAGAGCTTCCTATAATCAGTGCCAGCAGGGAGCTTACTATAATCAGTGCCAGCAGGGAGCTTCCTATAATCAGTGCCGGCAGAGAGCTTCCTATAATCAGTGCCGGCAGAGTGCTTCCTATAATCAGCGCCGGCAGAGAGCTTCCTATAATCAGTGCCGGCAGAGAGCTTCCTATAATCAGTGCCAGCAGAGAGCTTCCTATAATCAGAACCAGCAGGGAGCTTCCTGTAATCAGTGCCAGCAGGGAGCTTCCTATAATCAGTGCCAGCAGAGAGCTTCCTATAATCAGTGCCAGCAGGGAGCTTCCTATAATCAGTGCCAGCAGAGAGCTTCCTATAATCAGTGCCGGCAGAGAGCTTCCTATAATCAGAACCAGCAGGGAGCTTCCTGTAATCAGTGCCAGCAGAGAGCTTCCTATAATCAGTGCCAGCAGGGAGCTTCCTATAATCAGTGCCAGCAGGGAGCTTCCTATAATCAGTGCCGGCAGAGAGCTTCCTATTATCAGTGCCAGCAGAGAGCTTCCTATAATCAGTGCCAGCAGAGAGCTTCCTATAATCAGTGCCAGCAGAGAGCTTCCTATAATCAGTGCCGGCAGAGAGCTTCCTATAATCAGTGCCAGCAGAGAGCTTCCTATAATCAGTGCCAGCAGAGAGCTTCCTATTATCAGTGCCAGCAGAGAGCTTCCTATAATCAGTGCCAGCAGGGAGCTTCCTATAATCAGTGCCAGCAGAGAGCTTCCTATAATCAGTGCCAGCAGAGAGCTTCCTATAATCAGTGCCATCAGAGAGCTTCCTATAATCAGTGCCAGCAGAGAGCTTCCTATAATCAGTGCCGGCAGAGAGCTTCCTATAATCAGTGCCAGCAGAGAGCTTCCTATAATCAGTGCCGGCAGAGAGCTTCCTATTATCAGTGCCAGCAGAGAGCTTCCTATAATCAGTGCCAGCAGGGAGCTTCCTATAATCAGTGCCAGCAGAGAGCTTCCTATAATCAGTGCCAGCAGGGAGCTTCCTATAATCAGTGCCAGCAGAGAGCTTCCTATAATCAGTGCCAGCAGGGAGCTTACTATAAGTGCCAGCAGGGAGCTTCCTATAATCAGTGCCGGCAGAGAGCTTCCTATAATCAGTGCCGGCAGAGTGCTTCCTATAATCAGCGCCGGCAGAGAGCTTCCTATAATCAGTGCCGGCAGAGAGCTTCCTATAATCAGTGCCAGCAGAGAGCTTCCTATAATCAGAACCAGCAGGGAGCTTCCTGTAATCAGTGCCAGCAGGGAGCTTCCTATAATCAGTGCCAGCAGGGAGCTTCCTATAATCAGTGCCAGCAGGGAGCTTCCTATAATCAGTGCCGGCAGAGAGCTTCCTATAATCAGTGCCAGCAGGGAGCTTCCTATAATCAGTGCCAGCAGGGAGCTTCCTATAATCAGTGCCGGCAGAGAGCTTCCTATTATCAGTGCCAGCAGAGAGCTTCCTATAATCAGTGCCAGCAGAGAGCTTCCTATAATCAGTGCCAGCAGAGAGCTTCCTATAATCAGTGCCGGCAGAGAGCTTCCTATAATCAGTGCCAGCAGAGAGCTTCCTATAATCAGTGCCAGCAGAGAGCTTCCTATTATCAGTGCCAGCAGAGAGCTTCCTATAATCAGTGCCAGCAGGGAGCTTCCTATAATCAGTGCCAGCAGAGAGCTTCCTATAATCAGTGCCAGCAGAGAGCTTCCTATAATCAGTGCCATCAGAGAGCTTCCTATAATCAGTGCCAGCAGAGAGCTTCCTATAATCAGTGCCGGCAGAGAGCTTCCTATAATCAGTGCCAGCAGAGAGCTTCCTATAATCAGTGCCGGCAGAGAGCTTCCTATTATCAGTGCCAGCAGAGAGCTTCCTATAATCAGTGCCAGCAGGGAGCTTTCTATAATCAGTGCCAGCAGAGAGCTTCCTATAATCAGTGCCAGCAGGGAGCTTCCTATAATCAGTGCCGGCAGAGAGCTTCCTATAATCAGTGCCAGCAGGGAGCTTCCTATAATCAGTGCCAGCAGAGAGCTTCCTATAATCAGTGCCAGCAGAGAGCTTCCTATAATCAGTGCCAGCAGAGAGCTTCCTATAATCAGTGCCAGCAGAGAGCTTCCTATAATCAGTGCCAGCAGGGAGCTTCCTATAATCAGTGCCAGCAGAGAGCTTCCTATAATCAGTGCCAGCAGGGAGCTTCCTATAATCAGTGCCAGCAGAGAGCTTCCTATAATCAGTGCCAGCAGAGAGCTTCCTATAATCAGTGCATCAGTGCCAGCAGGGAGCTTCCTATAATCAGTGCCAGCAGGGAGCTTCCTATAATCAGTGCCAGCAGGGATCTTCCTATAATCAGTGCCAGCAGAGAGCTTCCTATAATCAGTGCCGGCAGAGAGCTTCCTATAATCAGTGCCAGCAGAGAGCTTCCTATAATCAGTGCCGGCAGAGAGCTTCCTATAATCAGTGCCGGCAGAGAGCTTCCTATAATCAGTGCCGGCAGAGAGCTTCCTATAATCAGTGCCGGCAGAGAGCTTCCTATAATCAGTGCCGGCAGAGTGCTTCCTATAATCAGTGCCGGCAGAGAGCTTCCTATAATCAGTGCCGGCAGGGAGCTTCCTATAATCAGTGCCGGCAGAGAGCTTCCTATAATCAGTGCCAGCAGAGAGCTTCCTATAATCAGTGCCAGCAGAGAGCTTCCTATAATCAGTGCCGGCAGAGAGCTTCCTATAATCAGTGCCAGCAGGGAGCTTCCTATAATCAGTGCCGGCAGAGAGCTTCCTATAATCAGTGCCGGCAGAGTGCTTCCTATAATCAGTGCCAGCAGAGAGCTTCCTATAATCAGCGCCAGCAGAGAGCTTCCTATAATCAGTGCCAGCAGGGAGCTTCCTATAATCAGTGCTGGCAGAGTGCTTCCTATAATCAGTGCCAGCAGAGAGCTTCCTATAATCAGTGCTGGCAGAGTGCTTCCTATAATCAGTGCCAGCAGAGAGCTTCCTATAATCAGCGCCAGCAGAGAGCTTCCTATAATCAGTGCCGGCAGAGAGCTTCCTATAATCAGTGCCGGCAGAGAGCTTCCTATAATCAGTGCCGGCAGAGAGCTTCCTATAATCAGTGCCGGCAGAGAGCTTCCTATAATCAGTGCCAGCAGAGAGCTTCCTATAATCAGCGCCAGCAGAGAGCTTTCTAAAACAGTATCATAAGTGTCCACTTAATGTAAAAAGAACATGACTCCTAAATAGTATCCAGCATAAACAGTGCCGAATAAGTATATGCTCAAAGACTCTATCTAACTGTGTAAAATATGAAATGCATAACCCGACTGCACAGAATACAAATAGAAAAAGGGCATAAATAATAATCATGAAATAAACTGGATAGAAGAAAACAACCAAACACCTCCCCTACAGTCATGTGGGACCGTATACAAACCAGGGGTCAAGCAATCTATGAATGAAAAAGAGACAGATATCGCAGCCCCTATGGGAGGTCAATGGTGCAAAAAAAAGCCGTGCAGATCACGTATGCAGAGAAGGATCAATAAGATCAGACCATAATAACAGCATGTAAAAAAAGCACAGGGAAGGACAGTAATTGTAATAAAACACCATACTACTGATGATAGGCAGGCATGATAATGATCACTAGGTGTAAAGTGGGATGGGAGAAAATAAAGGAAGTTATAGCCCAAAGGTCAGAGAACAAAGCCCACGCGTTTCGCTGTGGATCACAGCTTCATCAGGGGAACTGTGAACACTCCCTTTATTTTCTACTATCTCACTTTACAATTTTACATACACGACTGTAGGGGAGGTGTTTGGTTGTTTTCTACTATGCAGTTTATTTCATGGTTATTGTTAGTGGATCGCCTCCATGGGGCCGTGGGATACTCGGTACCTGGTCCTTCTGTTCACAGGGGGATGTCACGGTGGCTGACCCGGTCCGTGGCCCATTGGATGTCCGTGTAAAAGAGAAAGGTCTTTAAAGGGATATGTTCGTGATGCCACCTGTGGTATTCGGTCAGGGTGACCGACGCTCCTTTAAGGGGTCCGCTGGGGTGATGTTATGGCAGCTAGATGTTATACCTTCCCACAGGTGAAGTATGTCCCCCGGGCTTCCCAGTGTGTAGATGGTGGATGGTGTGAGGCGCAGTGAAGAACGAGGACACAAGGTTACAGTCTCTTTAGCTTTTTACTGAAGGCTTCAGCGTCCACAGTCCAGGGCACCAGACCACAGGGCAGGCAGAGTCCGGCCGGTCCGAAGGCAAATCCAGAGTCCCCTTATCCAGGTAGAAATCAGTAGCCTTCCTCTAGCGCCTTGGTGTTGTAGTACCTTACTGCTAAGCCTCTCATAAGGCCCTCACAACTGTTGTAGATGTTATGTCTCTCTCTGTCCCCCAGATGGATAGGACAAACCCGTATGACCGGTGGCTTGAGGCTTTTTACAGGGACTCTAGCACGCCCCGGCCTCTCGTGGGTGCCACCTTGCCTCCTGTGTGTAGGGGCGGATCAGTAACTTGCAATTAGCTGTCCTGCCGGTCTCTGGAGCAAGGCATAAAGGACTGTTGCTCCCTCGGTGTTCCGGCTACCGGGATCCTGCGCCTCAGAAAGATTCCAGCCTGCCTGTGCAGGGCAGAACTCCTCGTGGTATCCACTCCTTTGCTATGACTTCTTCACCCTCTCTACAATACAGTTCTCTTTTCGTGTCCTTTCGTAGGAACTGCCGCACTTAGGGCATGAACAGCTCCGTGACCTTCTGTCTAGGCCTCTGACAGGCTCCCACCCCTGCCAGGGACCAACTCCCTGAGCAAAGCTCAGCCAGCAACTGCCTAACTTCCTATCCAGGCAAACAGTTTTACCTAAGAGTGAAGAGTGCCCTAATAAATAGGAACATAGCTCCCCCTGGTGGCCTGGAGTGCGAAATGTGTTGCATGTTTGTGATACCTGGATCTCAGTTGTCCTTCTTTGCCTCCAAACGTAACATCGCTCCCCCTAGAGGAGAACGATATTACTGCAACGACCAGGACCCTGGGGCTCTGCATTAGTGTTTCGCCTATGTCCTTTTTCTATTGTATTCAGTGCAGTCAGATTATGCCTTTCATATTTTAAATGGTTTTATATGTGGTTCTGTTAATAAACTTTGGTATTGCTTAGGTCCCTTATAAACAGCGACAATAGTCCCCCGTACATAGTGTCAACACATTGTTTGCCATAAACAGAGCGAGAATAATTCATGACAATGAACAAAGCCAGCAGAGTGACCCCCATTATTAGTTCCAGAAAAGTGAGCCCTCTGCACAGTGCCAGCAGAGTGACCCCCTTATAAATGTTACCAGTAGGGTGACCCCCCATATGAAGTGCCAGACGAGTGTTTCCCCATAAATATTGCCAGGCAGCGTTAATAATTAAAAAATTACAGAATAGGAATGATACAATCAGGGACCCCATAAACCGCCTGCGTCGTACACATTATTGAGAGCGACAGCTTGAACCAATCTGTCACAAAAACCTTATAAGAAGTGACACTAAGGGTATGTGTCCACATTCAGGATGGCTGGCGGTATCTTCGGAGCGGCAAACCCGCTCGGCGCTAAGCCCCGCCCCCTTCTGGGACGTGATGATGCCGGATGTGTTCATTGCACACATCCGGGATCATCGCACCCCACTCATAGGGCCCTGTGATTTACCTTGTGGCGGCGCAGCGTCGCCGCAAGGAACACGGACATGCTGCGATCTTAAAAGACGCGCCGCATGTCTGGAATCGTAGGGCCGCCGGGTGCGTGTAAGGCTTCTTTCACACTAGCGTCGGGAAAGACCCGTCGCTGTGCGTCGGGCCGACGTTCCCGACGCTAGCGTGGTCTCCGCCGCACAACGGGGGCAGCGGATGTATTTTTCCAACGCATCCGCTGCCCCATTGTGAGGTGCGGGGAAGTGCGGGGAGGTGGGGGCGGAGTTCCGGCCGCGCATGCGCGGTCGGAAAAAGCGGACCGTCGTGAGCAAAAAACGTTACATGTAACGTTTTTTTCTCCCGACGGTCCGCTACCACACGCCCAAGCGTCGCAAAACGGACGCGACGTTTGGCAATGCGTCGCAAATGCATCGCTAATGTTAGTCTATGACGAAAAAACGTATCCAGCAAGAACTTTTGCTGGATGCGTATTTTCGGCAAAACGACGCATTTGCGACGTATTGCAGTTAACGCTAGTGTGAAAGTAGCCTTACCACGCATAGTGGAGACGGGATTTCATAAAATCCCCTCCACTATGCTGGAACATCTGGACGCTGCGTGTTTGACGCTGCGGCCCCACGCAGCGTCAAACACGCAGCGTTTCCTGAATGTGGACACATACCCTCAGAATATCGCAACATATTAGCCCCGTCACAACAGGCAATAAAACATCCAGTATGAAACGTACAATACTTTTATGGGGGACACCCAGGATGTGAGAAAATTTAGGGTTTTGAAAAAAAAAATCCAATTAGATCCACATAAAAGAAACCTGGAAAGTTTGAGGCAGAAAGAAGCAAAATGGATACCTCGGCAAATACCTGTAGTCCAGCAGGTCTGAACGATTTATACAGTCGGCTTCTTTATAGGTGATTGCTGTGTTTGCAGATATCACTAACGTCTAAGGATTAATTATATCACAACTCAGAAGAGAAAAAGCAACAAAGATCAGCTCACCTCCTCTCAGTCCCAGGGCGCGGATCATGCAGTGCTGCGAGTAGTATGAAGGTGAAGCAGAAATCCAGCGTGGGTGATATCCATAAAAAATAACTTTTATTCCATTGTCATTTGTCGTAGCTGTTTTCATTCTGACCCAATGTCAGTACGCCAGATCACCAGTGAGAGCCAAATCAAGTAGTTACGCCCGTTATTTTACAAGCACGCTTGGAGACAAAAAGACACCTCACACATATCCTGTGAGCAAGTCACTTTTATCTGATATATTAAAACCAAGGCAATGTTTTATACCATTTACAACAAATGCATTTCAATGTAACTCATGTAGCCCCCACCATCACCCAGGGTCATACTTTATTTACCATGCACCCAGAACATGTTGTGGCTGACTATTGAAAGCATACATGATAAGAAGTATAGTCTCCTTGAAGAGGTGACCATCAGACTACTGCCTCAACAGATTCTAGTAATTATAACACTTAAAGGCAAGAGGCACTTAAAGGCAAACTATTAACCCTTCTATAGCACATTAAAAGCACATAAATCCAAAATCCATCTTTATATTCAGAGACACAAAAACGGGTGATTCATACTAGTGACAGTCACAGTCTTAACCCCTTAAGCCCCAAGGGTGGTTTGCACGTTAATGACCGGCCCAATTTTTACAATTCTGACCACTGTTCCTTTATGAGGTTATAACTCTGGAACGCTTCAATGGATCCCGGTGATTCTGACATTGTTTTCTCGTGACATGTTGTACTTCATGATAGTGGTAACATTTCTTTGATATTACCTGCGTTTATTTGTGAAAAAAATGGAAATTTGGCAAAAATTTTGAAAATTTTGCAATTTTCCAACTTTGAATTTTTGTGCCCTTAAATCACAGAGATATGTCACACAAAATACTTAATAAGTAACATTTCCCACATGTCTCCTTTACATCAGCACAATTTTGGAACCAAAATGTTTTTTTGTTAGGGAGTTATAAGGGATAAAGTTGACCAGCAATTTCTCATTTTTACAACACCATTTTTTTTAGGGACCACATCACATTTGAAGTCACTTTGAGGGGTCTATATGATAAAAAATACCCAAGTGTGACACCATTCTAAAAACTGCACCCCTCAAGGTGCTCAAAATCACAATCAAGAAATTTATTAACCGTTCAGGTGTTTCACAGGAATTTTTGGAATGTTTAAAAAAAATGAACATTTAACTTTTTTTCACAAAAAATGTACTTCAGCTCCAATGTTTTACTTTACCAAGGGTAACAGAAGAAATTGTACCCCAAAAGGTGTTGCACAATTTGTCCTGAGTAAGCCGATACCCCATATGTGGGGTAAACCACTGTTTGGGCGCATGGCAGAGCTTTGAAGGGAGGGAGCACTGTTTGACTTTTCAATGCAAAATTGACTGGAATTGAGATAGGGCGCCATGTCGTGTTTGGAGAGCCCCTGTGTGCCTAAACATTGAAACCCCCCACAAGTGACACCATTTTGGAAAATAAACCCCCTAAGGAACTTATCTAGATGTGTGGTGAGCACTTTGACCCACCGAGTGCTTCACAGAAGTTTATAATGCAGAGCCGTAAAAATAAAAAAATCATTTTTTTACAAAAATGATATTTCGCCCCCAATTTTTTATTTTCCCAAGGGTAACAGACAAAATTGGTCCCCAAAAGTCGTTGTACAATTTGTCCTGAGTACGCTGATACCCCATATGTGGGGGTAAACCACTGTTTGGGCGCATGGCAGAGCTCGAAAGGGAAGGAGCGCCATTTGACTTTTCAATGCAAAATTTATTGGAATTGAGATGGGACGCCATGTTGTGTTTGGAGAGCCCCTGATGTGCCTAGACATTGAAACCACCCACAAGTGACCCCATTTTGGAAACTAGACCCCCCAAGGAACTTATCTAGATGTGTGGTGAGCACTTTGACCCACCAAGTGCTTCACAAAAGTATATAATGTAGAGCCGTAAAAATAAAAAATCATATTTTTTCACAAAAATGATCTTTTCGCCCCCAATTTTTTTTTTCAAGGGTAACAGAAGAAATTGGACACCAAAAGCTGTTGTGCAATTTGTCCTGAGTACGCTGATACCCCATATGTGGGGGTAAACCACTGTTTGGGCGCATGACAGAGCTCGGAAGGGAAGGAGCGCCGTTTGACTTTTCAATGCAAAATTGACTGGAATTGAGATAGGACACCATGTCGCGTTTGGAGAGCCCCTGATGTGCCTAAACATTGAAACCCCCCACAAGTGACACCATTTTGGAAAGAAGACCCCCTAAGTAACTTAACTAGATGTGTGGTGAGAACTTTGAACCTCCAAGTGTTTCACTACAGTTTATAACGCAGAGGCGTGAAAATAAAAATTCTTTTTTTTCCAACAAAAATTATATTTTAGTGCCCAGTTTTGTATTTTCCCAAGGGTAACAGGAGAAATTGGACCCCAAAAGTTGTTGTCCAATTTGTCCTGAGTACGCTGATACCCCATATGTGGGGGGAACCAACGTTTGGGCGCATGGCAGAGCTCGGAAGGGAAGGAGCACCGTTTGGAATGCAGACTTAGATGGAATGGTCTGCAGGCGTCACATTGCGTTTGCAGAGTCCCTGATGTACCTAAACAGTAGAAACCCCCCACAAGTGACCCCATATTGGAAACTAGACCCCCCAAGGAACTTATCTAGATGTGTTTTGAGAACTTTGAACCCCCAAGTGTTTCACTACAGTTTATAACGCAGAGCCGTGAAAATAAAAAATCCTCTTTTTTTTCACAAAAAATAATTTTTAGCCCCCGGTTTTTTGCTTTCCCAAGGGTAACAGGAGAAATTGGACCCCAAAAGTTGTTATACAATTTGTCCTGAGTACGCTGATAGCCCGTATGTGGGGGGGGGAACCATTGTTTGGGTGCATGGCAGAGCTTGGAAGGGAAGGAGCGCCGTTTGGAATGCAGACTTAGATGGAATGGTCTGCAGGCGTCACATTGCATTTGCAGAGTCCCTGATGTACCTAAACAGTAGAAACCTCCCACAAGTGACCCCATATTGGAAACTAGACCCTCCAAGGAATTTATCTAGATGTGTTGTGAGAAATTTGAACCCCGAGCGTTTCACTACAGTTTATAACGCAGAGCCGTGAAGATAAAAAAATCTTTTTTTTTCCACAAAAATTATTTTTTAGCCCCCGGTTTTGTATTTTCACAAGGGTAACAGGAGAAATTGGACCCCAAAAGTTGTTGTCCAATTTGTCCTGAGTACGCTGATACCCCATATGTTGGGGTAAACCCCTGTTTCGGCGCACGGGAATCTAATGAAACCCTAACCCAAACACACCCCTAACCCTAATTCCAACCATAACCCTAACCACACCCCTAACCCGAACATGCCCCTAACCCTAATCCCAACCACACCTCTAACCCCAACACACCCCTAACCCTAATCCCAACCCTAGCCACACCCCTAACCCCAGACCCCTAACCCTAATCCCAACCCTAACCACATCCCTAACTCCAACACACCCCTACCCCTACTCCCAACCCTAATCCCAACCGTAAATGCAATCCAAACCCTAACTTTAGCCCCAACCCTAACTTTAGCCCCAACCCTAACCCTAACTTTAGCCCCAATCCTAACCTTAACTTTAGCCCCAATCCTAACCCTAACTTTAGCCCCAACCCTAACCCTAACTTTAGCCCCAATCCTAACCTTAACTTTAGCCCCAATCCTAACCCTAACTGTAGCCCCAACCCTAACTGTAGCCCCAACCCTAACTTTAGCCCCAACCCTAACCCTAATTTTAGCCCCAACCCTAACTGTAGCCCCAACCCTAACTGTAGCCCCAACCCTAACCCTAACTTTAGCCCCAACCCTAACCCTAATTTTAGCCCCAACACTAACTGTAGCCCCAACCCTAACTGTAGCCCTAACCCTAACTTTAGCCCCAACCCTAAACCTAACTTTAGCCCCAACCCTAGCTGTAGCCCTAACCCTAACTGTAGCCCCAACCCTAACCCTAACTTTAGCCCCAACCCTAACCCTAATGGGGAAATGGAAATAAATACATTTTTATAATTTTATTATTTTTCCCTAACTAAGGGGGTCATGAAGGGGGGTTTGATTTACTTTTATAGCAGGGTTTTTAGCGGATTTTTAGGATTGGCAGCTGTCGCACACTAAATGACGCTTTTTATTGCAAAAAATAGTTTTTGCGTCTCCACATTTTGAGAGCTATAATTTTTCCATATTTCGGTCCACAGAGTCATGTGAGGTCTTGTTTTTGCGGGACAAGTTGACGTTTTTATTGGCACTATTTTCGGGCACCTGACATTTTTTGATCGCTTTTTATTCCGATTTTTGTGAGGCAGAATGACCAAAAACCAGCTATTCATGACCTTCTTTTTTTTTGGGGGGGGCATTTATACCGTTCCACGTTTGGTAAAAATGATAAAGCAGTTTCATTCTTCGGGTCAGTACGATTACAGTGATACCTCATTTATATCTTTTTTTATGTTTTGGCGCTTATTTTTGCATCTCTTTATTCTGAGGACTATAACTTTTTTATTTTTTCACTGATGATGCTGTATGGCAGCTTCTTTTTTGCGGGACAAGGTGACGTTTCCAGCGGTACCATGTTTATTTATATCCGTCTTTTTGATCGCGTGTTATTCCACTTTTTGTTCGGCGGTATGATAATAAAGCGTTGTTTTTTGCCTGTTTTTTTTTTTTTTTTTTATGGTGTTCACTAAAGGGGTTAACTGGTGGGACCGTTTTATAGGTCAGGACGTTAAGGACGCTGCGTTACTAAATATGTGTACTTTTATTGTTTTTTTTCTTATTTAGATAAAGAAATGTATTTATTGGAACAATATTTTTTTTTTATTTAGGAATTTTTTTTTTTTTTTTTTACACCTGTAAAATTTTTTTTTTTTTACTTTATAACATTGCCCCAGGGGGGAACATCACAGTAAAGTGTCAGATCGCTGATCTGACACTTTGCAATGCACTGTCAGATCAGCGATCTGACAGGCACTGCAGGGAGGCTTCCCGGTGCTTGCTCTGAGCAGGCGCTTGTAAGCCACCTCCCTGCAGGACCTGGAAGGAGCTCCGCAGCCATTTTGGATCCGGGGACTGCAGGAAGGAGACGCTCAGTACAACGCGATCACATTGCGTTGCTCCAAGGGTCTCAGGGAAGCACGCAGGGAGCCCCCTCCCTGCGCGATGCTTCCCTATGCCGCCGGAACGCTGCGATCATGTTAGATCGCAGTGTTTCGGGGGTTAATGTGCCGGGAGCAGTCCGAGACCGCTCCTGGCACATAGTGTCGGATGTCAGCTGTAATAATCAGCTGACACCCGGCGGCGATTGGCCGCGCTTCCCCCCGTGAGCGTGGCTGATCGCCTATAACGTACTATCCCGTCCCTGGGAATTAAGTCCCAGGTCACCTCGATGGGATAGTACATCATATGGGATTAAGGGGTTAAAGTGCATTTAAAAAGATTTTAAATGCACTTTAAGCCTGTGACTGTTACTGGTATGAATCACCCGTTTTTGTGTCTCTGGATATAAAGATGGATTTTGGACTTATGTGCTTTTAATGAAAATGGAATAAAAGGTATTTTTTATGGATATCACCCACGCTGGACTTCTGCTTCACGATTAATTATATCATCCATATAAAAGGATGAAGAAATCTAAACATACAGGAACAATTGATGGAAATCACAAGGAAACAATATAAAATAAATAATCCATCTGTGATCTGTGATTGGAAGATTAGATTGTAAACAATGTAACAATAATAAGACACATTAAGGTGCAGACAATAACCAAGTATGATACATACAGAACCGTTCTGATCCTTTACTCACCCAATTGTGTCTCCCAGGGAAAAGTCCAGTCTGCGCTTCGCTCCCAACATCAGCTTTTGGTATTTCAGGTTTTTTTGCACCCATCAAGTAAAATACGTTTCTTGCATTTTTTCGAAAAGATACATTTCCACGATGAGTATTTGGTGAGGGTTTTTTTAAGGCTATGTTCCCATGATGAACTTTTGGTGCGTTTTTTGATTCAGCATCATAAAAGTCTTACAGTTCTAGCAAAGTGGATGGGATCTCTAGAAATCTCTCGCCCACTGTGCTACTTTTTAAAGCTGCGTAAACTGAACTGTGTTGTGTTTTTCAAATCCGCAGAATGTCAATTTCTTTTGCGGATACGCTGAATTTTCTGTACGGATTTTCTCCATAAACTTATATTAGATCCGGAAAAATCTACAGAAAAAAAAAAAAAATGCATGTACGTTTTTAAATGAATTTCCACAGCAGAAACACATCAAAAACATATGTAATCCACACCTAAGTATAGCAATAAAGTTTTGGCAAAGGAAAAAAAAAAAGAGTAGTATGAAAACAAAGGAGCTTTATTTAAATCATGACACAACAAACAGAAACAAAAATCGCAGCGTCGAATTTTGGTGCAGATAAGTTCTTTTGATCACCCATTATTGCATTTTAATGCAATGTTGGGGAGACCACAAAAAACGTAACTCTGGCATTTTGAGTTTTTTTTCGCTACGCAGTTTACCAATCAGGATAATCCTTTTCAGGTTCAGCTTGTATACGTTTTCTACATTCTGTATATAATTATGTGTGTGCAGCTGGTATATAGATGCTGTGATGATGTTGCATGTGTGCGGATTTGGAGGCGGCGCGGTTTAGCATGCCGGTGGTGTGAGTGCGCCCTCAGGGATCCATCTGTAAACCAAGCATCACCTTTTAATTAGCATCCCTGTCAAATCAAGTTTAGGAAACCGCTTGGCACATGCAGGACCCCGGCGCTTCATGCCAGTAAGTCAGTGGCGGCTCTGCTGGGAAATATCCTGGCACAGATGCCATAAATAGGTGTGATGGATCTGCGGCATGTGATAAGAAGTTCACGTGAAACTCACTCACACGTTCAGTTAATTAGCCTTCAGACGAGCTGCAAAGGTCATAGTCACAGATTATTATGTGGAGAGTATGATCGCCGGGACGTCACTGGCATCCTCAATGTGACAGGTGATACCGAGCCAGACGTAAAATGGCTCCGAGCAAGCGGGAAAAAAGGGTAAAAAAGCAGCAAAAAACAGCAACAATAGAATCCAATACAGAAGGCTCAGAAGTGAACGCATACATGTGCTACAATGTAACAATCCGGCACCTGTAGGACCTGTCAGCCTAATGATCCAATGTTTGGGGTGGTGGCCCTGGCGGGAAAACATCTGATGGGGGTTACATGCATATTTCATGTTACATTCTCTCCTGTTTCTCCAAAGCTTTTCTCCCTAACAGTTTCTGCACTTTTACATTTTGGAGTCTGAACATTGCTGGATATGATGCATCGTGAGGCCATGTGCACCCAGGGGTTTTGGAGGAGTTTGGAGAGTGTCCACTTCAAAAGATGAAAATTCGCTTTGAAAGACTCATGCTTTTTTCTTCTATTTATTTCTGTTGTTCATATGTTAAATCTTTTGAGTATTTTTTTTCCACTTTTGTTTTGAAAAATGCCTGGTGGGAGAAAAGAAAGGGCACGTCCCTTCCATGAGGCGTCTCGTGACGGAGAATGCTCCAATCAAAAGGCATTAAAAACAAAAAACGCTCCAGGAAAAATAAAACTGCTTCAAGAAATTAAAAACTCCTCCAAAAATTCTACATAGCAGAAGCATTCCCTAAGGGTATGTGCACATGATGTCTCTTCCAGGGGGATTCCGTCTGGAACCCACCTGAAAAAGCTCCACAAACCCACCACTAGAAATGAACATAGTGCACAGCAATGTAAAAAGGACAGAACTGAGCATATCTTAAGTCTTTTGCTACATAATAATAATAATCTTTATTTTTATATAGCGCTAACATATTCCGCAGCGCTTTACAGTTTTGCACACATTATCATCGCTGTCCCTGATAGGGCTCACAATCTAGAATCCCTATGAGTATGTCTTTGAAATGTGGGAGGAAACCCACACAAACACGGGGAGAACATACAAACTCCTTGCAGATGTTGTCCAAGGAGGGATTAGAACCCAGGACTGCAGCGCTGCAGTACTATCCACTGAGCCACCGTGCTACATCAGAAACAATGAAGCTGTTGAAAGAAGTATCAGAGACAGTGACATGATGAGGTATTGGAACATAGAGTTTAATAAAGAGGTCAAGAACTTTACAAAAAGAAAGAAAAAAGTCCAAGTCCTTCCTCCTGTAGCTGGAGAGGAGGAGGGAGCAGGAATCTCATGTGCAACTTGTAGCTTTTAGGTCTTTTCCCTTCCTTCTGTTGCACAGTTGTTGCTCTCCATGACTGCTCGGTAAGTGGACTCTACTTTGTGTGATGTCAGACCTGTACTGCGCGCTCTAAGCCAATCAGGTGTTTTCCCCTGCTAACAGACAAAAATAATAAACAACCATATTCCTCACCTGTCTGTCAAGAAGATAATCCATCGAAGCCCATGTCCCCTGTAAAAGACAAACAATAATAAATGGTCTGTATGAAAAACCTGACAAGTGCACACTACCATTGAATACAATGAGTACGTGTTTGTCCGTATTTCCATTCCCTAAAAAGCGAACCGCATGTGGACACAAAAAAACAGAAGTGTGAAGGGAGCCTTACCAGTAGTAAAATCATCTTGACAGGTTCCCTGTACTTAATATAATGCAATCTGATTTGTTTTCCATGAGATGTTTTCGTAAGGCAGAATATTCTATATTATTTGTATTTGCTGCCAAGTAAAGAAGTCGGGCGACGTTCTCTCGGTGAGATGATGGCATCGTTTTTCCACCAGGGTAGTAATGGCTGTGTCTCCCACAGATGGAGAGCTGCTGACATGACCTGGGGATATTTAGTTGTTTTCTAGAGAGAAATAAACCTTTATCTTTTCTTTGTATTTTTCCCACTCCAGCTCTGATATACAGCGCTGGTGCCGCCTGCGCTCTCCGTTTCTTGATATAATAGTTGGCTTGTTACTTTGTTGCCGTCTCTTCCTCTTTTATCACCCGTCTTCGCTTCTTGCGTAATTGAAAAGTCGATGAAATACTATTAAAGTAATCTACCTGCGGATTGTCTCTCCGGAGTCACATGGATCGAGACTTTGGGAAATTGCAAAAATATTGCATGGGATTGAGTGATACCGCGCAGAGCGGCGGCCGGTGGAGAAGAATAGTCCACACGAAGACGGTGCTGGAACATCATCAATATTTTTTTGTTTTTCACTCGTCGTCGGTGGCGGACCGCATCCTGTGCTGATTGGTGTCTGATCTATAATTCTACAATTAATTCAAGAGGCGTTCTCTAAATGAGCTGATCCGTCACGGAGATAAAGATCTCCAGTCTGGCTTCTGGGTGTCAGAGAATACAACTATAAGTCTACCTGCTGGAGGATGGATTGAACTGCGGGGGGCACTACTGGCAACACATTGTTTCTGTGTTTTGTTTTGGAAGAACAAGACAAGAAATAAAGTCTAGTAAGAAATAAATGTCAATTACCAGTGAAAAACAAAATCTGAGAGTTACTGGTAGATATCACCGTAGTAGTCATCTGAGCATTCATATACAATACATGAGAACGCCAGATACATACATATATATAAATATATATAAATATAAAAAAAGTGCACATAGATGGAGTGCATTCATACAGACACAGCAAACAATCAAAACCTAATGCACAAAGCATAGAAACAATACATTCACATACACACAACAATACAAACATATATATACATGTGCGCACATATGAGCATTATATAAACATACAGAAATTATTCATCCCTCATTGTAGCTTATGTTTATTAGTAAAATTTACACAGTTTCCGCAGATAAGCATGGTGGGGTGTCATGATTCCCAATGGCAGGGACATGGGCAAAAAACGGACTAGCTCTAGGAAGATGGTATCTCAGGTAACCACGATGCTGAACCTAACACGCAAATAAAAGTAGCCAGGGGGTGTGCCTACGTTGTATCCCTAGACACCTCGCGCCAGCCGGAGAGCTAACTACCCCTATAAGAGGAATACACAGACCTGGCTTGCCTCCAGGGAAACCCCAAAAGTTATAGTAGCCCCCCACATGTAATAACGGTTAGGTAAGAAGAAAACACAAACGCAGTATGAATATAGATTCAGCAAAGTGAGGCCCTCTGACTAGATAGATGAAAATACAAAAGAGGACTTCGCGGTTATCTCAAAACCCTAAGCAGCCATCCTGAAACCACCTTAACTCCGTTATCAACTCATGACACCGGAGTAGTAATTTCAGATCACTAGAGCTTCCAGCAGCACGAGAAATATAAATGCATGCTGGACAAAACAAACACAAAAAGCAAAAGATTTCAACTTAGCTGAATTGCAGACTTGGAGCAGGTAGCAAGCAACAGAGATGCTCTGGTAACATTGATTGCTGGCACTAGAGTGACTGAGAAGCCAGACTAAATAGGAAACTCCCAATTTCCTGATGAAAACAGGTGCACTGGAAACACAAGACCAAAGTCAACCAGTACCACCAGTAGCCACCAGAGGGAGCCAAAAACAGAATTCACAACAGTACCCCCCCTTAAGGAGGGGGCACCGAACCCTCATGAGAACCACCAGGGCGATCTGGATGCGCCCTATGAAAGGCGCGAACCAAATCAGAGGCATGAACATCAGAGGCAGTCACCCAAGAATTATCCTCCTGACCGTATCCCTTCCATTTAACCAGATATTGAAGTCTCCGTCTGGAAATACGAGAGTCCAAAATCTTCTCCACAACATACTCCAATTCACCCTCCACCAGCACAGGAGCAGGAGGCTCAACAGAAGGAACAACCGGTACCTCGTACCTCCGCAACAACGACCTATGGAAAACATTATGAATGGTGAAAGATGCTGGAAGGTCCAAACGAAAAGATACAGGATTAAGAATCTCCAAAATCCTATAAGGAACTATGAACCGAGGATTGAACTTAGGAGAAGAGACCTTCATAGGGACAAAACGAGAAGACAACCACACCAAGTCTCCAACACGGAGATGATGACCCACACGACGATGACGATTAGCAAACTGCTGAGTCTTCTCCTGAGACAACTTCAAATTGTCCACCACATGACTCCAAATCCGGTGCAGTCTATCCACCACAGAATCCACTCCAGGACAATCCGAAGACTCCACCTGACCAGACGAAAAACGAGGGTGAAACCCTGAATTGCAAAAGAAAGGAGAAACCAGAGTAGCAGAACTGGCCCGATTATTGAGGGCAAACTCTGCCAACGGCAAAAAGGCGACCCAATCATGCTGATCAGCAGACACAAAACACCTCAAATACGTCTCCAAGGTCTGATTAGTTCGCTCCATCTGGCCATTAGTCTGAGGATGGAACGCAGATGAAAAAGACAAATCAATGCCCATCCTGGCACAGAACGCTCGCCAGAACCTAGACACAAATTGAGATCCTCTGTCAGACACGATGTTTTCCGGGATACCATGTAAGCGAACCACATTCTGAAAAAATAAAGGAACCAACTCAGATGAAGAAGGCAATTTGGGCAAGGGTACCAAATGAACCATCTTAGAAAAACGGTCACACACCACCCAAATGACGGACATTTTCTGAGAAACCGGGAGATCCGAGATAAAGTCCATAGAGATGTGCGTCCACGGCCTCTTCGGAATAGGCAAGGACAACAACAATCCACTAGCCCGAGAACAGCAAGACTTGGCCCGAGCACAAACATCACAAGACTGTACAAAGGTACGCACATCCCGAGACAGGGAAGGCCACCAGAAGGACCTGGCCACCAAATCTCTGGTACCAAAAATTCCAGGGTGGCCCGCCAACACAGAAGAATGAACCTCCGAGATGACTCTACTGGTCCACTCATCTGGAACAAACAATCTCCCAGACGGACAACGATCAGGCCTATCAGTCTGAAACTCCTGCAAAGCACGTCGCAAGTCTGGGGAGACAGCAGACAAAATCACTCCATCCTTAAGGATACCCGTAGGCTCAGAATCACCAGAGGAGTCCGGCTCAAAACTCCTAGAAAGAGCATCTGCCTTCACATTTTTCGAGCCCGGCAAGTATGAAACCACAAAATTAAACCGAGAGAAAAACAATGACCAGCGTGCCTGTCTAGGATTCAGACGCCTGGCGGACTCAAGGTAAATCAGATTCTTGTGATCAGTCAAGACCACCACCTGATGTCTAGCACCCTCAAGCCAATGACGCCACTCCTCAAATGCCCACTTCATAGCCAAGAGCTCCCGATTACCGACATCATAATTTCGCTCGGCGGGCGAAAACTTTCGAGAGAAAAATGCACATGGTCTCATCACTGAGCAATCGGGACTTTTCTGCGACAAAACCGCCCCCGCTCCAATCTCGGAAGCATCAACCTCAACCTGAAAAGGGAGCGAAACATCAGGCTGGCGCAACACAGGGGCAGAAGAAAAGCGGCGCTTAAGCACCCGAAAGGCCTCCACAGCCGCAGAGGACCAATTGGCAACATCAGCACCCTTCTTAGTCAAATCAGTCAGAGGTTTAGCAACACTTGAAAACCCAGTTATAAATCGACGATAGAAATTAGCAAAGCCCAAGAACTTCTGAAGACTCTTCAGGGAAGTAGGCTGCGTCCAATCACAAATAGCCTGAACCTTGACAGGATCCATCTCAACAGAAGAAGGGGAAAAAATATACCCCAAAAAGGAGATCTTCTGAACCCCAAAGATACACTTTGAACCCTTTACAAACAGAGAATTGGACCGCAAAACCTGAAAAACCTTCCTAACCTGTTGAACATGCGACTCCCAGTCATCCGAAAAAATCAAAATATCATCCAAATACACAATCATAAATTTATCCAGGTATTTACGGAAAATATCGTGCATAAAGGACTGAAAGACTGAAGGAGCATTAGAAATACCAAAAGGCATTACCAAATACTCAAAATGGCCCTCGGGCGTATTAAATGCAGTTTTCCACTCATCTCCCTGCTTGATCCGCACCAAATTATACGCACCCCGAAGATCAACCTTAGAGAACCACTTTGCCCCTTTAATACGAGCAAATAAATCAGTCAGTAGTGGCAAAGGATACTGGTATTTGACTGTAATCTTATTCAACAGGCGATAATCAATACAGGGCCTCAGGGAGCCATCTTTTTTACCCACGAAAAAAAAACCTGCTCCTAAAGGGGATGAGGATGGACGGATATGTCCCTTTTCCAAGGACTCCTTAATATACTCCCGCATAGCAGCATGCTCAGGCACAGATAGATTGAACAAACGACCCTTGGGAAACTTGCTGCCCGGAATCAAGTCTATAGCACAATCGCAATCCCGGTGAGGGGGGAGAGAACTAAGTTTAGGCTCCTCAAAAACATCACCATAATCAGACAAAAATGCCGGAATTTCAGAGGGAGTAGATGAAGCAATGGAAACCAAAGGTACTTCCCCATGAGCCCCCTGACATCCCCAGCTTAACACAGACATTGTTTTCCAGTCAAGGACTGGATTATGAGTTTGCAACCATGGCAATCCAAGCACTAAGACATCATGCAAGTTATGCAACACAAGGAAGCGAATCACCTCCCGATGGTCAGGAGTCATACACATAGTCACTTGTGTCCAGTATTGTGGTTTATTCCTAGCCAAAGGTGTGGAGTCGATACCCTTCAGAGGGATAGGAACTTCCAAAGGCTCTAGGCTAAACCCACAACGTCTGGCAAAGGACCAATCCATAAGACTCAAGGAAGCGCCAGAATCCACATAGGCATCCACAGTAATAGTTGATAATGAACAGATCAAAGTTACAGACAAAATAAACTTAGACTGTAAGGTGCCAATTGCAAAAGACTTATCAACCTTTTTTGTGCGTTTAGAGCATGCTGATATAACATGAGCAGAATCACCACAGTAGAAGCACAACCCATTTTTGCGCCTATAATTCTGCCGTTCACTTCTGGACAGAATTCTATCACATTGCATAATCTCCGGTGCCTGCTCAGAAGACACCGCCAAATGGTGCACAGGTTTGCGCTCCCGCAAACGCCGATCAATCTGAATAGCCATAGTCATGGATTCATTCAGACCTGTGGGCGTAGGAAACCCCACCATGACATCTTTAACGGCGTCAGAGAGACCTTCTCTGAAATTCGCCGCCAGGGCGCACTCATTCCACTGAGTAAGCACAGACCATTTTCGAAATTTTTGACAATATACTTCAGCTTCATCATGCCCTTGAGAGAGGGCTAGCAAGGCCTTTTCAGCCTGTATCTCCAAATTAGGTTCCTCATAGAGCAACCCCAGTGCCAGAAAAAACGCATCCACATTGAGCAGCGCAGGATCCCCTGGTGCCAATGCAAATGCCCAATTCTGGGGGTCACCCCGCAACAAGGCAATAACAATTTTAACCTGCTGAGCGGGGTCTCCAGCGGAACGAGATCTCAGAGAAAGATACAATTTACAATTGTGCTTAAAATTCAAAAAGCGAGATCTATCTCCAGAAAAGAACTCAGGTATAGGGATCTTGGGTTCAGACATAGGAGCATGTATCACATAGTCTTGGATATTTTGAACCTTAGAGGCAAGAGTATTAAGATTAGAAGCTAAACTCTGGATATCCATTTCTCAACAGCAGAGATCTGAGCCATTCAGGGGTTAAGAGGAGAGAAAAAAAAACAAAAAAAAACAGCAGATTGCAATTATGGCTAGACAGAACCTCTGAGTAAAAAAAAAAAAAGGGTCAGAAACTTCTTTTTTTTTTTTTTTTTCTCCTTCTTTAGCCAATACCTTTAATACATTATGGCCGGCAATACTGTCATGATTCCCAATGGCAGGGACATGGGCAAAAAACGGACTAGCTCTAGGAAGATGGTATCTGAGGTAACCGCGATGCTGAACCTAACACGCAAATAAAAGTAGCCAGGGGGTGTGCCTACGTTGTATCCCTAGACACCTCGCGCCAGCCGGAGAGCTAACTACCCCTATAAGAGGAATACACAGACCTGGCTTGCCTCCAGGGAAACCCCAAAAGTTATAGTAGCCCCCCACATGTAATAACGGTTAGGTAAGAAGAAAACACAAACGCAGTATGAATATAGATTCAGCAAAGTGAGGCCCTCTGACTAGATAGATGAAAATACAAAAGAGGACTTCGCGGTTATCTCAAAACCCTAAGCAGCCATCCTGAAACTACCTTAACTCCGTTATCAACTCATGACACCGGAGTAGTAATTTCAGATCACTAGAGCTTCCAGCAGCACGAGAAATATAAATGCATGCTGGACAAAACAAACACAAAAAGCCAAAGATTTCAACTTAGCTGAATTGCAGACTTGGAGCAGGTAGCAAGCAACAGAGATGCTCTGGTAACATTGATTGCCGGCACTAGAGTGACTGAGAAGCCAGACTAAATAGGAAACTCCCAATTTCCTGATGAAAACAGGTGCACTGGAAACACAAGACCAAAGTCAACCAGTACCACCAGTAGCCACCAGAGGGAGCCAAAAACAGAATTCACAACAGTGGGGGCTCATTGATGCCTACAGTGAAGCATGGCGGGGGCTCGGTGATGTCTACAGTGAAGCATGGCGGGGGCTCGGTGATGTCTACAGTGAAGCATGGCGGGGGCTCGGTGATGCCTACAGTGAACCCGGTCCCCATTCAGATGAACTGGGAGCCCGAACATCCATTGTTTGCCACGCTATCTTCGGTGTGACAGAGCGTCAAACACGGGCTCTGATCTTCAGTAAGATCATTACCGCCGGTCAGAGAGCTGTGGTTCCCATGCTGTCAGACAGCGTGAGCCAGTAGCTGTTACCGCTGGTCACAGGCGTCGATTGATGAGAGAGTACAACTCTAATCAGCATATGCCTGCTATCGCTGATAACAGTAAGAGCAGTCACCGCTGATGGGGGTATTTATGAGCCGGCGCCTGCCCTATTAATTAATAATTTAAAAAATGACATGGGGTCTCTTCTATTTTTGATAACCAGCACAGGCAAAACTGACAGCTGCGGGCTGCAATCCTCAGCTGTCATGGCTTTATCATGAAAGTTCTCATGCAGCGTTCGGTGCCGTATGTGAGATCAGCAGGATTCATCAGCTATAAACTCTGGTGACCTTTCTCATGGGAGCTAAGCACTGCACACTGCAAGAGCTTGATTACTCTCCTGTCTCAGTGTGAGCCGGCTGGCACGGATAGCGGTCGCATCACTGATGTGACCACTATCCAAATCATCAAGATCTGCATGGGACAGATATGGATTATCTTCACTTCAGACAAGTGAAGCATATGGTTGTTTACTATTTTTCATCTTTTACAGGGGACATGGGCATCAGTGGATTAGGCGTAAAGGTGAGTATTATGATTGTTTATTATTTTATGTATTTTACAGGTGACATGGGCTTCAATGGATTAGGTGTAAAGGTGAGTATAACTATGCTTTTTTATTTTTATTTCAAATAACGGAGTCTATAATAATATGGGCTTGATGTCAAAAGCCATAAAACAGCTGGCATCAATCCCAAACCTATTTCCCCACTTGTCACCGCACCAAAGCAAAGCGCCAGAATTGGTGCGTCTAATAGAAGTGCCTTTTCTGGGGTGGCTGTGGGCTGCTGTTTTTAGGCTGGGAGCTAATATCCATGGCCCCTTAGCAGTCTGAGAATATCACGATGCCTGTGATCGGAGGTAACCTTTTTACTGCCTATCAGAGCTGCTGGCTCACATTGTCATCTGACTGTGTGGGAACTGTCGCTCATTGACCGGTGGTAACTAACTGCCAATCAGAGCTGCCGGTGTTTCTCCTGCTGTCATACAGATGACAGGATGGGAAACAGCTGCTGTTTGGGGTGCTGAACCCGAACAGTAACACAGACTTTCTGGAGAAGTCCGTGTTCGGGGTCTGTGTATGGACACTAGGTATATGCTACGGACGACAACCTTTACAGTTTGGGTTGCCCATCTCTAACCTACAGTGAAACATAGGGGGCTCAGTGATGCCTACAGTGAAATGTGGTGGGGGCTCAGTGATGCCTACAATGAAGCATGGTGGGAGCTTGGTGATGCTTACAGTAAAGGATAGTAGAGGCTCAATGATGCCTTCAGTGAAGCATGGCGGGGCTCGGTGATGTCAACAGTGAAGTATGGCAGGGGTTCAATGATGCCTACAGTGAAGCATGGCGGGGGCCTGGTGATTTCTACAGTGAAGCATGGTGGTGGCTGAATGATGCTTAAATTATAAGCATGGGGGTGACTCTGATGCATAACTTGAACCCTATAGAAGATCTTTGATGGAACTTGGAGAAGGCAGCTGCAGCACACAAATCCCAAAATATTAGTGACCTGGACAACATCATTACCTATGAGGAATGAACTGAGATTCATCAGGAACGCTGCCAGAAAATGGTGTCTGACTATGCATCACGATTGCACAAGTCATAGAAGGCAAAAGGAATCTAAGGCCATGTTCACACGTTCAGTATTTGGTCAGCATTTTACATCAGTATTTGGAAGCCTAAATCAGAAGTGGGTGATAAATGCAGAAGTGGAGCATATGTTACTATTATACTTTTCCTCTGATTGTTCCACTCCTGGTTTTGGCTTACAAATACTGATGTAAAATACTGATCACATACTGAACATGGCCTTATTTGTACTAAAGACACTTGTCATGTAGGAGGTAAATAATTTGGAGTCTCAAGTAATCAGCAAAAGACATTTTGTGCTGAATTTGGAGAAACCAATTGTTATATTAATTGTGTTGTGCGATTTACATTTTTCTTGTTTCATTGCTTTATTGCAAACAGCAGAACGTTAGTAATAACCTTGATTACCACTGTATACCAAATACATTTGTACATATACATATTCCCTTATACTTCCATACAATACACCTATAACCTACCTATGTATAAGTGTGATCCTGTTATCCATGGTACCTCTACCTTTTAACAAAAGCGTAGATATCTGAGTTGAGAGATCATCATTCATCCATCATCATCCTCTTTCCGCTGTATCAGCTAATCTGGACGATGGTAAGAAATATGAAATATTCTTCTGATGCACAGCTCTGCTCCATCCACGTCTGATTATGAAATTTCCCCCATCATCAATATTTAACTTATAAATACTGAATTGTTTAAGTAATAAAGGATTAGAGAATCAGAAAAAGGGCTCTGAATACAGCGGGATCTGGCTCCTCAGCGGTAAATGACCGATCAGTGACAGCGCCGCGCTCATACTCGATTTACGTTATTTAGCTAAAGAGGTTTCACCTACAGCCAATTCCACTGACTTATCATTCACTGATTGTAAGCGAAAGTCTGTACAGAGATTCTTCACCGCATGTTCTACAGTGTGCTAAATATTCATGATGTGCCATTTATTATGTGCATGTATAATACCGAGGAAGAAGATGAGATGCTTAACTTCTAAATATGCAGAAAGTCTCAACCTGATCCATACTATTAGCCATAGGGGCAGTATTATAGTAGTTATATTCTTGTACATAGGAGCAGTATTATAGTAGTTATATTCTTGTACATAGGAGCAGTATTATAGCAGTTATATTCTTGTACATAGGAGCAGTATTATAGTAGTTATATTCCTGTACATAGGAGCAGTATTATAGTAGTTGTATTCCTGTACATAGGAGCAGTATTATAGTAGTTATATTCTTGTACATAGTGGCAGTATTATAGTAGTTATATTCTTGTACATAGGAGCAGTATTATAGCAGTTATATTCCTGTACATAGGAGCAGTATTATAGTAGTTGTATTCCTGTACATAGGAGCAGTATTATAGTAGTTATATTCTTGTACATAGTGGCAGTATTATAGTAGTTATATTCATGTACATAGGGGCAGTATTATAGTAGTTATATTCTTGTACGTGGTGGGCAGTATTATAGTAGTTATATTCTCTTACATAGGAGCAGTATTATAGTAGTTATATTCTTGTACATAGGAGCAGTATTATAGTAGTTATATTCTTGTACATAGGAGCAGTATTATAGTAGTTATATTCTTGTACATAGGGGCAGTATTATAGTAGTTATATTCTTGTACATAGGAGCAGTATTATAGTAGTTATATTCTTGTACATAGGGGCAGTATTATAGTAGTTATATTCTTGTACATAGGGGCAGTATTATAGTAGTTATATTCTCGTACATGGGGGCAGTATTATAGTAGTTATATTCTTGTACATAGGGGCAGTATTATAGTAGTTATATTCTTGTACATAGGGGCAGTATTATAGTAGTTATATTCTTGTACATAGGGGCAGTATTATAGTAGTTATATTTTTGTACATAGGGGCAGTATTATAGTAGTTATATTCTTGTACATAGGGGCAGTATTATAGTAGTTATATTCTTGTACATAGGGGCAGTATTATAGTAGTTATATTTTTGTACATAGGGGCAGTATTATAGTAGTTATATTCTTGTACATAGGAGCAGTATTATAGTAGTTATATTCTCGTACATGGGGGCAGTATTATAGTAGTTATATTCTTGTACATAGGGGCAGTATTATAGTAGTTATATTCTTGTATATAGGGGCAGTATTATAGTAGTTATATTCTTGTACATAGGGGCAGTATTATAGTAGTTATATTTTTGTACATAGGGGCAGTATTATAGTAGTTATATTCTTGTACATAGGGGCAGTATTATAGTAGTTATATTCTTGTACATAGGGGCAGTATTATAGTAGTTATATTCTTGTACATAGGGGCAGTATTATAGTAGTTATATTCTTGTACATAGGGCCAGTATTATAGTAGTTATATTCTTGTACATAGGGGCAGTATTATAGTAGTTATATTCTTGTACATAGGGGCAGTATTATAGTAGTTATATTCTTGTACATAGGAGCAGTATTATAGTAGTTATATTCTTGTACATAGGGACAGTATTATAGTAGTTATATTTTTGTACATAGGGGCAGTATTATAGTAGTTATATTCTTGTACATAGGGGCAGTATTATAGTAGTTATATTCTTGTACATAGGAGCAGTATTATAGTAGTTACATTCTTGTACATAGGGGCAGTATTATAGTAGTTATATTTTTGTACATAGGGGCAGTATTATAGGAGTTATATTCTTGTACATAGGGGCAGTATTATAGTAGTTATATTCTTGTACATAGGAGCAGTATTATAGTAGTTATATTCTTGTACATAGGGGCAGTATTATAGTAGTTATATTCTTGTACATAGGGGCAGTATTATAGTAGTTATATTCTTGTACAAAGGGGCAGTATTATAGTAGTTATATTTTTGTACATAGGGGCAGTATTATAGTAGTTATATTCTTGTACATACGGGCAGTATTATAGTAGTTATATTCTTGTACATAGGGGCAGTATTATAGTAGTTATATTCTTGTACATAGGAGCAGTATTATAGTAGTTACATTCTTGTACATAGGGGCAGTATTATAGTAGTTATATTTTTGTACATACGGGCAGTATTATAGGAGTTATATTCTTGTACATAGGGGCAGTATTATAGGAGTTATATTCTTGTACATAGGGGCAGTATTATAGGAGTTATATTCTTGTACATAGGGCAGTATTATAGTAGTTATATTCTTGTATATAGGGGCAGTATTATAGTAGTTATATTCTTGTACATAGGGGGCAGTGTTATAGGAGTTATATTCTTGTACATAGGGGCAGTATTCTTTCTGACTTTCATGACTTGTACCACCTTTGCTGAGTTTTTGACGCTTTCTCTCCTTTGCAGGATAGGAATGATTCACCAGATTTTTCACTGTGATAAATTTCCTGCATTTTACGACTGTCTAAATAGATTGTCTTGCTTTTGGGCAGTGCAATCTATTAAAACAGTTGTATAATGGAGCAAATTTATCACAGTGGTAAATCTGGTGCATCATTCTTACGCTGTCTATTATTTGTGCCCGAAATTTGGGCAAACATTTTCACGCTTTTTTTTGGTGCACTGTATCAATTTGAGTCACGTCACCTCTTTCCAATAGATCACAACCCTTGAAAGTGATGTTCTCGGGAGAAAGTGTAAATAAGTAACGCAGTGTTGATAGAGTTTGATAGATAGGCCGCAGCATCTTTATTCTCATGCAGGGACATGTCTCATCTTCTTACGTGAACGCTCGTCTGAATGTCGCCCCCTAGTGGACTCGTTATTATAACTCTATTTCACCATTCTGCAATCACAGGATCCTTTTCGATGCATCGAGTATATTATAAGCCGCATCATCAGAACATGAGAGATGGGTTTTTTTTTCCACTTTGATAAATTTCCACTTTTGACTGTTAGTGATTTCTGGATTTATTAGAAAATCCTCTTTGTGGCTCATTGCAAATACTCTCAGTACCAGCGTTATCGCCGGCGTCTGCCTTTAATAAATCAATGATTATTAATGGCTTCTATCATCTACAATTGCTTGTCAGCATTCAGCGCTTTAAGTACGCGTTTGCCCTTTTATGTTGTGTTGCCATGAAATTAAATAAAACAGCAGAAAGATTACATTCTGTAACGAGAGACGTCGATAATGTAAATGCAAGTGGCAATTATGGATAATCCTGATGAAAAATTATCATATTTTCTTTTTTTTTCTTTGGATTTGAAGGGTTAAAGATTTTATTATTTGCTTTTTTTTTTTTATTCTTTTTTTTTTTTCTGGAAAAGCTGGAAGACAACCATTATGACCAGCACTAAACAACTTGCCAAGAAATTGTCCAGGGTTAAAACAAGTATATGATGTATCTTTAGGGATCGTTTGGGGTCTGACACCTGACAACCCCCTGATCAGCTGAAACGCGGAGCCACCGCTGACGGATGTTCACAGCGTACGTTGCTGGTACACCACAGTTCCGTACTGTCTTTTCCTCGGCTTTTTGTTCAATGTCCTTCTTCCAAAATTGCAATAAAAAGTCATCAATACATTATGTGTTCCAAAATTATATCAATAACGTCTAAAAAAAAAAAAAGCTATAAAAAATAAGTAAAAATAAAATAACTTTTATAAAGACAAAATAATACAGTTAAAGGAAAATTGTGACTCAAACCACATTTTTCTGAATTTTTTTAAATCTCTAAAATAATAAAACAGTATTCTAAAAGTTTATAATCACCATAATCGGACAGACCCGGATGACTCATATTATCAGGTCATTTCTTCCTTATATTGAAAGTCGATTTTGCAGGCGACCTAACACAACATAACTAGTTTTCTCAGACCTTCCCTTTCCCATTGACAACTATGATTGCTGCCTGAGCTACATTTCACTTTCAGCTGCAGTTTGTCCTCCAGAGCTGCTCTTCCTCATATGATGTTTTGGAAATATGGTCAGCCAATTTAGAAATTGTATTTATTATACAGCGCCATCATATTCCACAGCTCTTTTCTGACATTGTCATCACTGTCCCCGTTGGGGCTCACAATCCACATTCCCCATTAGTATCTTTTATGCAACTATATTTGATCAAAAAGTCACCAAGACTAAACGAAGGGCCCCAAGAGAGAATACTTGTTGTTGTATATTTTAAAAGAGTTTTTCAGTTTGGGAAAAACCTTTGGATCCCTCTGCTTAAAAAAAAATAGACTGTGCTTTACTCACCCTCCCCAGGTCCATTTTTCCCCTCTACAGCTGCTTCAGGTGCCTGATTTTGCCTGCACCGTTACAGAACTGCAGCCGAAAGCTGAGCTCATCGGTTCTGACCGAGCAGATGGCACGAGATGTTTGGAGCTCACTGATTGGCTGCAGCGTTATCGATGCGATGGCAGCACTGCAGACAATAACAGACACTGGGAGCAATGATGGACACAGCACTGGACCTGGAGAGGGTGAGAAAAGCGCAGTTTATTTGAAGCTAGGGAAATGATAATCAAAACAGAAGACCCTTATAAGGACAAAAAATAATAATACCGTAATAAAAAAAAGTTTAATTAAAAATATATATTATACAACAATACTATTAAAATTTAGAATGCACAACGCAAAAAAAAACGAAAAAATAAAACTGTGAGATCCTTAAAGGGTTAATACACCTGGGTAAAAGTTTTCTGCCGCTGCCATTGGACAGGAGGGATGCTCGGTCGCCCGGAGCGGCTTTGTTGCAGTTTATTGAATAAAACTCTGTGATTCCGCCTGTGCGTCCCATTAGCTGTAACACGATTAATCTGTACAATAATTTATGAGATGAGCGACCTCGTGTCAGCGCAGTTATTAAACAAACATCAGACTCACGGCGGAAACCTTATTAGAACAAGCAGCTTCCCTCCGCGCGGAGCACAATGACGCGCGCAGAACATGGTGTCTCATGGAGAGGGCTGCGGCTCCTCCTTATCGCAGAGCGAGGATTCGGCCCTGTGATGAGGCTTCAGTAACACTGGTGTCATGTATATATGTGTGCGCTATCCACTGCATATATCTTATACATTATCCTGTAGACTGATACATGGTTTAAAGGGAACCTGTCAGTAGGATCAACCCTCCTAAGCCGTCTATACTGGCACGTAGGTCATAGGAAGCTGAGTAAAATGATACCTTGATATCTGTGATCTGATGTCTTATTCCCGAGAAATCCACATTTTTCTAAATATGTAAATGAGCTGTTAAGATCTATGGGCGGGACATAGATCTCCCCGAGAATCTGCCTCTAAGGATTGTTGTAAAAGAAAGGAGAAGTTATCAGTGTGAGACATGTAATGGCTGACAGTCTGCTCTCCTGATCTACATGTCTCACACTGCATTTACAATACGCCCTGGAGGCGCAGTCTCAGAGAGATCTATGTCCGGCCCATAGATCTTAACAGCTCATTTAAATACTAAGAAAAACGTGAATTCATCTGGAATAAAACATCGGATCGCAGATATAAAGGTATCATTTTATTCAGCTTCCTATGACCTGTGTGCCCATGTAGACAGCTCAGGAGGGTTGATCCTGCAGACAGATTCCCTTTAAATCTGTTATGTAATTAGCCTATAAAAGGTTACTCCCATAAAAGTGAGTTATCCCCTATCCATATCCCGCTCTGAAACAGCTGAGCGCTGCGGTCCCATAGGCAATGCATGGAGCGGAAGCAGCGCTTGTGCGCCCCCCTCCACTCAGCAGAACCCCATCCTTGACAGTTCAAAACCCTGTTTTGGGGATCACTGAGGGTTTCAACAGTCAGACCCCCTCATATTATCCCTTATCATAAGGATTAAAAAAAAAAAAAAAAAAAACTTTAATTACTTGGAAATACTAAATTGTCAGCTCTAGTTTTATAACTATTTGTGAAGTACTTATGTCACGATAGGACTGGCGAGTAAACTGGGACCAGAGGAACCTTTCCTGGCCCTAGCACTACGGGGCGCCCTAACTCGCCCTGTTCCCCAGGATACCTCAGATGGCGAGGATGCCGGGGCCTCCGCCCTTGCCCTGTCTCCTAGCTGCAGCCCTGTATCTGTCCCCTTCTCCCACCCGGGGAAGAGAGGCGCTACCATGCACAGCAGTACACCTACCTGACAAACCGGGGGGCAAAGACAAGGGTAAAGGAAAATTCCACTCACACAAATATACTCTCACAAATAACAGAGGTGATCACCAGGGTGTGAAGGACGGGGAAAGAAAATAAGGCACGTAAGGATGAGGAATTTCCAAGCGTACAAACCAAGCAACAGTCGCACAATAAACTCCTCACTCTCCAGGTCTATATAGCAAGTGCTAACTCAGACAAGGATCTGGCCAGCAGGCCTAGCTTTTATAGGAGAGAGGAGTGGTAACAGAGCACAGCTGAATGCAAGGATTTCCACATGGCTGATTAACCCCTGTCCTGCTGAAAGAAAACAAACACATTTAATACACAGGAGAAGTGCTTCTCAGCGTCGAAGCAGGAGCCATCAGACGCTGCGGTATTCCGGCACTCCTCTGCCGCGGAAACTCCGTGACAACTTAGACTATTTTTGCTACTGATTAGACAAGGGCACCCTAAGAGACCAGACGCTTCATGACTTACACATTTGACAGAGATTCTTCTGATGATGATTAGAAACCCGCAATGTCCTGCAACTTTTTAGAGCTTCTGAGATTATTTATTTGTACGGCTCCTGCTTGTGTATCAGCTGTGCCTCCAACTTGTGGCGGTTCTGCACCCGGGCTTGTACTGTGATTGTGCTTTCTATTGATGCCTCTTGGTGAATGTTTGCTACTTTCCCTGTCATTCATTTTTTTTGGTTAAATGATATAAAACAAAGATTATTACTCTTATACCTTATTGGTGTTACTGTGTGTAACTGAGAATAGATGAATAATCAATGTCGCTGCATAGTCAGTGGACTGTTCCTGCAGTGGATGTTCGTGCATAGTCAGAGGACTGTTCCTGCAGTGGATGTTGGTGCATAGTCAGTGGACTGTTCCTGCAGTGGATGTTGGTGCATAGTTAGAGGTCTGTTCCTGCAGTGGATGTTGGTGCATAGTCAGTGGACTGTTCCTGCAGTGGATGTTGGTGCATAGTCAGCGGACTGTTCCTGCAGTGGAATTTGGTGCACACTAGATGCTTCTGGTGACATTAGTGCGGTGGCTCCTGTCTCCATCTGTCGGATCACATCCATCCGAAGCAGGTCGGTGGTGGAGCCATCACTGATAAAGCCTAGCATTGCTCTGCACCAGTAAGCGCAGAGCGTCACACATGTGCCCCATGTTCTGCTGAGCCGGCTGCCCCTCTGGGATTCATCATTGCCGTAAAATAATTACTAAAATATGTATCCCCTGTCCACCAGATAGGCTACAAGTATATCAGCTGCAGACATAATGGCTGCGATCATGCTACAGAGATAGCGCAGAATGGTTACTCCATTGGTGTAACATGCCAGTCCTAGAAAACGGTGATGGCTGAGCTACACTAAGTAGCATGGCTGAGATACACTAAGTAGCATGGCTGAGATACACTAAGTAGCATGGCTGAGATACACTAAGTAGCATGGCTGAGATACACTAAGTAGCATGGCTGAACTACACTAAGTAGCATGGCTGAGCTACACTAAGTAGCATGGCTGAGCTACACTAAGTAGCATGGCTGAGCTACACTAAGTAGCATGGCTGAGCTACACTAAGTAGCATGGCTGAGCTACACTAAGTAGCATGGCTGAGATACACTAAGTAGCATGGCTGAGATACACTAAGTAGCATGGCTGAGCTACACTAAGTAGCATGGCTGAGATACACTAAGTAGCATGGCTGAGATACACTAAGTAGCATGGCTGAGCTACACTAAGTAGCATGGCTGAGCTACACTAAGTAGCATGGCTGAGATACACTAAGTAGCATGGCTGAGCTACACTAAGTAGCATGGCTGAGCTACACTAAGTAGCATGGCTGAGATACACTAAGTAGCATGGCTGAGATACACTAAGTAGCATGGCTGAGCTACACTATGTAGCATGGCTGAGTTGCACAGATAGCACAGAGCTCCATGGCACACTATACTGTTATCATAGATCAGACGGATTATAACCATTGGGACCCACTGGATCTCTAGATCCCTCCTTGCATCCGCAGCAAGTAGGAGTTTGAATGAGTTGAAAGTGAAGCCGGCATCTTCTGTGTTCAAAATCCAAGGAAAATGTCCTTTACGCACAAATCTGTCCAGTGTGAGACTTGTATTATTTGTATTTTCTACCCTGGTGGAGTCTGTTATCAGGAGCTGAGCGCTTTCTTTGCTTTTTCTTGTACGTTAGTTTGGTGGGTTGCACCCGCCGGCTGTCACCAATATCTGCATTTTTGCTTGTGCTGCTCAATGTTTTTGTTTTTCTGTTTTTTTTGTGCACTTTATGTTTATAAACATTTTTTTAATAGAAATATACAGAACATCTCGGCAGCCGTACGGCACACGTCCGCGCTCCTGGATACATCTGGAGATTTAAGTCTAAGTGTGCAGCATTGTAGCAGCCAGAGATTACGCTAATATTAGTATTACTACTGCGGAAACGTTACTTCCCTGTCATTTATTTTTATTCACTTTTTCCTCCAGTTTCGCGGCTACGATACACGCTTGGGTAATTGCTCTGTTACTAGGGCAACTAACTTGTCAAATAAAGGGACATGCTGCCGAGGAGGAAAACAAACCAGGCAGCGTTCTGCTCCGCGCCCCCCATAGTCTAACGTTGATCGGTGCTATTAAAGGGCCAGTACCTCTGAAATAAAGGAAAAAAAATCCGTAGTAAATGTACAAATGGGAGTCGTCTTCTTCTGTCCACTTGCTCTATTCAGCTTTTTTTTTTTTTTTTTTTTAGTTCTGTTTTGGGGACAATGGGAGGAACTGATATATCACCATGGGGAAGGCTTTACATTCCTTGGATTATTCCTTGTGCAAAAGGACATAACCCCACATAACCGCGGCATTGAGCCTGTTTCCAGCCACAATTTTGTGCAATTTGCAATATTTCAAGTCAAAGGGGCATGGTGAACCTTTAACATGAATTGCAACATATTTGTGAATGTATTTTTGTATAAAAGACGCAAAAAAGGTGCAGATTTTACACAGGTCATAACGGTCCTAAATAAAAAAGGCATAAAGCAAGTACATTTAGGTTGGAGCCATGTTTGACAGGTGTGAGAAGTCGCAATTAGACCCTAAGGCTATGTTCACACGCTGTGATTTTGTTTCTTTTTTTTTTTTCTGCAGGCAACACCTGCTTTCTTGGCAGTGAAGCTGCTTACAAAATGCTGGTTTTGCTACGCTTTTATTGCTTTGTTTTTGTTGTCTCTTATGCATGCTGATAAAGTTTAGTGGCTTAAAAAAAAATCAAGATTTAACTTCCTTAGGCCGGTTTCACACGTCGGTGCCTCTGGTACGTGTAGTGAGTTTTCTCACGTACTGGAGACACTGACACACGCAGACACATTCAAATGAATAGGTCTATGCAGATGTTTTCACGGACCGTGTGTCCATGGGCAAAACACGGACACATGTCCATTTTACCTGGACACACGGCCCGCCAAACGGCCCGCACACGTGCAGACACAGAACAGTGTACACTCTCCTCCATGCGCACGGATGGCCGCCGGGAAGTAGCGCTACTGTAAGCCGCTGTTCCCCTGCGTGTGGTGCTGAAGCCGGCTGTCATCCGGTCTCCCCTGCTGTGCCGGCGAGCAGGGGACAATGAATGAAAGAAAAACCCGACGTGGGGTCCCCCCTATATTTTACAACCAACCCGGCAAAACTCACAGGTGCAGGCTGCTATTCTCAGGCTGGTAAGGGGCCATATGGCCCCCTCCAGCCTAAAAACAGCAGCCCGCAGCTGCCCCGAAAAGGCACATCTATTAGATGCACCAATTCTGGAGCTTTGCCCGGTTCTTCCCACTGCCCTGTAGCATTGGCACATGGGGTAATAAGGGGTTAATGTCACCTTCCTATTGTAAGGTGACATTAAGCCGGCTTAGTAAAGGAGAGGTTTCAATAAGACACCTATCCATTACTAATCCCACAGTTGTGAAAGCGTTAGTAAAACACACACACAGTAAGAAAAAAGAATTTTAATGAAATAAAACAATACATACAGTTTGACCATTTTATTGTTACAAGTAATCCAAGCGAAGCCATCGATCTCATGGAAAAAGTCAAAATAAAAAAACTACTATATACCCATACCTGTCCGCCGTACAGTCAAGTCCCATGCAGTAATCCATATCTGAGGACATTTACAACCGGGAGTGCTGCTAATAACAACTGTAAACAACTGGGGAATGAATGAAATGCAGGGAGTGGAGCTTTGGTGACTAGCGGTGCCATCACCAAATCTGCACCTCCTGGCGGCATGAACTCATATGAACTCTTCAGCATGGGAAAATCAGCTGGCAGAGCAGGGGAGAATGGATGACAGCCGGCTTCAGCACCACAAGCAGGAGACAGCGCTTTCTGTAGCGCTGCTTCCCGGCGGCTGTCCATGAGGTCCTGATGCGGCACACGGGCGGCACACGGATGTACCACGTGAGCACACAGACACGAATATCTCCGATACCGGTTTTTCCGGTACTGGAAATATCAGGACGTGTGAAATCTGCCTTAAGGTTTTGCAAAACCTGATACCTGTATTTTTCGCTGCATTTTTGGTGCATTTTTGCACTTACTCATTGCTTTCTATGGGTGAAAAAACGCTGCAAAATTTTTTTAGGAATTAAGACAAATTTCCTGATAAAGTGTTTTTCAAAGTTTCATAATGTTCATTGCTGCACAAAGTTATTAAAACTTTATTTACTCTTTAAACTGCCATTAACATAGTCCACAAAATGAGCATGCTTTATAGTGCCACATTATACCGCCACACAGTGCTGAAATACTAACATACAGTGACTGAATGACATACAATTCCTATGAAGAATATTTTTTCTGAAATATTGATGATGTTCTGTCCCCTTATACAATATATTACGCGCCGATGCAACGAGCCGCTACCAGAGGAATAATAACGGCCGGTTATTTATATAGAGAGAATACATGTTGGGGCTGCACGCTCTGTAAGACAAGACCACGTGTAATTCCCACTTCGCATATTTAATACAGAAATGGAATCCGGAGCCAAGAAAATAGCAAAAAAAAGTCATTACAGCCATAAACCCAGAGGAAGGTCACATTTCCCCCCGAGCGGTGACTCACACGTATATATCAGTAGAATTAAACGTCACATGACTGAGATTAGACCAAGAGCTCAAATAACGAAAAAATGCTCAAAAGTCATTAACTTGTTGTTTTTTTTGGGATAAAATAATCATAAAAGCCACAATAATATTCATGTGCAGAGCAAAGGTGCCGCTCATCTCCCCACTATTTGTGGCACCGTAAATATTCATTTTGTTATCTCGTGTTTTTCTGCTTTCTTCATTTATTGAGACTTCATAGAATAGTTTTTGTTACAATTCTTGTACTGTTTTCTGCAGTTTCTATTCGCACCTAGAGTATGTGTCTCCATGGTAACAGACTACAAACAACCCCGTGTAGTCTGATCCTGCAGTCGTGTTTAGAACCATTTGTCCCCTAATTTTTGGTGACCTGCATGTGCCTCGTTCTGCTCCGGACATTTGCAGTTCAGGTCCACCCGGGGTCAGCATCCTGCTTGCAAATCTTTTGGGTCTTCAAGACCAGTATCCTATTTTCTGCACATGCATCTGACTCCTGGATTCTTAAAGGGCCAGTGCTTGTCACAACACTTCTCCTTCAGCCAATGCTCAGTCACCATAGATTTATTTATAAAACCTAGTAGGTGATGATACCATTGAATATTTGCTATTCCATCCAATTGCCTACAGAAATGCAACCCTCTCTAGAGCTTCATCAAAAAAATATAAATCCATCCAGCTAGTTCCCTACGGTTGGGCAGCAAGTTCCCCGAAGCAGCGGTCTACTGATAGGTTTCTTGCTTGGTCAATCTCCCAAGTCAAGTCTTGTTGAAGAATTGGACCTTGTCTACCTCTGATCGGTGGCACTAGAGAGCTAGATTTCTTTCCTTCTTGGAGGTGAACTGTGAACACGCAGCATTGTATGTTAAGTAACCAGACGACTATTTTTAGCAATTCAGAAAGAATAGGCTGTTATCTATCTCTATGTTGACTTTTGAATGTAAGCATTTCTTTTTGGCTGGTTAAGAAAACAGACTTTTGTTTGTGTAAGCCTGTAATATCGACTCGTAAGCTGAAATTTCATTTAACATATTGTGTGCTTATCCTTGATGACTAGTGATGTTTAATTATCTGCTAATTATGCATTGTGTAGGCCAGATAGTTGTGGACTTCAAAAACAGAGGAAGAAAAACTATGTAAATAGATTAAATAATCAAGTAATGCTACTTGATCTCATCTCCATTCTTACCCTTTAAGTAAATACTGAATGAAGGACACTAGAAAAAATAGGTTACATGCCTCTATATAAAGAGACAGAGAGAGATAGCCAGAGATTCTGCCAAGGCATCTAAACATCCAGGGCTGCTGCCAATACATCATGGCTCCATCACGAGGGACACGGATCTATCATTCTACAGGAAGCAACCTAAGGAACCTCGGCCCCCGGTAGCAAGAATACAGATCAAATCCATTGGCCATCGCTGAAACATGGATACATTTGGAGAAGCCAGGTTGTGACTCGCAGGTCGCCTGGCTCCATGGAGATATTCAGAGACAGCCAGGTTCTGACCCTTGAGTCAACTGGCCTTGTACCTCAATGGACTGTCATCTTCCTAAGCTTGTCGTTACCTCATCTGTGTGCGTACCACAGGTGGGGTTATCGGCTCTGGAAGCTCTGAAGTAACAGCTGCCATTATACCGGCAAGTCAGCGGTATAATGATATGGAGGACAGGACTAGTATCCCTGCCCAATGTCTTTTACCCATGCAGCAATGAATTCCTTACAGACGGATCTTCTTGTGCAATGCATGAGCAATCACAAAATAATTGGATAATATCACACGAGTTGTCTACGTGTTCTCCATGTCTCCATCTTTCATTCTTGGTTGGAGCATGAGACTTATTAAGTCAGCTTTCCAGCCAGTGATTAATGTCTGACACCAGGACTCACGCCTGTGATGCGGAGAACAAGGAGCTGCTAAGATGTTCTGATAGGAGTATGTTCAACTACGTACTACATGATGTTTCCCCTCGTCTGCCCATGACAGTGATAGCCAAGAAAAACACGTCAGCCGGGTCATCAATCTTCCATCATAGAAGGAACATGCTCTTGGTATCTTCAGAGGATCAAATCATCTCATGTCTGAGTCTTGGACATAGATTATTATCTACTTAATTCAAGGTGTTAGGATCCAACTCTGGAGACTTTTCCTGGAATTGTAGATAATCTATAGATGCAGAAGCTCCAGTCAAGAAGAAGGGCTCAAGACGTAAGACAATGAGCTGCGAGAACCCAAAACTGATACAATGTGGTTAGCAAAGAAAAACGTATCCAGAATCCAAAATATCGTATCCAAAATTAACGTCCGCCTATATGCACTATTACATTTCTTTTTTTTTTTTTTATTGTAGAATATTTTGTGCATGTTATTGCCTTAAAGGGGTTGTCCAAATTGAAAAAAATATATAGTTGAAACTGAGTAAAATAGAAAAATATACAATTTACTAGTAATAAACAAAAGGTTCCCCATTATCAAAATATTAGCATCGATCCAGTATCTATAGTCTTTAGTGCTGTGTGTAAAGGGGGCTGGCTGACAGCGGATGCCTGCTAAACACTTGATGCACACACATAGAAGGGGGCTGATTCACAGCGGATGGTTGCATAGACCTAAAGGGGACTGGCTGAAAGCGGATGGTTGATTGCCTAGACCTAGAAGAGGACTGGGCTGAAAGTGGATAGTTGCCTGCATAGACCTAGAAGGGGACTGGCTGAAAGTGGATGGTTGCCTGCCTAGACCTAGAAGGGGAATGGCTGAAAGTGGATGGTTGATTGCCTAGACCTAGAAGGGGACTGGCTGAAAGCGGATGGTTGATTGCCTAGACCTAGAAGGGGACTGGCTGAAAGTGGATGGTTGCATGCCTAGACATAAAACAGCGCTGTCTGACTGCAGATGGTTCTTTGATAAGCAGTTGATCCATAGACTAGAAGGTGGCTGGCTGCAGCAGCAGCCGATTGTGAAATTGTTCTAGAAAATGAAGCATTTCTCCCAGAAAATTATTGCAATTACACATATTGTTATACACATGTTTATTTCCTTTGTGTGTATTGGAACAACACAAGAAAACTGAGAAAAAAATTTGGACATAATTTCACACTATACGTCAAAAATGAGCTGGACAAAATTGTTGGCACCTTTCCAAAATTGTAGGTAAACATCTTTGTTTCAAGCATGTGATGCTCGTTCAGACTCACCTGTGGCAAGTAACATGTGTGGACAATATGAAAACCACACCTGAAACCAGATAAAAACAGGAGAAGTTGCATCAATCTTTGCTTTGTGTGTCTGTGCGTGCCTCACTAAGCATGGAGAACAGAAAGAGAAGAGAACTGTCTGAGGACTTGAGAACCAAAATTGTTGAAAAATACCAACTATCTCAAGGTTACAAGTCCGGCTCCAGAGATCTTGATTTTCCTTTGTCCACGGTGTGCAAAATAAAGACATTTACAACCTATGGCACTGTAGCTAATTTCCCTGGACATGGACGGCAGAGAAAAATTGATGAAAGGTTGTAATGCAGGATAGTCCGGATGGTGGGTAAACAGCCCCAATCAAGGTCCAAAGAAATTCACGATGTCCTGCAGGCTCAGGCTGCATCAGTGTCAGTGCAAATTATCTGCCCACATGTGAATGAAATGTAACGGCAGGAGACCTAGGAGGACCCACTGCTGACACAGAGACATAAAAAAAACTAGACTGCAATTTGCCAAACTGTACGTGAATAAGCCAAAATCCTTCTAGGAAAGTGTCTTGTGAACAGATGAGACCAAAACACAGTTTTTTGGTAAAGCACATCATTCTACTGTTTACTGAAAACGGAATGAGGCCTACAAAGAAAAGAACACAGTACCTACAGTCAAATATGATGGAGGTTCAAAGATGTTTTGGGGTTGTTTTGCTGCCTCTGTCACTGGAAATGGATAGAAACAAAGCACTGGAGAGCTCTGAAGTGGCAGCAATGAGTCCGGATCTAGATCACACTGATCACCTGTGGAGAAATATTAAAATTGCTGTTGGGAGAAGGCGCTTTCACATATGAGAGACCTGGAGCAGTTTGCAAAAGAAGAGTGGTGCAAAATTCTAGCTGAGAGGTGTAAGAAGCTTGTTGATGGTTATAGGAAGCGATTGATTCCAGTTATATATTTAGAACGCCGTGGAACCAAATATTAAGTTGTGCCAAATATTTTGTCTGGCCTATTTTGTTTTTTTTTTGTCAAATTATGTCCAATTTGCTTTTTTTCTCTTTTTTTCTGTGTTGCTCCAATATACATGAAAGAAATAAACATGTGTAATTCCAATAATTTTCTGGAAGAAATACTTCATTTTCTGGAGCAATTTTGACTGTAGAAGGTGGATGGCTGACAGCGAATGGTTGCCTGCATTGACATAGAAGGGGGCTGGCCGACAGCGAATGGTTGCCTGCATTGACATAGAAGGGGACTGGCCGACAGCGAATGGTTACCTGCATTGACATAGAAGGGAGCTGCCTGGCAGCAGTATGGTTACCTGCATTGACATAGAAGGGGACTGGCCGACAGCGAATGGTTACCTGCATTGACATAGAAGGGGGCTACCTGGCAGCAGTATGGTTACCTGCATTGACATAGAAGGGGGCTGGCCGACAGCGAATGGTTGCCTGCATTGACATAGAAGGGGGCTACCTGGCAGCAGTATGGTTACCTGCATTGACATAGAAGGGGGCTGGCCGACAGCGAATGGTTGCCTGCATTGACATAGAAGGGAGCTGCCTGGCAGCAGTATGGTTACCTGCATTGACATAGAAGGGGGCTGGCCGACAGCGAATGGTTGCCTGCATTGACATAGAAGGGGGCTACCTGGCAGCAGTATGGTTACCTGCATTGACATAGAAGGGGACTGGCCGACAGCGAATGGTTACCTGCATTGACATAGAAGAGAGCTGGCTGACAGCGGATGGTTGCCTGCATTGACATAAAAGGGGGCTGGCTTAGCTATTGAAATTGATAATCAGCCAGTGAGCCTCCCACACAGCAGTGACGATGAGCAGATGCACGAAGCAGTCTCCTATGTCGAGCACATACTGTAGCGGATCTCCCAGGCCCGAATATCCTAAAAGATGCATATATGAGTTTATTACATACCGCATACTGTGTCGTCACTTTTGGCTCCTGTGTGTGCTAAAATAACTTTGTTCCTGCAATGTCATGTGTAGCAGGTAGCACCCAGTAATGTCAGCCATTACAGCAGCTCTACACTCTGCTGCAGAGCACGGAGTTGCAGCAGGGAAGGCGCAGCAGCAGCAGTGCGTGGCGGCGTCCTGCAGCAGCTCAGTGTCAGCGCTGCGGAGCAGATGGCCGCTATCGTTTACATTGTAGCACGCAGATGTTAATTGGCCAATTATAGTTCTATGCGAGAATACAAGAGCTGGAAACACTCGGATGTTTGGAAGGAAACATTTCCCACAGTGCACAGTGATAGAGTACGGACATGGAGAAATGATTTTCATCATAAGACAAAAAAATCGCTAGAGTATTTATTATCAACTAGATGGCAGCCCGATTCTAAAGAATCGGGAGTCTAGAATCCATATATACTTTATTTATTCAAATGTAAGAATAATACAATTAATAAATAATAGTAAGAAAGAACAAAAAATGGCTGCACTCACCAGCTCTTGACAATTCTTGTTATTTAAGGTACAGTTACACAGGATCCATGAACATGCTTATGAGGGGAGTGATGAAAGACATCAGACAACAACTTTGCGTGTTGTGGCAAATGCCACAACAACGGTTCTTTGCTTAAGAACAATAATGTAAATAATAAATAATATGTATCAATAACTATGTATATTGGTATGTTCTTTCTTGGCACAAATTGCAGGAAGTAGTATTCTAGGCAATTATATATTAGATGGGCATTTCCTGAAGGAAATACATGGTGCTTGAACAGCGCTACCAGCTTTACAGCAGCACTTTTCACACACGGGACTGGGGGGCGCGCTTACTTTTGCACCCGGGGCCGGGGGCGCGCTTACTTTTGCACCCGGGGGCGCACTTACTTTTGCACCCGGAGGCGCACTTACTTTTGCACCCGGGGGCGCACTTACTTTTGCAGCCGGGGGCGCACTTACTTTTGCAGGCGGGGGCGCACTTACTTTTGCACCCGGGGGCGCACTTACTTTTGGGGCCGCACTTACTTTTGGTGGGCGGGGCTCCTCGGCCTCCGATTTGGTTGGTGGGGCCCCTTGTCCTCCGATTTGGTGGGTGGGGACCCTCGGCCTCCGATTTGGTGGGCGGGGCACCTCGGCCTCCGATGTGGTGGGCGGGGCCCCTCGGCCTCCGATTTGGTGGGCGGGGCCGCTCGGCCTTCGATTTGGTGGGCGGGGCTCCTCGGCCTCCGATTTGGTTGGCGGGGCCCCTCGATCTCCGATTTGGTTGGCGGGGCCCCTCGGCCTCCGATTTGGTGGGCGGGGACTCTCGGCCTCCGATTTGGTGGGCGGGGACCCTCGGCCTCCGATTTGGTGGGCGGGGACCCTCGGAATCCGATTTGGTGGGCGGGGACCCTCGGCCTCCGATTTGGTGGGCGGGGCCCCTTGGCCTCCGATTTGGTGGGCGGGGCCCCTCGGCCTCCGATGTGGTGGTCGGGGCCCCTCGGCCTCCGCTTTGGTGGGCGGGGACCCTCGGCCTCCAATTTGGTGGGCGGGGACCCTCGGCCTCCAATTTGGTGGGCGGGGACCCTCGGCCTCCGATTTGGTGGGCGGGGACCCTCGGCCTCCGATTTGGTGGGCGGGGACCCTCGGAATCCGATTTGGTGGGCGGGGACCCTCGGCCTCCGATTTGGTGGGCGGGGCCGGGCCCCTCGGCCTTTGCTTTGGTGGGCGGGGCCGGGCCCCTCGGCCTTTGCTTTGGTGGGCGGGGCCGCTCGGCCTTCGATTTGTTGGGCGGGGCCCCTCGGCCTCCGATTTGGTTGGCGGGGCCCCTTATCCTCCGATTTGGTGGGCGGGGACTCTCGGCCTCCGATTTGGTGGGCGGGGACCCTCGGCCTCCGATTTGGTGGGCGGGGCCCCTCGGCCTCCGATTTGGTGGGCGGGGACCTTCGGCCTCTGATTTGGTGGGCGGGGCCCCTTGGCCTCCAATTTGGTGGGCGGGGACCCTCGGCCTCCAATTTGGTGGGCGGGGACCCTCGGCCTCCGCTTTGGTGGGCGGGGCCCCTCGGCCTCCGATTTGGTGGGCGGGGTCCCTCTGCCTCCGATTTGGTGGTCGGGGACCCTCGGCCTCCGCTTTGGTGGGCGGGGACCCTCGGCGGCCGATTTGGTGGGCGGGGCCCCTTGGCCTCCAATTTGGTGGGCGGGGCCCCTCGGCCTCCGATGTGGTGGTCGGTGCCCCTCGGCCTCCGCTTTGGTGGGCGGGGCCGGGCCCCTCGGCCACCGCTTTGGTGGGCGGGGCCGCTCGGCCTTCGATTTGTTGGGCGGGGCTCCTCGGCCTCCGATTTGGTTGGCGGGGCCCCTCGGCCTCCGATTTGGTTGGCGGGGCCCCTTATCCTCCGATTTGGTGGGCGGGGACTCTCGGCATCCGATTTGGTGGGCGGGGACCCTCGGCCTCCGATTTGGTGGGCGGGGACCCTCGGCCTCCGATTTGGTTGGTGGGCCCCTCGGCCTCCGATTTGGTGGGCGGGGACCCTCGGCCTCCGATTTGGTGGGCGGGGACCCTCGGCCTCCGCTTTGGTGGGTGGGGCCCATCGGCCTCCGATTTGGTGGGCGGGGCCCCTCGGCCTCCGATTTGGATGGTGTGGACCCTCGGCCTCCGATTTGGTGGGCAGGGACCCTCGGCCTCCGATTTGGTGGGCGGGGACCCTCGGCCTCCGCTTTGGTGGGTGGGGCCCATCGGCCTCCGATTTGGTGGGCGGGGCCCCTCGGCCTCCGATTTGGATGGTGTGGACCCTCGGCCTCCGATTTGGTGGGCAGGGACCCTCGGCCTCCGATTTGGTGGGCGGGGACCCTCGGCCTCCGCTTTGGTGGGTGGGGCCCATCGGCCTCCGATTTGGTGGGCGGGGCCCCTCGGCCTCCGATTTGGATGGTGTGGACCCTCGGCCTCCGATTTGGTGGGCAGGGACCCTCGGCCTCCGATTTGGTGGGCGGGGACCCTCGGCCTCCGATTTGGTGTGTGCTCTGCCTGGGGCCACTGTGCTCTGCCTGGAGCCCCATATGCTGCCTGGGGCCCCTGTGCTCTGCCTGGGGCCCCATATGCTGCCTGGGGCCCCTGTGCTCTGCCTGGGGCCCCTGTGCTCTGCCTGGGGCCCCATGTTCTGCCTGGGGCCCCTGTGCTCTGCGTGGGGCCACTGTGCTCTGCCTGGGGCCCCATGTTCTGCCTGGGGCCACTGTGCTCTGCCTGGGGCCCCATAAGCTGCCTGGGGCCCCTGTGCTCTGCCTGGGACCACTGTGCTCTGCCTGGGGCCCCATATGCTGCCTGGGGCCCCTGTGCTCTGCCTGGGGCCACTGTGCTCTGCCTGGGGCCCCATATGCTGCCTGGGGCCACTGTGCTCTGCCTGGGGCCCCTGTGCTCTGCCTGGGGCCCCATGTTCTGCCTGGGGCCCCATGTTCTGCCTGGGGCCCCTGTGCTCTGCCTGGGGCCACTGTGCTCTGCCTGGGGCCCCATATGCTGCCTGGGGCCCCTGTGCTCTGCCTGGGGCCCCATATGCTGCCTGGGGCCCCTGTGCTCTGCCTGGGGCCCCTGTGCTCTGCCTGGGGCCCCTGTGCTCTGCCTGGGGCCCCATATGCTGCCTGGGGCCCCTGTGCTCTGCCTGGGGCCCCATGTTCTGCCAGGGGCCCCTGTGCTCTGCCGGGGGCCATTGTGCTCTGCCTGGGGCCCCATATGCTGCCTGGGGCCCCTGTGCTCTGCCTGGGGCCCCATATGCTGCCTGGGGCCCCTGTGCTCTGCCTGGGGCCACTGTGATCTGCCTGGGGCCCCTGTGCTCTGCCTGGGGCCACTGTGCTCTGCCTGGGGCCCCATAGGCTGCCTGGGGCCCCTGTGCTCTGCCTTGGACCACTGTGCTCTGCCTGGGACCACTGTGCTCTGCCTGGGGCCCCATATGCTGCCTGGGGCCCCTGTGCTCTGCCTGGGTGTAGGACACTGGTGACGTCACTTAGCTCCGGACATTAGCTCCGGACATTAGCTCCGGACAAAGCCACGGAAGTTGGCACAAATTGCAGGAAGTAGTATTCTAGGCAATTATATATTAGATATTTATATGTTACAGTTGAGCATTTATTATTACAGGGTAAGTGACATCTGTATCTGAACACAGTGGTCAAATTGAATCTGTCAACAGATTTCATTATACAAATCGCATGCATTATTTAGTTCTGGATCTCTAAGTGCACACATGAATAAATGCTAGCCCTGATGAGGCTGGTGTACTTCCTCTGAATATCCTTCTCAGAAAGGCTGCATAAAAATTATATTAAGATGAGTGTCTAATGAGTCCAGCTAAAGAGTGAAAGCTCATGAGTCTAAATGTATGTAATCTCTGCACGCCCACCCTGGCTGACAGCTGCAGCTTGTACTGAGCAGATTGAGATCTCAGCGGCAGCAGGGAGGAGGGACACTGAGGAGCCCTCTATTAGGCTATATTGGAACACACTGTTATTCTGATATGGTTTTTCAAATTAAATACACCAGTCTCATCAGGTCTAAGATCTAATTAATAATGTATGCAGTTTGTATTGTAAAATATGGTGACAGGGTTAATCCAGCAGAATTGTTATTATTTAAGTCAAGTTTTAAACATTTTTGTGAACTATTTATAGTTGAAATTAAACTTCTTAATTTCAATTTTCGATCTGGCCACTAAATATAATACTAGGCTGATGTTTACTGTAGAAACCACTTTCTTAATGCCAATTTATTATCATCACAAACATAATTACAGAGACACCTAAGTACAGATAACACAGGATCCGCCATTCACAATAGGTGATGTCACAGCTCACCGCCTCCTCCTGTACAATGACTGATAACACCTCTATATACAGTAGATAACACAGGATCCACCATTCACAATTGGTGATGTCACAGCTCACCTCCTCCTCCTGTACAATGACTGATAACACCTCTATATACAGTAGATAACACAGGATCCACCATTCACAATAGGTGGTCACATCTCACCTCTTCCTCATGTATAATGACTGATAACACCTCTATATACAGTAGATAACACAGGATCCACCATTCACAAAAAGTGATGCCACAGCTCACCTCCTCCTCCTCCTGTACAATGACTCATAACACCTCTATATACAGTAGATAACACAGGATCCACCATTCCCAATAGGTGATGTCACAGCTCTCCTCCTCCTCCTGTACAATGACTGATAATACCTCTATATACAATAGATAACACAGGATCCACCATTCATATTAGGTGATGTCACAGCTCACCTCCTCCTCCTGTACAATGGCTAATTATACCTTTACTAGATGGTGGCCCGATTCTAACACATTGGGTATTCTAGAATATGTATGTTCGCGTAGTATATAGCACAGCCACATAGTATATTGCACACCACGTAGTATATTGCACACCACGTAGTATATTGCACAGCCACATAGTATATAGCACAGCCACGTAGTATATTGCCCAGCGACGTAGTATATTGGCCAGCCTCGTAGTATATTGCCCAGCGATGTAGTACATGGGCCAGCCACGTAGTATATTGCCCAGCCACGTAGTATATTGGCCAGCCTCGTAGTATATTGCCCAGCCACGTAGTATATAGCACAGGCCACGGAATATATTGCAGAGCCCACATAGTATATAGAATAGGCCACAGAGTATATTGCAGAGCCCACATAGTATATAGCACAGCCCACGTAGTATATTGCACAGCCACGTAGTATATAGCACAGGCCACGGAGTATATTGCAGAGCCGACGTAGTATATAGCACAGGCCACAGAGTATATTGCACAGCCCACGTAGTATATAGCAGAGGCCATGGAGTATATTGCAGAGCCCATGTAGTATATAGCACAGCCCACGTAGTATATACTCACCTTCCGTCCGCAGCTGTCACCGCCACATGCGCTGCGCTGTTTCCTGCTGTCGTGGCCGTCATCAATGACCGCGGCCGTCATCACTGACTGCGGCCGCTAATTTAGTCCCCAGCTTTTGGCCGCGGTAGGCCCAACAGCGCCCATGGTCCTGGCTGGCTCCGCCTTCCTCACGGCGACTCCGCCCCCTTTGCAGCGCATCTGGCTGGGCCTGTACGGAGTGGGCGGGGACTCGCTCTGCATACTTCATGGCCTCCCCTGCCCTTTTGTCTACGCCCACTGGCTGGCCGCGACCAATGAATATCCACGACAGACAGAAAGACAGACAGAAAGACGGAAGTGACCCTTAGACAATTATATAGTAGATATACAGTAGATAACACAGGATCCATCATTCACAATAGGTGATGTCACAGCTCACCTCCTCCTCCTGTACAATGACTGATAACTCCTCTATATACAGTAGATAACACAGGATCCACCATTCACAATAGGTGATGTCACAGCTCACCTCCTCCTCCTGTACAATGACTGGTAACACCTCTATATACAGTATATAACACAGGATCCACCATTCACAATAGGTGATGTCACAGCTCACCTCCTCCTCCTCCTGTACAATGACTGATAACTCCTATATATACAGTAGATAACACAGGATCCACCATTCACAATAGATGATGTCACAGCTCACCTCCTCCTCCTGTACAATGACTGGTAACACCTCTATATACAGTATATAACACAGGATCCACCATTCACAATAGGTGATGTCACAGCTCACCTCCTCCTCCTCCTGTACAATGACTGATAACCCCTCTATATACAGTAGATAACACAGGATCCGCTATTCATAATAGGTGATGTCACAGCTCACCTCCTCCTCCTGTATAATGACTGATAACTCCTCTGTATACAGTAGATAACACAGGATCCACCATTCACAGTAGGCGATGTCACAGCTCACCTCCTCCTCCCGTACAATGACTGATAACACCTCTATGTACAGTAGATAACACAGAATCCACCATTCACAATAGATGAAGTCACAGCTCACCTCCTCCTCCTGTACAATGACTGATAACACCTCTATATACAGTAGATAACACAGGATCCACAATAGGTGATATCACAGCTCACCTCCTCCTCCTGTACAATGACTGATAACACCTCTATATACAGTAGATAACACGGGATCCACCATTCACAATAGGTGATGTCACAGCTCACCTCCTCCTCCTCCTCCTGTACAATGACTGATAACACCTCTATATGCAGCAGATAGCACAGGATTCACCATTCACAATAGGTGATGTCACAGCTCACTTACTCCTCCTGTACAATGACTGGTAACACCTCTATATACAGTAGATAACACGGGATCCACCATTCACAATAGTTGATGTCACAGCTCACCTCCTCCTCCTGTACAATGACTGATAACACCTCTATATACAGTAGATAACACGGGATCCACCATTCACAATAGGTGATGTCACAGCTCACCTCCTCCTCCTGTACAATGACTGATAACACCTCTATATAGAGTAGATAGCACAGGATCCACCATTCACAATAGGTGATGTCACAGCTCACCTCCTCCTCCTGTACAATGACTGATAACACCTCTATATACAGTAGATAACACAGGATCCACCATTCACAATAGGTGATGTCACAGCTCACCTCCTCCTCCTGTACAATGACTGATAACACCTCTATATAGAGTAGATAGCACAGGATCCACCATTCACAATAGGTGATGTCACAGCTCACCTCCTCCTCCTGTACAATGACTGATAACACCTCTATATACAGTAGATAACACAGGATCCACTATTCACAATAGGTGATGTCACAGCTCACCTCCTCCTCCTCCTCCTGCACAATGACTGATAACACCTCTATATACAGTAGACAACACAGGATCCACCATACACAATAGGTGATGTCACAGCTCACCTCCTCCTCCTGTACAATGACTGATAACACCTCTATATACAGTAGACAACACAGGATCCGCCATTCACATTGGGTGATGTCACTGGGAAATATCTGGAATTGGGGATTATATTTACAGCTGCCAGAGGGACAAGATACTGCCTAGGAAGCTCATACCTAGTGTACTTCAGCAGTGGAGGGGTTAAGGGCTAATGCATTTCATTAGGAGATGACAATCAGATCACACTTGTTTTTTTGTTGATTCCCTAATTTGCCGCAGAGAATGTGTTCTGCGTTCCTCTCTTCTCCGCCTTTATAAACTGATTAGGATCTCATACTTGACACTGGGACGGGCGTCTCTGATTCATCAGGATTTAATGGAGTTGGTTGCGGCTCCACCGTCACGCTGTAATGTTTTCTCCACACTTGTAAATTACATTTAATTTGAAATCCTCATGATTGTCCATGCAGTGTGCTGCCCTGCCCGCCGAGCCGCCACATGTGCAGAATATTCATTTTCTCCTATAAGGAAGTGCCGGCGACTGATACCAGGACAGCACGACCGCGCTGTACTCCACACCCAATGATCAGTTGTGAAGCTTGACTATAATAGATCATAATGACCTCAGAAAAATCTGATTGTTATCCAATGGAGAACACTCCTCCTGCTTACTGTGACACTGCCACTAGGGGGAGCTCTCTTAATATATATTGAAACAGCCATTACTGGGGGAGCTCACTACATATAGATTTATACAGCCACCACTAGAGGGAGCTTACTACATACAGATTTATACAGCCACCACTAGAGGGAGATCCCTACATACAGATTTATACAGCCACCACTAGAGGGAGCTCACTATATACAGATTTATACAGCCATCGCTAGGGGGAGCTCACTACATACAGATTAATACAGACAGCATTAGAGGGAGCTCACTATATACAGATTTATACAGCCACCAATAGAGAGAGATCTGTTGTGAATATACTTTTTGCTCCCTCTAGTGGTTACTAGTTTTTTGACTCTGGTTTTTCTGTCATTCCTTTTATCCGCACCTGGGTCGTTAGTTAAGGGTGTTGCTATATAAGCTCCCTGGACCTTCAGTTCAATGCCTGGCAACGTAGTTATCAGAGCTAGTCTGCTGTGCTCTTGTCTACTGATCCTGGTTCCAGCTATATCAGCTAAGTCTGCCTTTTGCTTTTTGCTATTTGTTTTGGTTTTGTATTTTTGTCCAGCTTGTTCCAAATCTATATCCTGACCTTTGCTGGAAGCTCTAGGGGGCTGGTGTTCTCCCCCCGGACCGTTAGACGGTTCGGGGGTTCTTGAATTTCCAGTGTGGATTTTGATAGGGTTTTTGTTGACCATATAAGTTACCTTTCTTTATTCTGCTATCAGTAAGCGGGCCTCTCTGTGCTAAACCTGGTTCATTTCTGTGTTTGTCATTTCCTCTTACCTCACCGTTATTATTTGTGGGGGGCTTCTATCCAGCTTTGGGGTCCCCTTCTCTGGAGGCAAGAAAGGTCTTTTGTTTTCCTCTACTAGGGGTAGCTAGATTCTCCGGCTGGAGCGTGTCATCTAGAATCAACGTAGGAATGATCCCCGGCTACTTCTAGTGTTGGCGTTAGGAGTAGATATATGGTCAACCCAGTTACCACTGCCCTATGAGCTGGATTTTTGTATTCTGCAGACTTCCACGTTCCTCTGAGACCCTCGCCATTGGGGTCATAACAGTTTGCCAGGCCAGTATTAAATGTTTAATGCATTGCAGAAGAGGGATTATAAGAAAGAAGATTCTGAGTTTTTTTTTTTTTCTCCTTCCCCTTTACCTCAGAGTGGCTATGCTTGCTGCAGACATGAATGTCCAGACCTTGATTACAAGTGTGGACCAGCTGGCTACTCGTGTGCAGGGCATAAAAGACTATGTTATCAGTAATCCTAGGTCAGAACCTAAAATACCGATTCCTGAACTGTTTTCCGGAGACAGGTTTAAGTTTAGGAATTTTGTGAATAATTGTAAATTGTTTTTGTCCCTGAGACCCTGTTCATCTGGAGACTCTGCTCAGCAAGTAAAAATTGTTATTTCGTTCTTACGGGGCGACCCTCAGGATTGGGCTTTTTCGCTGGCGCCAGGAGATCCGGCATTGGCTGATATTAATGCGTTTTTTCTGGCGCTCGGTTTACTTTATGAGGAACCCAATCTTGAGATTCAGGCAGAAAAGGCCTTGCTGGCTATGTCTCAGGGGCAGGACGAGGCTGAAGTGTATTGCCAAAAATTTCGGAAATGGTCCGTGCTGACACATTGGAACGAGTGTGCACTGGCCGCTAATTTTAGAAATGGCCTTTCTGAAGCCATTAAGAATGTTATGGTGGGTTTTCCCATTCCCACAGGTCTGAATGATACTATGGCACTGGCTATTCAAATTGACCGGCGGTTGCGGGAGCGCAAAACCGCAAATTCCCTCATGGTGTTGTCTGAACAGACACCTAATTCGGTGCAATGTGATAGAAAAACCGCAAATTCCCTCATGGTGTTGTCTGAACAGACACCTGATTTAATGCAATGTGATAGAATCCTGACTAGAAATGAGCGGAAAATTCATAGACGCCGGAATGGCTTGTGCTACTACTGTGGTGATTCTACACATGTTATCTCAGTATGCTCTAAACGTATAGCTAAGGTTGTTAGTCCTGTCACCGTTGGTAATTTGCAACCTAAATTTATTCTGTCTGTAACTTTGATTTGCTCACTGTCATCTTATCCTGTCATGGCGTTTGTAGATTCAGGTGCTGCCCTGAGTCTCATGGATCTCTCATTTGCTAAGCGCTGTGGTTTTACTCTTGAACCATTAGAAAATCCTATTCCTCTTAGGGGTATTGATGCTACACCATTGGCAGCAAATAAACCGCAGTATTGGACACAGGTTACCATGTGCATGACTCCTGAACACCGCGAGGTGATACGTTTCCTGGTTTTACATAAAATGCATGATTTGGTTGTTTTAGGGCTGCCATGGTTACAGACCCATAATCCAGTCCTGGACTGGAAGGCTATGTCAGTCTCAAGTTGGGGCTGTCGTGGTATTCATGGGGATTCCCTGCCTGTGTCTATTGCTTCTTCTACGCCTTCGGAAGTTCCGGAGTATTTGTCTGATTATCAGGATGTCTTCAGTGAGTCTGAGTCCAGTGCATTGCCTCCTCATAGGGACTGTGACTGTGCTATAGATTTGATCCCAGGCAGTAAATTTCCTAAGGGAAGACTGTTTAATCTGTCGGTACCTGAACATACCGCTATGCGTTCATATATCAAGGAGTCTCTAGAGAAAGGACATATTCGTCCGTCTTCTTCCCCTCTTGGTGCGGGATTCTTTTTTGTGGCAAAAAAGGACGGATCTTTGAGACCTTGTATTGATTATCGGCTTTTAAATAAGATCACTGTCAAATTTCAGTATCCTTTACCGCTGTTGTCTGACTTGTTTGCCCGGATTAAAGGTGCCAAGTGGTTCACCAAGATAGACCTTCGTGGTGCGTACAACCTTGTGCGCATTAAGCAAGGTGATGAATGGAAAACCGCATTCAATACGCCCGAAGGTCATTTTGAGTACTTGGTGATGCCTTTTGGGCTCTCCAATGCGCCTTCAGTTTTTCAGTCCTTTATGCATGACATTTTCCGGAAGTATCTGGATAAATTTTTGATTGTTTATCTGGATGATATTTTGGTTTTTTCTGATAATTGGGATTCGCATGTGGAGCAGGTCAGGTTGGTCTTTAAAATTTTGCGTGAAAATTCTTTGTTTGTCAAGGGCTCAAAGTGTCTCTTTGGTGTACAGAAGGTTCCCTTTTTGGGGTTCATTTTTTCCCCTTCTGCTGTGGAGATGGACCCAGTCAAGGTCCGAGCTATTCTTGATTGGACTCAGCCCTCGTCAGTTAAGAGTCTACAGAAGTTCTTGGGTTTCGCTAACTTCTACCGTCGTTTTATCGCTAATTTTTCTAGCATTGTGAAACCTTTGACGGATATGACCAAGAAGGGCTCCGATGTAGCTAACTGGGCTCCTGCTGCCGTGGAGGCTTTCCAGGAGTTGAAACGCCGGTTTACTTCGGCGCCTGTTTTGTGCCAGCCCGATGTCTCACTTCCCTTTCAGGTTGAGGTGGATGCTTCAGAGATTGGAGCAGGGGCCGTTTTGTCGCAGAGAGGCCCTGGTTGCTCTGTTATGAAACCTTGTGCCTTTTTCTCTAGGAAGTTTTCGCCTGCCGAGCGAAATTATGATGTGGGCAATCGGGAGTTGTTGGCCATGAAATGGGCATTTGAGGAGTGGCGTCATTGGCTCGAGGGTGCTAAGCATCGTGTGGTGGTCTTGACTGATCACAAAAATCTGATGTATCTCGAGTCTGCTAAACGCCTTAATCCGAGACAGGCCCGCTGGTCATTGTTTTTCTCCCGCTTTGATTTTGTTGTCTCGTATTTACCAGGTTCAAAGAATGTGAAGGCCGATGCTCTTTCTAGGAGCTTTGTGCCTGATGCTCCTGGAGTCGCTGATCCTGTTGGTATTCTTAAAGATGGAGTTATCTTGTCAGCTATTTCTCCGGATCTGCGACGTGTGTTGCAGAGATTTCAGGCTGATAGGCCTGAGTCTTGTCCACCTGACAGACTGTTTGTCCCGGATAAGTGGACCAGCAGAGTCATTTCCGAGGTTCATTCCTCGGTGTTGGCAGGTCACCCGGGAATTTTTGGCACCAGAGATCTGGTGGCCAGGTCCTTTTGGTGGCCTTCCTTGTCAAGGGATGTGCGGTCATTTGTGCAGTCCTGTGGGACTTGTGCTCGAGCTAAGCCTTGCTGTTCTCGTGCCAGCGGTTTGCTCTTGCCCTTGCCTGTCCCGAAGAGACCTTGGACACATATCTCCATGGATTTCATTTCTGATCTTCCGCTATCCCAGGGCATGTCCGTTATCTGGGTGATATGTGATCGCTTCTCAAAGATGGTCCATTTGGTTCCTTTGCCTAAGCTGCCTTCCTCTTCCGATCTGGTTCCTGTGTTTTTCCAGAACGTGGTTCGTTTGCACGGCATCCCTGAGAATATTGTGTCAGACAGAGGATCCCAGTTCGTTTCCAGGTTCTGGCGATCCTTTTGTAGTAGGATGGGCATTGATTTGTCGTTTTCGTCTGCTTTCCATCCTCAGACTAATGGACAGACGGAGCGAACCAATCAGACTTTGGAGGCTTATTTGAGGTGTTTTGTCTCTGCTGATCAGGACGATTGGGTGACATTCTTGCCGTTGGCTGAGTTTGCCCTTAATAATCGGGCTAGTTCCGCCACCTTGGTTTCGCCTTTTTTCTGCAACTCTGGTTTCCATCCTCGCTTTTCTTCGGGTCATGTGGAGCCTTCTGACTGTCCTGGGGTGGATTCTGTGGTGGATAGGTTGCAGCGGATCTGGAATCATGTGGTGGACAACTTGAAGTTGTCACAGGAGAGGGCTCAGCGCTTTGCCAACCGCCGCCGCGGTGTGGGTCCCCGACTACGCGTTGGGGATTTGGTATGGCTTTCTTCCCGCTTTGTTCCTATGAAGGTCTCCTCTCCCAAATTTAAACCTCGTTTTATTGGGCCTTACAAGATATTGGAAATCCTTAATCCTGTATCTTTTCGTCCTCGATCTTCCTGTGTCGTTTGCTATTCACAATGTATTTCATAGGTCCTTGTTGCGGCGGTACATTGTGCCTATAGTTCCTTCTGCTGAGCCTCCTGCTCCGGTGTTGGTTGAGGGCGAGTTGGAGTACGTGGTGGAGAAGATCTTGGATTCTCGCCTCTCCAGGCGGAGGCTTCAGTACCTGGTCAAGTGGAAGGGCTATGGTCAGGAGGATAATTCCTGGGTGGTCGCCTCTGATGTTCATGCGGCCGATTTAGTTCGTGCCTTTCATGCCGCTCATCCTGATCGCCCTGGTGGTCGTGGTGAGGGTTCGGTGACCCCTCACTAAGGGGGGGGTACTGTTGTGAATTTACTTTTTGCTCCCTCTAGTGGTTACTAGTTTTTTGACTCTGGTTTTTCTGTCATTCCTTTTATCCGCACCTGGGTCGTTAGTTAAGGGTGTTGCTATTTAAGCTCCCTGGACCTTCAGTTCAATGCCTGGCAACGTAGTTATCAGAGCTAGTCTGCTGTGCTCTTGTCTACTGATCCTGGTTCCAGTTATATCAGCTAAGTCCGCTTTTTGCTTTTTGCTATTTTGTTTTGGTTTTGTATTTTTGTCCAGCTTGTTCCAAATATATATCCTGACCTTTGCTGGAAGCTCTAGGGGGCTGGTGTTCTCCCCCCGGACCGTTAGACGGTTCGGGGGTTCTTGAATTTCCAGTGTGGATTTTGATAGGGTTTTTGTTGACCATATAAGTTACCTTTCTTTATTCTGCTATCAGTTAGCGGGCCTCTCTGTGCTAAACCTGGTTCATTTCTGTGTTTGTCATTTCCTCTTACCTCACCGTTATTATTTGTGGGGGGCTTCTATCCAGCTTTGGGGTCCCCTTCTCTGGAGGCAAGAAAGGTCTTTTGTTTTCCTCTACTAGGGGTAGCTAGATTCTCCGGCTGGAGCGTGTCATCTAGAATCAACGTAGGAATGATCCCCGGCTACTTCTAGTGTTGGCGTTAGGAGTAGATATATGGTCAACCCAGCTACCACTGCCCTATGAGCTGGATTTTTGTATTCTGCAGACTTCCACGTTCCTCTGAGACCCTCGCCATTGGGGTCATAACAGAGATCACTACATAGAGTTTTATGCAGTAACGGCTAGGGGAAGCGCTCTACATACAGATTTATACAGCCACCACTAGAGGGAGCTCACTACATACAGATTTAGTGATAGCATTCTGCAGGTAAAATAATGTTATCAGTCAGAAGAATGGTCCACGTATTGATTCCTAATAGCCACAGGAATGGTGTAACAGACAAAAATATGAGACATTGATGCTTTTAAAATGAGAAAAAACCTGTTTACCGAAAAAAAAATGCAGATATACTAACACCCCTGTGGAGGTCTGCACTGGCATTGGAAGCGATGTCTTCTCTGTTTGGATGTCACAGGATCACTGAAACCTGTGATTGAGTGCAACAATCGGGTGATTAGAAGAACGCTGTATTTGGAAGAATCAGAATTTGGAGGTGTCTGTATCTCCAAGTCATGTTGATGTTCTTTTATTAAATTAGCAGTACTGCAATGGGTTAAATTAAGGGCATGGTGCTAATGAAAGCGCCCAATCATAAATAATTCTTCCTGAGTGAGCGGTGCGTCCCTCCCATGTCTTCTATATGATTTCATAAAAGCAGATGGAAAGTTTTCAATCTCTTTACAGGAGCGCGAGCATTGGACTCGGTGAGGAGCGGGCTGGGCGAGGAGCAGACTGGGTGAGGAGTGGGCCGGGCGAGGAGCAGACTGGATGAGGAGCAGGCTGGCTGAAGAGCGGAGTGGGCTAAGTGAGGAGTGGACTGAGCGAGGAGTGAGCTGGGCGAGGAGCGGGTTAAGCGAGCAGCGGGCTGAGCGAGGAGTGAGCTAGGCAAGGAGCAGGCTGGATGAGGAGCGGGTTGAGCGAGGAGTAAGCTAGGTGAGGAGCAGGCTGGATGAGGAGAGGGATGGGTGAGGAGCGGTCTGGGTAAGGCACAGGCTGGGCAAGAAGTGTGCTGGGCGAGCAGTGGGTTGGGTGAGAAGCGGGATGGGCGAGGAGCAGGCTGGGTGAGGCACAGGCTGGGCAAGCAGTGGGCTAGGCAAGGAGTGAGCTGGGCGAGGAGCAGGCTGGGTGAGGAGCAGGATGGGCGAGGAGCAGTCTGGGTGAGGCACAGGCTGGGCAAGAAGTGTGCTGGGCGAGCAGTGGGCTGGGTGAGGAGCAGGATGGGCGAGGAGCGGTCTGGGTGAGGCACAGGCTGGGTGAGCAGTGGGCTGGGCAAGGAGTGAGCTGGGCAAGGAGCAGGCTGGGTGAGAAGCGGGATGGGCGAGGAGCAGTCTGGGTGAGGCACTGGCTGGGCAAGAAGTGGGCTGGGTGAGGAGCAGGCTGGGTAAGGAGCGGGATGGGCGAGGAGCGGTCTAGGTGAGGCACAGGCTGGGCGAGCAGTGGGCTGGGCGAGGAGCAGCTTTACAGCACAATGCTTTATCTTGTGGCGCTCGCTCTATCCAGTGTCATTTTATATAGTTACCCATAAATGAGTTCTCATTGTACCTGCTACACTGAGAATTCTACACGATGAGATGGAGAGGGGGAGAGCGCCGCTCTGAAGCTGCAAATCAATAGTTTATTCCAGCGATGTTGCAACATAAATACACATTTCTCGAAAGGCCGTAACCTCCACTCATGGGAGCCTCAGTCACTAATACACAAATGTCCTCTTATGATATAAACCCTTCCGACGTCCGTTTCTGTTAAAGTTTGAAATGTTATTAGTCGTATTTGTTTTTGGTAAAAATAGGTGACAACCAGGATGACGCCATTACAACATCTACAGAGAATGTCACTCAGCTTTATACTGCCCTCATTCTTATGTCACTGTATGTCCAGCTCAATCTTCATGTCCTGACCTTCCATCGTCACCTCTTTGTACTGTTATCTGTGTCCATTTCTATGTCGACCTTTCATTGTCAGCTGCCAGTTTCCATCTGTGCCTATTTCGCCCATCTTCTCCTGCGATCATGTGAAGCCATGGCCGGGGGAAGCACCACCCTCTTACACATGTGCACCCGTTTCTCTGCTTCCTTGTACCTATGTTCATCTTGTAACTGCTGACTGACATTTTGGATTGTTACCCTCCTTGGTTTACCATTTGTATCCATCCTTCCTCATGCTTCATTATTTTCCATGGCCAATTATCTCCTTGCCTTCCATTATCTTTTTTTTAAATTCCATGACACCGCATGCATTTTCCTTCTCACCCTTATCGGCCATTTGTGCCCATTTTTAGTCTCATCTTGTGTCATCTGTGCCCACTTTTTTTTACTTTTACTACTCGCCATCTTCCATGCCCCATTATCTGCCCACCTTCCACTTCCACTACCTACTGTCGCCGATGCCCATTTTTTCCCACCCTCCACTATCTCTTCTCATTGATGCCCCTTTTTTTCACCCTCTATAGCCAGCTGTCTTCTGTGCCCATTTTTGTCACATTCTACCCCACCACAATAATTAATTCCCAATTATCATTTTAAACTGTTCTTTACCTATTTTTGCCCCTCATTGTCTTCTGCCATCTGTGCCCTTCCTTTCTTTACACTCTTCTACCCGACATGTCCCATGCCCATTTCACTGCTCACCTTCCATTCTGATTTTGCCGACATTCCTCTGTGTCCAGGTTGTTAGTTTTTGTTGTCCATTCACATCCATACTTCTATTTTATTACCCCCATTTCTTGTGTCTTCTTCCAGTGTCTTGTGTCATCCGTGCCCATTTTTTTTACTTCTACTCCCCCTCTCATCCTCGCCTAGTCATCTGCTCACCTTGCACCCAGCTGTCATCTGTTACCATTCTTCCTCTCCCCCTTTTCTGTCTTTTCCACGTTCTACATCCCACTATCACTCCTGCCCTTTTATCGGCTCTCCTTCCGTTGAGATGCCCTTATTTTTAGCATTATTCTTCATCGTCTTTGCATTTTTTGTTGTTGTGACATCCATATATCCGTATGTGTTTTCCTCAGATTAACCATTGTTACTCGCTGCCCTTTTTACATTTTATTCTCCACCTTCCATTATTGTCTTCCGTGACCATTTTTTTCTTACCTTCCACGATCAACTCATTGAAGCCCATTTAGCTCTTCACCCTTTTCTGCCAACTGTCACCGGTGCCCATTTTCATGACCTCCTCTGTCGTCTCAGCACAGACACTTTTTTTAATTCAATATCCAAGATATACAGCAGGTGAAATAAGTATCAAACTCGTCACCAATTTTATAAGTAAATCTATTTCTAAAGGAGCTATTGACATGAAATTCTCCTCAGATGCCAGTAACAGCCCATCCAATCCACACAGGCAAAGAAATCAAACCATAGATGTCCACAAGTCAAGTGTAATATTCAGTAATGACACAGGAAAAAATTGAATACATGAAGAAAGAGAGGTGGTAAAACCCATAGAAAGTCCTGATAGCAGCTAAAACCTATCAGTAATTAGAAAGCAATCCTGCCACTTAGTGAAAAATAATATCAGCTGGTTCATCTGACGGCTTATAAAATGGTGTCTCATTACCAAGGAGCCACAAAACAAGCAACTCATAATGGGTAAAACTATTGAGCTGTCTCAAGACCTTCACAACCTTATTGTTGCAAAACATACACATGGTTTTGGTTACAGAAGAATTTCAAAACTACTGAACGTTCCAGTGAGCACTTTCGGGGCCATAATTCGGAAGTGGAAAGAATATCATTTCACCATAAACCAACAACCAGGTGCTCCCTGCATGATTTCAGACACAGGAGTGAAAAAAATTATCAGAAGAGTTGCCCAAGAGCCAAGGACCACCTGTGGGGAGCTACAGAAATATCTGGAATCAGCAGGTATAATTGTTTCAAAGAAAACTATAAGTATTGCACTCAACCTCCATGCCCTGTGTGCGTGCTCACCCAACAACCTCCATGGACTTTATGCACGCTCACCACTCAGCGTCCATGACCCTCAACCTCCATGGCCTGTATGCACGCTCACCTCACAACTTCCATGACTTGTATGCACGCTCAGTACGCAACCTCCATGGCCTGTATGCATGCTCACTACGCAACCTCCATGCCCTGTGTGGGCGCTCACCCAACAACCTCCATGGACTTTATGTACACTCACCACTCAGCGTCCATGACCTGTATGCACACTCACCACTCAATCTCCATAGCCGTTATTCATACTCACCCATCAACCTCCATGGCTTGTATGCATGCTCACCCCACAACCTCCATGACCTGTATGCGTTCCCCCTGCTGCACGGCGCATTCGCATATTGGGACACAGCGCTGTTCTTTTGCAATATATTTGCCTTTACCTGTTGCACTGTCCCTGGCTTATGATGCCCAGCTGGTCTACAGCACATACCCGCTGCAGCAGGTTCATATAATTTGGACGCTCATGACCGCTTACAGAGCACCCCTTCACGTCCAGTTCATTGTAAAGAATGTTCTGATGAAGGTCTTGTGACGGACCAAAAACGTTCATAACCATTTTTGTCTGGATGCACAAATAAAAGGAAGCTCTATTTTGTTCAAATACCGAGTGCCAAGTTTATTACTATACTTTGACAGGTTGGACGCCTGACTTGAGCACCAACAACATTTTTACTATAGAGTGCCGTGTTTGTCTATACTACTGTATGCACGCTCACCATGCAGCCTTCATGGCCTGTATGCACGCTCACCATGCAACCTCTATGGCCTGTATGCATGCTCACCACTCAACCTCCATGGCCTACATGCATGCTCACCACACAACCTCCATGACCTGTATGCACGCTCACCATGCAACATTCATGGCCTGTATGCAAGCTCACCACTCAACCTCCATGGCCTTTATGCACGCTGACCTCACAACCTCCATTGCTTGTATGCATGCTCACCATGCAAAACTCTATTGCTGAACAAAAAGCATGTTCAAGAGCGTTTAACGTTTGCTTAACAACATTTAGACAAGCCTGTGAAATACTGGGAGAATATAGTCTGGTCAGATGAGACCAAAATTGAACTCTTTGGATGCCATAATACACATCATGTTTGGAGGCCAAAAGACACTGCACATCACTCCAAAAACACCATACCTACAGTGAAGTATGGAGGTGGGAACCTCATGGTGTCGGGCTGTTTTTCAGCATACAGCACTGGCAAACTTATGTAATTGAAGGAAGGATGAATAGACAAATGTAGGGAGACATTGTTGCTAAAAATCTGCTGCCATCTACCAGGATGATGAAGATGAAACGAGGGTGGACATTTCAGCAGGACAATGATCCCAAACACACAGCCAAGGAAACTCTTAATTGGTTTCAGAGAAAGAAAATAAAGCTGCTAGAATGGGCGAGTTGATCACTGGGCCTGAATCCTGAAGAAAATGTATGAAAGGAAATAAAGCTCAGAGTTCATAGAAGGCGCCCACGGGACCTTCATGATGTGGAGTGTTTGTGTGGAAGAATGGGCTAAAATCACATCTGAGCAATGCCTGCGACTAGTTTCTCCAAAAAAAGCTCTCTTAAAGCTTTATCACCATCAAAGGCTTTCATACGAAGTGTTAAATAAATTTCAGCGTGTTCAATACTGTTTCCCTGCATCATTTCTCTTTATCACACATAATTTATGGACATCTATGGTGTGATTTCTTTGCCTGTGTGGATTGCATAGGTTGTTACTGACATCGGGTCAGAAATTCGTGTCAATAGCTCCTTTAGAAATAGATTTACTTAGAAAATTGGTGAAGTGTCCAATACTTATTTCACCCGCTGTATATCAAGGAATATCTCATGCAAGACAATGGCAGTGTTATATTGCACAGATTTCTCCATAACGATCGGATGCATTCCTCCTGGCCATGCACTGGACCGTTCAGTGCACCATGGGTTAATCTCTGCACCTATGGCCGGCTTACAGCGACTTGTGAGATATTTGCCTTTGATGAATAGAGTCTCAGTTATATAGACGATATAAATATTGATCGCGTTTCAGCTCCGTATCAACAAAATGCTCAGCGCCGGTTAATGATTTGCTGTTATGTTTGGGGCTGATAATAGAAGAGTTTTCATTATTTTCTTGTTAGGATAAAATATCGGAGGATTTCACATATTAATGGCAGATAAAACAGAGGAATGACATCTCTCCTGCTACAGCTGCAGTGTGAGGTTTATGGGTTACATTGTAGCAGGATTGGAAGGTTACAATGTGGAATTTGCAGATGTCGGCAATTTTAAGGTGATTTTGCGTCACCGAACCCGTCCTGCTCACACAATTTGCAGTAAAAATTAAACTTGGGTCAACAAAGTTTATTAGAATGTGTCAATGAAAAATAACAAAATAAATAGCTTTGTCTTAAAACAGCAGGTCTTTAAAAGGGATGTATCATCAAAAGCGACCTATCGTTTAGATCAAGTTTTTTTGTCAAACATATTTTTTTAAAGAGTAGCCATCATTTTTTTTTCAGAAATCAATACAATTATGAAAATAAACCACTTTGTAATATATCAAAGAAATCCGCTTCTTACTCCTCCTGGACTGATCTTTCACTCTCAATTCAGAGGAAAAATCTGTAAAATCTGTATTCAATGAAGACTAAGGAAGAGCAAATCCAAACTTAAAAGTTCAGGGTTGGTACAGGACAGTTAGTGTCTGGTGCTAAACGACAAACACGGACTTCTCCAGGAATTTAATTACAAAGTTCCAAGTTCCAGGGAAGCCTCATGCAAAGTTCCGAGTTCCAGAGGAAGTCTGTTTCAAAGCTCTGAGTTTGAGCTCTGGGGAAGCCCATTGCAAAATTTGGAGTATGGGGGAAGTTCGTTGCAAAGTTCAGAGTTCAGGGGGAATCTCAATGCAAAGTTCGGAGTACCAAGGGAAGTCCATTGCAAAGGCTAGACATCCGGAGGCAGTTTGTTGCAAAAATCGGAGTTCGGGGGAAGCCCGATGCAAAATTCGGAGTTCTGAGATAATCCGCTGCGAAGGTCGGAGTTCTGGAGGCGGTTTGTTGCAAAGATCAGAGTTCGAGGGGAAGTCTGATGCAAAGTTCGTAGTACTGGGGGAAGTCCATTGCAAAGTTTGGAGTTCTGGGGGGAAGTCTGTTGCAAAGTATCCAGTTCTGGGGGAAGCGCATTGCAAAGTTCGAAGTTCAAGGGGAAGTCCGTTGCAAAGTTCGGAGTACTGCAGAAGTTCATTGCAAAGTTTGGCGTTCCTGTGGTAGTCCATAGCAAAGTTCTGAATTTTGGATTAAGTCTGTTACAATGATCAGAGTTCTGGGGACAGTCTGTTGCAGAGAGATATTTTTTTTCCAGATCCAAACACTTTAATACCCACTATATGGGTTTACCCGACCCGGACTCTGGACTAAAGCTTGGATTGAGTACCAGAATTATTATTATTATTTATTGTTATAGCGCCATTTTTTCCATGGCGCTTTACATGTGAGGAGGGGTATACATAATAAAAACAAGTACAATAATCTTGAACAATACAAGTCACAACTTGTACAGGAGGAGAGAGGACCCTGCCCGCGAGGGCTCACAATCTACAAGGGATGGGTGAGGATACAGTAGTTGAGTATAGAGCTGGTAGTGTTATGATCCGGTGACCTTGGAGCCGCATGAAACTTTCTCTGGAGTCGGTGGAACCTGTACTGACCGCAATCCTGAACTAACACCGCAACTAGAAGTAGCCGTGGGGTGTGCCTAACAAACCCTAGACACCTCGACACAGCCGGAGGACTAAATACCCCTATAGAGGGAAATAGGAATGCTACCTTGCCTCAGAGCAGACCCCCAAAGGATAGGCAGCCCCCCATGAATAATGACAGTGTGTAGGAGAAGAATAGACACACGCAGGTAGAAACAGGATTTAGCAAAAGAGGCCACTCTAGCTAAATAGGAAAGGATAGGACAGATTACTAGGCGGCCAGTATTAAAACCCTTCCAAAAATTTCCACAGCAGATAATACAAAAAGTTCCACAATCTAACTAAAGACATGGAATGTATATCTGCCACTCCAGAGAATCCAACAAGACTGAGAAAATACTGACACAATCGAAGCTGGACAAGAAAACACAAAGAATAGCACTGATTTGTGAAGCACACAGCATGTGTGCCACAGGAAAAAAAACCCAGACACTTATCTTTGCTGATTTGGCAGAAAGGCAGGAGGAACCAGGCAGAGGTCCAACACCTCCCAAGAACAATTGACAACTGGCAAGGACAAATGAATCCTGCACGCCTAAATACCCCAGTCAGAACTGCACTCAACAGATACACCTGACCAGGGCTGCAACTCAGGGGCAACTGCATTACCACCTACAACCACCGGAGGGAGCCCAAATGCAGAATTCACAACATGGTAGTGCAGCGGTTTGGTCGATCGATGGTTACTGCAGGTTGTAGGCTTGTCGGAAGAGGTAGGTCTTCAGGTTCTTTTTGAAGGTTTCGATGGTAGGCAAGAGTCTGATGTGTTGTGGTAGAGGGTTCCAGAGTAGGGGGGATGCGCGAGAGAAATCTTGTATACGATTGTGGGAAGAGGAGATAAGAGGGGAGTAGAGAAGGAGATCTTGTGAGGATCGGAGGTTGTGTGTAGGTAAGTACCGGGAGACGAGGTCACAGATGTATGGAGGAGACAGGTTGTGGATGGCTTTGTATGTCATGGTTAGGGTTTTGTACTGGAGTCTCTGGGCAATGGGGAGCCAGTGAAGGGATTGACAGAGGGGAGAGGCAGGGGAATAGCGGGGGGACAGGTGGATTAGTCGGGTAGCAGAGTTTAGAATAGATTGGAGGGGTGCCAGAGTGTTAGAGGGGAGGCCACAGAGCATGAGGTTACAGTAGTTGAGGCGGGAGATGATGAGGGCATGGACTAGGGTTTTTGCAGATTCTTGGTTTAGGAATGTACGGATCTGTGAAATATTTTTGAGTTGAAGTCGGCAGGAAGTGTAAAGGGCTTGGATATGTGGTGTGAAGGAGAGATCAGTGTCAGTGATTACCCCGAGGCAGCGAGCTTGTGGGACTGGGGAGAGTGGGCAGCCATTTACTGTAATGGTTAGGTTCGTTGGGGGGGTCACGTGAGATGGGGGAAAGATGATGAATTCTGTTTTGTCCATGTTAAGTTTTAGAAATCTAGTGGAGAAGAAGGATGAAATAGTGGACAGACATTGAGGGATTCTGGTTAGTAGGGAGGTGATATCTGGTCCAGAGATGTAGATCTGTGTGTCATCAGCACAGAGGTGATACTGAAAGCCGTGAGATTCTATGAGCTGTCCCAGGCCAAAGGTGTAAATGGAGAAGAGCAGGGGCCCTAGGACTGAACCTTGTGGGACTCCGACAGATAGGGGGCGAGGTGAGGAGGTGGTGTGTGAGTGGGAGACGCTGAATGTCCGGTCTGTTAGGTATGAGGAGATCCAGGATAGGGCCAAGTCTGTGATGCCAAGGGATGAGAGGGTCTGTAATAATAGGGAATGGTCCACTGTGTCAAAGGCAGCCGACAGGTCGAGGAGGAGGAGGACATAGTAGTTTCGCTTGCTCTTGGTGGTTAAGAGGTCATTGGTGAACTTAGTTAGGGCAGTTTCAGTGGAGTGGTGTGACCGGAAGCCAGATTGTAAGCGGTCGAAGAGGGAGCAGGAAGATAGATGGGAGGACAGTTCAAGGTAGACATGTTGTTCCAGTAGTTTTGAGGCATAGGGGAGAAGTGATATAGGGGGATAGCTAGATACAGAGGATGGGGCAAGAGAGGGCTTGAGAATCCGAATGTTCATGGGTCCGCTCATCCCTAATGAAGACAAATGTTCCCATTACTGAGATAGATGACAGTTGGTGCTTATTTGGGTCTATGGATAGGGAAGGATTAGTAGCTAGAGGCTGGCAGAGACTTTCTGCTTCAATTTCTTCTGAAATGACTGTTACATTTCTCCATAGAACAGTATGAGCATCAGCCGTCCTCTTCTACCTCAGTAATGGGAATATCTGTATTCACTGAACAAACATTTTACCCGTGAATTGAGAATTTTGAGAATGAATGATCAGCCCTGGAATAGAAAGAAGCCGATTTCTCTGGTAAGATACATTACAAAGTTTCTGATTTTCACATGTGCTATTGATTTAGGAAGAAAAAAAATGATGATTATGCTTTAAGAATTTGGGGCATTTTTTTTTCCTCACTCATTTTCAATCTCACTATCTATGTTAAAATGTAATTCTGAAATCTTGCAGTTTTCACTCTGAGCCTCATTGTAGACAGACATTTCCTGTTCTGGAGAGATTGCTCATCATTCATCTCTCATCATCACAACCGACATGAAAACAATCTCAGATGACCCCTAAATACTGATAACATTGAGAACAAGTGATGTCACAGGTCACCTCCTCCACCTCCCGGCACAAAGACATCTGCACAGGTCACAGAGCATGCCCACAACACTTTTCTTATAATTGTCAATAAGTGATAATCACAGCTCACCTTCTCCCCCTCTCTAGACAATGATGTCTGCGCAGATCACATAGTATGACCACAACACTCTCCTATTGATTTCAAGAAGTGATAATCACAGCCCACCTTCTCCCCCTCCCTGCACAATGATGTCTGCACAGATGAATCTCAGTTTACGTCCTACTCCTCTTTGCACAGTGACTTCTGTGCAGAAGATATCTACAATATATATATATATATATATATATATATATATATATATATACACCTTAATTTATAAGATATAAAAGTAAAGTAGTAAAAGTATTTCTGTGTTACAAGGGGTAAATCTAGGGTTAATTGGAATTGATAATAAAGCAAACCTAATGAGTTAATATGAAACCACGCCCCTTAGGGAACCTTCTTGACCTTTATAGGAATCTACGAAATATTTACTATGTTTGTTAGTCTCCATCAAAGGACATAAAACATAAACATAACATAAAAAAACTAATTTAAACAATAGGACATTGTTGGTGACACAATCTTTTAAAAAAATAAATATATCTGAATCTTTGAGCTTCTGAATGGCCGGAGGCGCTGACCCTTCATAGCACTTTAAGACCCAGATATCTTCTAGGAGATCCCAACAGGTTTATTTTTATGCAAATTTTCAGAAATCACACCCCCTTGCCATTTGGGGAGCGGGTATGCCATTGTGGCCTCCATTAGTTTATCTTTCTTCAGTCCCCTCGGTCCTGACATCGCACAGCCTGGAGTCAGCCGATGGTATAACAATGGGTTACAGCAGATCCTTCCATCTCATCCTCGCAGATTACAGCTGCAAGACAACAAACCAAATAATGGATTTTTCATTCCGCTCTTGGGTCTCTTCCAAAGCCTCATTTAATCAATCAATCTAAAGGCTGATCCCTGACCTCCCTGCCCCCCCCCCCCCCCCCCCCCCCCCGGTCTCAGGGCAGACGCCTTCCTTTATGGGCTCCATGACGCCACTCCGCAGATTTAATATTGGTCACATTACAGATATGATTTGGCCGGAGATGTGGATGGAGGATTCTCTTGTTTATAACCTTTCTGTTTAACATCAAAAATGATGAGATTACTGGCTGGATGTGAACTTCCGGAGGTAAAAGCCATCCAGTGATTCCCACAGAAAAATACTGATACAATGGAGTAATAAAGAAAAATGTATATAGATGTACACAGCTGGATGTGCTACTGAACAGCACTAAGGACTGGAAAACCACATGTGAGCTAAGTGACACGATGAAGCAGAGAGATACACGCAGATTATACTGCTTTCTAGTTAGTGTGTTATCTCACCCCAGAGCTGGATTCACAGCAACACTGCTCAGTACTGCTTTATAATGTCCTTCATGCTGCTGCTGCTTCTGCACATGTGCTACATAAAGACAGGAGAGCAGGAATGCCTTTTTTCTGTGTGTGGGAGACATTATAGCATCTATTCTTCACCCACTAGCTTAGAGACAATTGAAAAAAAAGAGAGATAGGGTCTGTAGAGGGGAAAAATAATGTCATTCTGAAAAGTCACTTGAAGAACCTAATTTGGAACCCATCAGCCCCAATTCTAAATCTCCAGCAGGTCCCCTAACTATATCAGGGCTTTAATAGTACAGGACTTTTCATAAGGCACAAGAGGATGTTTTAGCCCCTGACCCCTAAGTTCCAGCTCCCAAGTGCAACTGTAATTATAGTTATGGCTCTGGCTCCAGTCTTTTGTGAAAGTTTATAGTAAAAAGTTCTATAATTTTCCAACAGAATTAGTAGTTAATTTCCTTAGGATTTGTCAATATAATTATATATACTGTATATGATAACGCATAATGAACAGGTCTTACCTGCCTCTCACATTACATCCACAAGGTGGCGACAAATTAATGCAATGCAATGGCACTGGAGAGCAGCATGGCCACCAGCCTCCAGCTGACACAATGGCACCTGATATACAGGACTGTGCAAAAGTTTTAGGCAGTTGTGGGAAAAATGCTGCAAGGTGAGAATCCGTCCAAAACAGAAGCAGTAATAGTTTTTTCTTTCTCAAAGAACAAAATGCAAAGTGAATGAACAAAAGAGAAATCTAAATCAGATCAATATGTGATGACCGCCGGTCGCCTTTATCACTTCTTCTCGGGAATTGTCACTTGCACCCAGTTTTTGGAGGAACTCAGCAGGAGATTGTTCCAAACATCTTGGAGAACTGACCCCAGATCTTCTGTGTATGAGGCTTGTGCGGATCCTTCATGTGATCCCAGACGGACTGGATGATGTGAGATCAGGGGTCCGAGGCCGGATAATCACCCCCAGGACTCCTCATTCTTAATGATATTGGCTGGATGTTTGTGGTCGTTGTTCTGCTGCAGAGTAAAGTTGGAGCCGATCAGACCCGATATCTGATGGTATTGTATGACGGGTGTCTGTCTGGGATTACATGGAGAGACAGAAGGATTTGCTCATAGACTGTTGATCTGGGGTCAGTTCTCCAAGATGTTTGGAACAATCTCCTGCCGAAAGTCTTTAAAAACTGTGTGCAAGGGACAAGTACGGAGAAGAAGTGATGAACGTTAAGGGCGGTCACCGAATATTGATCTGATATAAATTTCTCTTTTGTTCATTCACTTTGCATTTTGTTAATTGACAAAAATAAACTATTAACACTTCAATGTATGAAAACATTCTAACTCTGCATGATGGGAGAGGAAGCCGTCAGCTGATGCAATATCTCCAATCATTCCCCCTCTGCATCTGAGCATTGAGCTGTGCTGTGCAGAGGGTCAGAAGACGCTGGGGAGTCCGGAGCAGCAGGGAACAGGGAGAGGTGAGTATTTGACTATATATTTTTTTCTGTATGGAGCAATATATGGGGCCCATTATACTATATGGAGCACTATATGGGGCAAATTATACTATATGGAGCACTATATGGGGCCCATTATACTGTATGGAGCACTTTGTGGGGCCCATAATACTGTATGGAGCAAAATAAGGGGCCATTACACTGTAAGGAGCAATATAGGGGGCCTAGTACACTGTATGGAGGACTATGTGGTGCCCATAAAACTGAATGGAGGACTATGCGGTGCCCATTATACTGTTTGGAGTGCTATGTGGTGCCCATAATACTATATGGAGGACTATGTGGTGCCCATTATATTGTATTTCAGTGCTATGTTGTGCCCATAATACTGTATGAAGGACTATGTGCTGCCCATAATACTGTATGGAGGACTATGTGCTGCCCATAATACTATATGGAAGTTTTTGTGGTGCCCATAATACTGTATGGAGGACTAAGTGGTGCCCATGATACTGTATGGAGCGTTATGTGGTGCCCATAATACTGTATGGAGGACTAAGTGGTGCCCATGATACTGTATGGAGCGTTATGTGGTGCCCATAATACTGTATGGAGGACTAAGTGATGCCCATGATACTGTATGGAGCGTTATGTGGTGCCCATAATACTGTATGGAGGACTATGTGGTGCCCCATAATGCTATGTTGAGGGCTATGTAGTGCCCATAATACTGTATGGAGGACTATGTGGTGCCCATAATACTATATGGAGGACTATGTGGTGCCCATAATACTGTATGGAAGTTTTTGTGGTACTCATAATACTGTATGGAGGACTAAGTGGTACCTATAATACTGTATGGAGGATTAAGTGGTACCTATAATACTGTATGGAGGACTGTATAGGAGGAAAATGACTTTGTAAGGGCTGCAAAGTAGCAAAGTAATGAGATATGCTCTTTTGTGACTCCGCCGAGTTTTCTTTTGGGGGGGTGAGGGAAAGGGAATAGAACTTCTGCTACGGGCTCCAATGATTTCTATGTACGCCCCCTGGTTCTTATTAGTAGAAAGTGCGGCCATCCTCACCTTCCAGCAGCTTGTGGTTCTTGGTTCACTGACAGCAGGATCTTCACAGATTTACTAATTCCCATCCATTGATGATTAGCCCGTAATGACATCATCATGGCCTATTTCTATTCCAAGGCGCAGCCATGTAAGATGCCGCTCCCTGTGCATCTCGGCTCCAATGCAGAATCTCATACAGATTTGTTAATTTATTAGAATTACTATCAGCTCCCCCTAGTGGCAGCTGTGTGCAGACAGAAATTCAGCATTTGCTTCCATGTTGTGAAGCAAAGGATCCACTGGCGGATACAGACAGTAGAGACCTCTGTGTAAGAACAATATATGGGCCCCTTGAAGACCAATACCTCATCATAATGCACAATTCTACCTGCTTTGGAGGTGGTAGTGGCCCTCGTACCTCCTGGGCCCCTGTGCAGCTGCACAAGTTGCCCCAATAATCTATCTGCCCCTGAGAGGATCTCACACCCCTTTATATATCATGCAGTTCCTTGGTGGCAGCTACAAACCCCATTATTGCTCTGTGCCCATTATAATGCACAACTGCCCCATGTCTTCCCCTTCCCAATAGGAGAGAAGTGTGTGGTCACCCTGCGCTGAACCCCATCCCATTGGTCTCATACCAGCCCTAAAGTGTTTTCCACAGTGTCCCTCCCACTAGGGTGACCCGATGTTCCTGGGACCCAATGCAAAATCTTATTTATAATCTAATATTGCTGTCTTCTTATGGCTCCCGCTGTAGTGATGCCCCTGCGTCCTGTATATCAGGCTACGGGTGCTTCATTATCGGCGGTTTGTACTCTGCACATTGGACAGCAGCGCTAGACTTCACTGCTGGCATATTATTTTCCAGACAGCTGACCTAGTGGAACCTCGGAGATGTAATCCCGGCGGAGTACAATCCGAGTACAGTCCGCCGCTCTCCCCACTGCCCTGACATGTACAATCCTCGCTGTCTGGAGGTCTGACATATTGAACTTGCCTGGCGAGTGGACTGAGCGCTGAAAACGCGGCAGATAATTCCCAGCCCGGCATTTATATTGTTACCGAGAATTCGGTATCCTTCATAAAGCAGCAAAATGTAACAATGTAACAAGGGAGAAAAGGAGCGAAGCTGCACAATACAAGATCCGGTCCTTCCCGATATACTCAATCTTCTAATTGGGCACCATTTTCAAGATCTCTTCTTGCTGTCAACGAATAAAAACCTTTATTATTTACAAAACATTTAGGAAACACCTTGCTCCTATGCTCAGATTTCCTAACCTGAACCCCAAAGCCTGCGGCTGCACCACTGAGGCGCTCTGATGACAACCAGTCCTTGTCAGCTCAATCAGCAGCAGTGAAACTGTACTACAACTGTTTAAAGGGAATCTGTCAGCAGGTTTTTACTGTGCCATCTGAGAGCAGCATGGCGTAGGAAACGGGACCCTGATTCCATCAATGAGCTTCTTTCTGCTATTTTGATAAAAAATCTGTCCCTGTTTTCTCTTTTGCAGATCTAGCAGTTCTCTAAATGTTGAGCTCTGTATAACCCTGCCCACACAATTGATTGCCTGCACTGTGCATAGGCAGAAAACTGACAATCAGTGGTGGGGGCAGGGTTATACAGAGCTATTGAATATGGAGGACTACCTGACAGTCAGTTCCTTTAGCCAGGGCTGTGACAAGATATTTTGATGATCTAGAGAGAAGAAGTCAATGGCACCCCCCCCAGCCCCACACACCCACCCCAAAGTAAAAGAATGGGTCAGAGACTAAGGTAACAGGACCCCTGAGGCGTCCTATATTTTCAATGTCAAACCCAAGGATAGTCATGCAAACTAAAATAACTGAACTATAATCGGTGCACCAATTCGTTTCAATTAAGGTGTCTAGCATTTACCCTAATGGAAGCTAAATAGACCGACATTATAGATAGAGTGATACATCTGATGCTTTTTATGTCTGTCATGCTACACATACAGCTTGCACAAAACTGATGGAGGTTCTGGTTACATATTCCAGTTCTGGTGACATATTCATGTAGTGAGAGTTGTCCTGGTGCCGTGTTCATGTAGTGATGATGATTTTGGTGATATATTCATCAGAAGAACCATCAGTGCATGAATAACAAACTAAAATCATCATCAGTACATAATTAGAGCACAAGAGCCATGAATAGTACATAAACATGGCACTTGAAACATCATCAGTAAATAAATACGTCACCAGAACAATCATCAGTACATGGATTCATCACCAGAACCACAGTCAGTACATGAATGCATCACTAGAACCACAATCGGTACATTAATACATTAACAAACCCACCATCAGTAGATGACTACATCACCAGAACCACCGTCAGTACATGACTACATCACCAGAACCAAAAGTAATTGAATGCAAAAACCAAGCGCAGGAGCCACAGTACTGATGAGAATTAGTCAGTATAACAAATAAACATTTACATCCAGGTACCTTATAGATTACATCTTCTTTGGAGCCATCTCTTTCTTTTCATCTCCATCTTGTACGATGCCATGAAGACTTTTCACATCCACAGCTCTTCTCTCCAGACCTCCCTCTTCTCGGGTCTTTTGCTGCACTTTCCGACACAGTGCCCTTAATAATAAGAGTGTTATTAAAAGACCCTCTGCATAAAGATATCTGTCCATACTGTACCTTACATAAGCCTCCTATGGTATATGACCCCCCATATTGCCTGCCTTAAGGGGCTACACCCACCACACTGCCATTATCAGCTATAACCGCCACACCATCCGGCTTTATGAACCACGGCCTATAACATGGCTATCCCCTCTCTAATTTTCAATTCTATATCTCCATACTGTCCCCCCACCATGCTAACTCCTCTCCATATCCATTCTGTGCCCCTTTTCACACTATGTCCTCATGCTGCCCACCACGCTGCACTCTTCAAACTGTAACCACTCCTCACACTTTCCCCCTACACAGTATGATGGTCACCACAGAGGCCCATACGGCATGATATCCACAACAAGCCCCCGATATGTAGCCCCCAATCTATGGTATGAACTTCTGATGATATCCTGTATCTTGTGATTTGCCTTGACTTTCGCCTTGCGGGTGCAGGACAAATGATGAAGAAGAGCAGACAGGTTGATGGCCAGATGTAAGGTGGAGGCTTTTTCTATTGTCAACCACCTTATACGCTATGGCTGATATTCATTACATCATCTAAGGGGTTAAGCTGTCCGGAAATGAATTACCTCTGATTTTGGAATCCCGGCTGTGTATATTGGAGCGCCCCGTCAGGGCAAGGGGTTACTCGGTACCGGGTCCTGCGGTTCACAGGGGGATGTCACGGCGGCTGACCCAGTCCGTGGCCCTGGGATGTCCGTATAAAAGGGAAAGGTCTTTAAAGGGATAGAGTTTATGTTTGTGACGCCACCTGTGGTATTCGGTCAGGGTGACCGATGCTGCTTTAAGGGGTTCGCTGGGGTGATGTGATGGCAGCTAGATGTTATACCTTCCCACAGGTGAAGTATGTCCTCAGGGCTTCCCGGTGTGTAGATGGTGGATGGGGAGAGGCGCAGTGAAGAACGAGGACACAAGGCTGCAGTCTCTTTACCTTTACTGAAGGCTTCAGTGTCCACAGTCCAGAGCACCAGACCACAGGGCAGGCAGAGTCCGGCCGGTTTGGAGGCAAATCCAGAGTCCCCTTGTCCAGGTGGAAATCAGTAGCCTTCCCTTGCGCTGCAGTGGTGTAGTCCCTTACTTTCTATGGCTTCACATAAGGTCCTCACAGATGTGATGTTTCGATCTCTCTGTCCCCCATATAGGACAGGACAAAACCCATATGACTGGTGACCTGAGCCTGTTTATAGGGTCTCTTAGATAACCCGGCTCTATGGGGTGTCACTGTGCCTCCGGGGTGTAGGTGTGGACAGGTAACTTGCAATTAGCTGTCCTGCCGGTCTCTGGAATAAGGCGTAGAGGTCCTTACTCCCTCGGTGTTCCGGCTACCAGGGTTCTGCTCCTAAGAAGGAGGCAGCCTGTGTAGGGCTGGTCTCCTTCTGGTATCCTCCCCTTTGCTTCGACTTCCTTCACGCTTGCTGCAATACAATTCTGCCATTGTCAGAATGTCTCTTTCTGGGAGCTGCAGCTCTGAGGGCATGCACAGCTCCATTGACCCTCCGTCCTCCTCAGACTACTGTCTGGAACTGACTGAGCTGAGGTCAGCCAGCAACTTCCTAACTTTCCCTACAGACTACCAGTTATATATATGTGGGGAGTGACCTAGTAAATAGGAGCAGAAGCTCCCCCTGGTGGCCTGGAGTGTGAATGTGTTGCATGTTTGTGATACCTGGATGCAGTTATCCTTCTTTGCCTCCAAACGTAGCATCACTCTCCCCTGGAGGAGAGCAATACCACAGTGATGACCAGGACCCTGGGGCGCCACATACTGTATATCACCCACCACAATAGTTATGATGGATATATCCATCAAAATGTGGGAACTACCACACTTTCATCATTTGTCTTCAGGGAAAAATGTGGACAGGATGAACCTAGGATATCCATCTACTACGGGACCCTCTACACCGCCCAATGGTCAGTCTAGCTATGGAGTATAAAGCAGATTAGTGGAATTGATATCTTGGTGGAGGGGCTCTTTAAATGTAAGGAATTATCTGGATTTCCTTCGTGTGGAGGTTAGCACTGATATATGCCCGGGTCACCTCTTGGAATACCTAGAAATTCAGATCTATGTTCCTTTAAATTTCCCCAAGGCTAAAACAATTACAGTAATTCCAGCGAGCCTAACAGAGAGCGCAGGATAAATTACAGGTTTGTTTTCTCCTGATCCCTTCTCCGCCATTTATTTCCAATTATTATTATTTTATTTTTTTCAAAAAAATCTGTCGTCTTATAGCGCCGAGGTCTTAATGACTGGTGCAATCAGGGGAGCACTAATAAGAAACAATGCTCCATAAGAAAGAGGGATCTGCAGACAGTGTCCGTCACATAATTACATTTATTTTCAATTCAACTGCAAACCTGAAACTGTTCCCCGGGAAATGAATTGTCGACCATTTTGTTTTAATTCGTTATCTCCAGCAACAAAAAAAATAGAAAAAGGTTTAAGTGGCGCAGTATATTAGAGACGGCACGGGGAACGACGGATCCGGGAAGTCACTGCGCCTTTATTATGTCGTGCAGCACATTCTAATCCAGATAACGAGAAGGTTATCAGCAGTTTACTGCATAAATATCTGGTCGTAAAGAGAAACGTGCGGCGCTGATCAGGCGCCATAAACCAACAATGCCGTAGATGTGGCCGCGGGGTCCTAGAGACGACATCACTCCAAACATGAGGAACAAGGGGAGGGACGATCTGCTGGGGAGGAGGGACCCCCAATTACAGCGAATAATCCCCCTACAGACATACAGTGATGGGGAGATGCTGAGCCAGATCTATCTATTATCTATCTATCTATCTATCTATCTATCTATCTATCTATCTATCTATCTATTATCTATCATCTATCTATTATCTATTATCTATCATTTATCTATTATCTATCTATCATCTATCTATCTATCTATCTATCTATCTATCTATCTATCTATCTATCCATTATCTATCTATCTATTTATCTATCATCTATCTATTATCTATCTATCTATCTATTATCTATTATCTATTTATCTATTATCTATCTATCTATTATCTATCTATCTATTATCTATCTATCTATTATCTATCTATCTATCCATTATCTATCATCTATCTATTATCTATTATCTATTTATCTATTATCTATCTATCTATCTATCTATCTATCTATCTATCTATCTATCTATCTATTATCTATCTATCTGTCTATCTATCTATCATCTATTATCTATCTACTATCTATCTATCTATCTATCTATCTATCTAACTATCTATCTATCTGTCTATCTATCTACCATCTATCTATTATCTATCTATTATCTATTTATCTATCTATCTATCTAACTATCTATCTATCTATCTATCTACCATCTATCTATTATCTATCTATTATCTATCTATCTATCTATCTATTATCTATCTACCATCTATCTATTATCTATTATCTATCTATCTATTATCTATCTATCTATTATCTATCTATCTATTATCTATCTATTATCTATCTATTATCTATCTATTTATCTATCTATCTATTATCTATCTATCTATCTATTATATATCTATCTATTATCTATCTATTATCTATCTATTATCTATCACCTATCTATTATCTATCACCTATCTATCAATCTATAATCTATCTATCTATAATCTATCTATTATCTATCGATCTATCATCTATCTATTATCTATCTATCTATTATCTATCTATCTATCTATTATCTATCTATTATCTATCATCTATCCATCTATCTATCTATCTATCTATCTATCTATCTATCTATCTATCTATCTATCTATCTATTATCTATCTATAATCTATCTATCTATCATCTATCTATCTATTATCTATCTATCTATCTATCTATCTATCTATCTATCTATCTATCTATCTATCTATCATCTATCTATTATCTATCATCTATCTATCTATCTATCTATCTATCTATCTATCTATCTATCTATCACCTATCTATCTATCTATCTATCTATCATCTATCCATTATCTATTATCTATCTATTATCTACCTTTCTTTCTTTCCTTCTTTCTTTCTTTCTTTCTTTCTTTCTTTCTTTCTTTCTTTCTTTCTTTCTTTCTTTCTTTCTTTCTTTCCTTCTTTCTTTCCTTCTTTCTTTCCTTATTTTTCTCTTTCTTTTCTTCCTTCCTTATATGCCTGTCATTTACAAATCATCATGTTCTCATACACTGATGTTTTATTTCCCTATTTTGTCTTTTTTCATTATTTTCCAACTTTGGAAAGTGTTGAGGAATCTGCCTGTGATCTCCGGGGATCCGCTCTGTAGACTCCATTAGGGCGCTAACCTTCCCCTGGTTGTATCCGGTGTAACTTCCATCTCCAGACCGTCCCATGCGCTTATCACCAGGCGGCGGCCCCTGGATAGATGGTGTCCGTGGGTTCCCGTCCCTCGCCGCCCATACTGCCCCTATGATGGCAGCCGGACGTCCCCTCAGTATGTAGTTATATCCAATACCGCTGATTCTGTACCCACATCGGAGGACGTTCATCAGCGGCCGTTCTATATCCCATTTTATTACGCATAATAACTCATTGTAAAAGAAAGAACCGCGCAGATTCAATGAACCGCACAAATGTAGCCGTTATTGGACCAAACAAACAGAGTCGAGAGCGTAAAAGACTGTTAATAAGCTCGCTGTGCTCCAGAGTGATCGTCTCGCTGGAAAGTGCTGACGCGGCGTGTAATATATTGCATTGGAATAGACCGGCTTCATACAATTCACCTTATTTCCAGCCTCAAAAGATAAAAAACCCACAATAGCGAGTCCCGAGACAGGCGATGAAATATGAGCGCCTGCCGCCACGAATCCCGGGCGCTGCTAACGCAAACAGTATGAGTCGGGTCACATGACTGCGCTTTAATTATTGGGCAAATTAAAAATGTTTGCATATAGTGCACAGACTAATAACCGTCAGGAAAGAATAAACACCAATGTTCTCCGCTGAATAGAAGGAGTAATTACTGCAGGGAAACCCTCCATTACAGCCCCCGCTGCAGCACGATTACCCTCCTATACATTGTCTATAGGAGCAGATCCTGCCCCATTATATGGGGGGAGGGCGGACTTATGCAACTAAACTTACTTGCACATTTCAGGAAATGTAACATTAATCCCTCCACCCCGGGTTCTATTTAATGCAACAGTCACAAGTTAATTATAACTTTAGTTTTCTTTGTATGTTGAATCCTTTTTTTAATTTTAATGATTACATGGAAGGGGCCCATGAACCCTCAGGATTTGCATTTGATTTAGCATTGGTAACTAATTTTTTTTCAGGTGACAATTTAATGCATTTTGGGGGCATTTCCATATATAACGGCCGAGTCCTACAATATAGATTTTGGTAACTGGGTGGCTTGTAGTACCACAAATCCCCTGCAGTGGGCAGTGTAGGAGAAATGAGCATCTTATAACTGATCGCCCAGTGATCACAGTCAATCACCAGGATTTCATCACTTGCTTTCCGTCCGGGGACAGGAACCTATTGGTTTCCTTCTCTTATATTGTCATGTACAACAATGGAGGGGACTGCCCAGATAATTGCAGCAAATTATGAAAAGAATGAAATCTCTAAAAAAAAAAAATAATAAAAAAAAAAAGGTTTTCATTCATTGACAGCAAGAAGAGCACTTTTAAAAATGTGACTAAAGGAAAACACTACAGAGACAATACGTGGAAGTGTGAAGACCAGGGAGGTCCATGCACCATGGTATAGGTAAGGTGCACTTGTTGTGGACCGCAGTGCACATCTGGACTGGTGATACCAGCTGCCTGCTATCATACGTGCATGGCATGTATGACGGCATGTCAGTCATCACAAGCAGAAGCCACCAACGTTGAGGCGTGGTATGTGGTGGCATCATTTTTAATCTGATCTGGGATTCATAGGGAAGGGTCTGAATTCATTTTACTAGGATATGAACTTTACGGGTTTGGACTATTGTTTTTAATTAATTTTAAGGGTTTGGTCTGGGGTCTAAATTTTAGAGGTTTCGTTTGGGGTCTAAATTTTAGGGGTTTGGTCTGGAGTCTGAATCAATTTTAGGGTCTGAACTGGGATCTGAGTTTTAGGTCTCGGGTCTGGCGTCTGAATTTTAAAGGCTTAGGCTGGGTCTGAATTAAATTTAGGGGTATGGCTTGGGGTCTGAGATAATTTTAGGGTCTGGACTGAGATCTGAATTTTAGGGGTCTGGTCTGGTGTATGAATTAATTTCAAGGGTATGGTGTGGGGTCTGAGTTAATTTTAGGGGTCTACCTGGGGTCTGAATTATAGGGGTTCACTCTAGGATCTGAATTAATTTTAGGGGTCTGGCCTGGGGTTTAAATCAATTTTATTGTCTGGTCTGAATTAAATTTAGCGTCTGGTTTGGGAGTCTGAACTAATTTTACAGTGATGATCTGAAATGTTAATTAATATAAAGAATCCAATCCGAACTCCCAATTAATTTTCAGGCTTTGGTTTATGGTCCGATCTTTCGTTTGAATGCGTTTAGGGTTCTAGATAAGTTTAGGGGTCTGATCTGGGCTCTGGATAAGTCTAAGGGTCTGATCTGGGCTCTGGATAAGTTTAGGAGTCTGATCTGGGCTCTGGATAAGTTTAGGGGTCTGATCTGGGCTCTGGATAAGTTTAGGGGTCTGATTTGGGCTCTGGATAAGTTTAGGGGTCTGATCTGGGCTCTGGATAAGTTTAGGGGTCTGATCTGGGCTCTGGATAAGTTTAGGGGTTTGATCTGGGCTCTGGATAAGTTTAGGGGTCTGTTCTGGGGTCTGGATAAGTTTAGGGGTTTGATCTGGGCTCTGGATAAGTTTAGGGGTCTGTTCTGGGGTCTGGATAAGTTTAGGGGTTTGATCTAGGCTCTGGATAAGTTTAGGGGTCTGATCTGGGCTCTCGATAAGTTTAGGGGTCTGATCTGGGCTCTGGATAAGTTTAGGGGTCTGATCTGGGGTCTGGATAAGTTTAGGGGTTTGATCTGGGCTCTGGATAAGTTTAGGGGTCTGTTCTGGGGTCTGGATAAGTTTAGGGGTTTGATCTGGGCTCTGGATAAGTTTAGGGGTCTGATCAGGGCTCTGGATAAGTTTAGTGGTCTGATCTGGGCTCTGGATAAGTTTAGGAGTTTGATCTGGGCTCTGGATAAGTTTAGGGGTCTGATCTGGGCTCTGGATAAGTTTAGGGGTTTGATCTGGGCTCTGGATAAGTTTAGGGGTTTGATCTAGGCTCTGGATAAGTTTGGGGGTCTGATCTGGGCTCTGGATAAATTTAGGGGTCTGATCTGGGCTCTGGATAAGTTTAGGGGTCTGATCTGGGCTCTGGATAAGTTTAAGGGTCTGATCTGGGCTCTGGATAAGTTTAGGGGTTTGATCTGGGCTCTGGATAAGTTTAGGGGTCTGATCTGGCCTCTGGATAAGTTTAGGGGTCTGATCTGGGCTCCCGATAAGTTAAGGGGTTTGATCTGGGCTCTGGATAAGTTTAGGGGTCTGATCTGGGCTCTGGATAAGTTTAGGGGTCTGATCTGGGCTCTCGATAAGTTTAGGGGTCTGATCTGGGCTCTGGATAAGTTTAAGGGTCTGATCTGGGCACTGGATAAGTTAAGGGGTCTGATCTGGGCTCTGGATAAGTTTAGGGGTCTGATCTGGGCACTGGATAAGTTAAGGGGTCTGATCTGGGGTCTGGATAAGTTTAGGGGTCTGATCTGGGGTCTGAATAAGTTTAGGGGTCTGATCTGGGCTCTGGATAAGTTTAAGGGTCTGATCTGGGGTCTGGATAAGTTTAGGGGTCTGATCTGGGGTCTGGATAAGTTTAGGGGTCTGATCTGGGGTCTGAATAAGTTTAGGGGTCTGATCTGGGCACTGGATAAGTTTAGGGGTCTGATCTGGGCTCTGGATAAGTTTAGGGGTCTGATCTGGGGTCTGAATAAGTTTAGGGGTGTGATCTGGGCTCTGGATAAGTTTAGGGGGCTGATCTGGGCTCTGGATAAGTTTAGGGGTCTGATCTGGGGTCTGGATAAGTTTAGGGGTGTGATCTGGGCTCTGGATAAGTTTAGGGGGCTGATCTGGGCTCTGGATAAGTTTAGGGGTCTGATCTGGGGTCTGGATAAGTTTATGGGTCTGATCCGGGCTCTGGATAGGTTTAGGGGTCTGATCTGTGCTCTGGATAAATTTAGGGGTCTGATCTGGGCTCTGGATAAGTTTAGGGGTCTGATCTGGGCTCTGGATAAGTTTAGGGATTTGATCTGGGCTCTGGATAAGTTTAGTGGTCTGATCTGGGCTCTGGATAAGTTTAGGAGTTTGATCTGGGCTCTGGATAAGTTTAGGGGTCTGATCTGGGCTCTGGATAAGTTTAGGGGTTTGATCTGGGCTCTGGATAAGTTTAGGGGTTTGATCTAGGCTCTGGATAAGTTTGGGGGTCTGATCTGGGCTCTGGATAAATTTAGGGGTCTGATCTGGGCTCTGGATAAGTTAAGGGGTCTGATCTGGGCTCTGGATAAGTTTAGGGGTTTGATCTGGGCTCTGGATAAGTTTAGCGGTCTGATCTGGGCTCTGGATAAGTTTAGGGGTCTGATCTGGGCTCTGGATAAGTTTAGGGGTCTGATCTGGGCTCTCGATAAGTTTAGGGGTCTGATTTGGGGTCTGGATAAGTTTAGGGGTCTGATCCGGGCTCTGGATAGGTTTAGGGGTCTGATCTGTGCTCTGGATAAATTTAGGGGTCTGATCTGGGCTCTGGATAAGTTTAGGGGTCTGATCTGGGCTCTGGATAAGTTTAGGGGTTTGATCTGGGCTCTGGATAAGTTTAGTGGTCTGATCTGGGCTCTGGATAAGTTTAGGAGTTTGATCTGGGCTCTGGATAAGTTTAGGGGTCTGATCTGGGCTCTGGATAAGTTTAGGGGTTTGATCTGGGCTCTGGATAAGTTTAGGGGTTTGATCTAGGCTCTGGATAAGTTTGGGGGTCTGATCTGGGCTCTGGATAAATTTAGGGGTCTGATCTGGGCTCTGGATAAGTTTAGGGGTCTGATCTGGGCTCTGGATAAGTTTAAGGGTCTGATCTGGGGTCTGAATAAGTTTAGGGGTCTGATCTGGGCACTGGATAAGTTTAGGGGTCTGATCTGGGCTCTGGATAAGTTTAGGGGTCTGATCTGGGGTCTGAATAAGTTTAGGGGTGTGATCTGGGCTCTGGATAAGTTTAGGGGGCTGATCTGGGCTCTGGATAAGTTTAGGGGTCTGATCTGGGGTCTGGATAAGTTTAGGGGTGTGATCTGGGCTCTGGATAAGTTTAGGGGGCTGATCTGGGCTCTGGATAAGTTTAGGGGTCTGATCTGGGGTCTGGATAAGTTTATGGGTCTGATCCGGGCTCTGGATAGGTTTAGGGGTCTGATCTGTGCTCTGGATAAATTTAGGGGTCTGATCTGGGCTCTGGATAAGTTTAGGGGTCTGATCTGGGCTCTGGATAAGTTTAGGGATTTGATCTGGGCTCTGGATAAGTTTAGTGGTCTGATCTGGGCTCTGGATAAGTTTAGGAGTTTGATCTGGGCTCTGGATAAGTTTAGGGGTCTGATCTGGGCTCTGGATAAGTTTAGGGGTTTGATCTGGGCTCTGGATAAGTTTAGGGGTTTGATCTAGGCTCTGGATAAGTTTGGGGGTCTGATCTGGGCTCTGGATAAATTTAGGGGTCTGATCTGGGCTCTGGATAAGTTAAGGGGTCTGATCTGGGCTCTGGATAAGTTTAGGGGTTTGATCTGGGCTCTGGATAAGTTTAGCGGTCTGATCTGGGCTCTGGATAAGTTTAGGGGTCTGATCTGGGCTCTGGATAAGTTTAGGGGTCTGATCTGGGCTCTCGATAAGTTTAGGGGTCTGATTTGGGGTCTGGATAAGTTTAGGGGTCTGATCCGGGCTCTGGATAGGTTTAGGGGTCTGATCTGTGCTCTGGATAAATTTAGGGGTCTGATCTGGGCTCTGGATAAGTTTAGGGGTCTGATCTGGGCTCTGGATAAGTTTAGGGGTTTGATCTGGGCTCTGGATAAGTTTAGTGGTCTGATCTGGGCTCTGGATAAGTTTAGGAGTTTGATCTGGGCTCTGGATAAGTTTAGGGGTCTGATCTGGGCTCTGGATAAGTTTAGGGGTTTGATCTGGGCTCTGGATAAGTTTAGGGGTTTGATCTAGGCTCTGGATAAGTTTGGGGGTCTGATCTGGGCTCTGGATAAATTTAGGGGTCTGATCTGGGCTCTGGATAAGTTTAGGGGTCTGATCTGGGCTCTGGATAAGTTTAAGGGTCTGATCTGGGCTCTGGATAAGTTTAGGGGTTTGATCTGGGCTCTGGATAAGTTTAGGGGTCTGATCTGGGCTCTGGATAAGTTTAGGGGTCTGATCTGGGCTCCCGATAAGTTTAGGGGTTTGATCTGGGCTCTGGATAAGTTTAGGGGTCTGATCTGGGCTCTGGATAAGTTTAGGGGTCTGATCTGGGCTCTCGATAAGTTTAGGGGTCTGATCTTGGCTCTGGATAAGTTTAGGGGTCTGACCTGGGCACTGGATAAGTTAAGGGGTCTGATCTGGGCTCTGGATAAGTTTAGGGGTCTGATCTGGGCACTGGATAAGTTAAGGGGTCTGATCTGGGGTCTGGATAAGTTTAGGGGTCTGATCTGGGGTCTGAATAAGTTTAGGGGTCTGATCTGGGCTCTGGATAAGTTTAAGGGTCTGATCTGGGCTCTGGATAAGTTTAGGGGTCTGATCTGGGGTCTGGATAAGTTTAGGGGTCTGATCTGGGCTCTGGATAAGTTTAGGGGTCTGATCTGGGCACTGGATAAGTTAAGGGGTCTGATCTGTGCTCTGGATAATTTTAGGGGTCTGATCTGGGCACTGGATAAGGTAAGGGGTCTGATCTGGGCTCTGGATAAGTTTAGGGGTCTGATCTGGGCTCTGGATAAGTTTAGGGGTCTGATCTGGGCTCTGGATACGTTTCGGGGTCTGATCTGGGCTCTGGATAAGTTTTGGGGTCTGATCTGGGCTCTGGATAAGTTTAGGGGTCTGATCTGGGCTCTCGATAAGTTTAGGGGTCTGATCTGGGCTCTGGATAAGTTTAGGGGTCTGATCTGGGCACTGGATAAGTTAAGGGGTCTGATCTGGGCTCTGGATAAGTTTAGGGGTCTGATCTGGGCACTGGATAAGTTAAGGGGTCTGATCTGGGCTCTGGATAAGTTAAGGGGTCTGATCTGGGCTCTGGATAAGTTTAGGGGTCTGATCTGGGCACTGGATAAGTTTAGGGGTCTGATCTGGGCTCTGGATAAGTTTAGGGGTCTGATCTGGGCTCTGGATACGTTTCGGGGTCTGATCTGGGCTCTGGATACGTTTCGGGGTCTGATCTGGGCTCTGGATAAGTTTAGGGGTCTGATCTGGGGTCTGGATATGTTTAGGGGTCTGATCTGGGGTCTGGATAAGTTTAGGGGTCTGATCTGGGCTCTGGATAAGTTTAGGGGTCTGATCTGGGCTCTGGATAAGTTTAGGGGTCTGATCTGGGCTATGGATAAGTTTAGGGGTCTGATCTGGGCTCTGGATAAGTTTAGGGGTCTGATCTGGGCTCTGGATAAGTTTAGGGGTCTGATCTGGGCTCTGGATAAGTTTAGGGGTCTGATCTGTGCTCTGGATAAGCTTAGGGGTCTGAGATTTCCCAGTGACTAAGGACTCATGATGTAAAGGGCTCTGTATCCATCTCGGACCCTTAATAAACATACTAGGTGGACCCTCACTAATACAAGGGGGAACACCCCTGCTGTACATGGTCCCCACATCAGTGACCTCCCTCGTCGTCTCCATAAATGACCCCGATATTTCTTATCATCCATTTTATTTATTTAGAGAACAGTCGTCTCTTCCCGGCAGATTTATTTCACAGGTGACGTGCCCGGGAGTTACGGCTCCAGGTTATTATCTAGCCTCAATTTTCCCGATGCCTTAATCCATTAGTAAAATATATTTTCTTTTCAGAACTGAACGTATAAACCTCGACCCGGGACCTTCCCTCTGATAATTGCCACTATTAGTGGCTCATTTCCATCCACTTGTTTATTGCACTTATTCCGACAAAATATTTTTCGATAGCCTATAATTTCTCATTTTCAATTTTTTTTTAAAGTGGCTTCACTTTTACTTTCAAGCACCTGGAAAAAAACGAATTTACATGCAATGAAAAAAGTGGAAATCGGACGCGTTCCCTCTTCTACATTTAGTCCAGATGTCCTCAGATATAACTATGATGGCAGGGTAGTGGGTTATCCTCATAGATCTTAATAAACTGCTGCTCTGATAATAAGCCGTTAATATAGTCTATATAACATAGTGTTACCTTGTTATTTGAAGGATTTACAGCTCATCCTGATCTTCCTGGTTCATGACAAAAATCCAAGACCTGCAGCAGACACCTCAGACATCCAGAACTAAACGCCTCTCTAGATCACTTAGGACAAGTTTAACTGCTGCAGAAAATTTCCATGTGCAAATCTGCAGCAATCCATCAATTTGAAGCCTAATATCACTGCGTGCAAAAGGTCAAAAAATAGGTCCGATGCCCTCGTACAAAAATGAAAGGATTTATAGGAAAATTATGATAAGGAAATAATAAAAGAATGTTTACTCACCTGCTTTAACCCCCTTGGCTCCAGCCTCTCCTGTGGTCCCCAGGGGAATCTTGTTTTCTGGTCACTTGGCTGATGAAACCTCAGATTTCCTGCAGTGCTGGTGAGGAACTAGAGCAGGACATTGTCAGAGGCACATCGGGTAGCGGAGGTGCCTTAAAGCAGTTGTATGTACATTATTTTAATATTATTTTTATTTACATCTTCCATCTGAAATGTTTTATCTTAACGTTCGTCAAGTTTGGGTCAGTAAAGATTTACAAACGCATGAACACCATCCCAACAAAGGAGTGTAGAGAAAGCATAAAAGTCTCCACCAGTAGAGGTCAGACGCATGCAGACAAGCATAGGAGGAAGAAGCAGTGCAGCAGAGCAGACTGGCCTGTGTCACAGCTAGATAGCAAGTGGGGGTGAGTAGTGCTAGATATGTAGACAAGCTGAGGAGGAAGAAGCAGTGCAGCAGAGCAGATTGGCCTGTGTCACAGCTAGATAGCAAGTGGGGGTGAGTAGTGCTAGATATGTAGACAAGTTGAGGAGGAAGAAGCAGTGCAGCAGAGCAGATTGGCCTGTGTCACAGCTAGATAGCAAGTGGGGGTGAGTAGTGCTAGATATGTAGACAAGCTGAGGAGGAAGAAGCAGTGCAGCAAAACAGATTGACCTGTGTTACAGCTAGCTAGCAAGTGGGAGTGAGTAGTGCTAGCTATGTAGACAAGCTTAGGAGGAAGAAGCAGTGCATCAGAGCAGATTGGCATGTGTTACAGCTAGCTAGCAAGTGGGGGTGAGTAGTGCTAGCTATGTAGACAAGCTTAGGAGGAAGAAGCAGTTCAACAGAGCAGATTGGCCTGTGTCACAGCTAAATAGCAAGTGGGAGTGAGTAGTGTTAGCTATGTAGACAAGCTTAGGAGGAAGAAGCACTGCTGCAGAGCAGATTGACTTGTGTCACAGCTAGCTAGCAAGTGGGGGTGAGTAGTGTTAGCTATGTCGACACGCATAGGAAAAAGAAGCAGTGCAGCAGAGCAGATTGGCTTGTGTCACAGCTAGATAGCAAGTGGGAGTGAGTAGTGCTAGATATGTAGACAAGCTTAGGAGGAAGAAGCAGTGCAGCAGAGCAGATTGGACTGTGTCACAGCTAGCTAGCAAGTGGGAGTGAGTAGTGCTAGCTATGTAAACCCGCTTAGGAGGAAGAAGCAGTGCAGCAGAGCAGATTGGCTTTTGTCACAGCTAGCTAGCAAGTGGGAGTGAGTAGTGCTAGCTATGTAGACAAGCTTAGGAGGAAGAAGCAGTGCAGCAGAGCAGACTGGCCTGTGTCACAGCTAGCTAGCAAGTGGGAGTGAGTAGTGCTAGCTATGTAGACAAGCTTAGGAGGAAGAAGCAGTGCAGCAGAGCAGACTGGCCTGTGTCACAGCTAGCTAGCAAGTGGGGTGAGTAGTGCTAGCTATGTAGACAAGCTTAGGAGGAAGAAGCAGTTCAGCAGAGCAGATTGGCCTGTGTCACAGCTAGCCAGTGGGAGTGAGTAGTGCTATGTAGAAAATCAGATTTTAAAAATAAAATTCTTTTAAGCATTCCCCGTACTTCTTACTATTTGGATGGAGCAAAAGTAATTTATTTCTACTCTCTATATGAAACATAAAAAATCCTCATCTCTACGCTGCACTGCCGGGCTGATTTATTCAAGGTTTGCAGCTAATACCACTGCTATAGGAGATATTAAATGTATAATATTCAGTAGGTAATTATGTTTATTTTCTAAATAAACTTTAAGGGGTTTTTCAAAAATGTCTATAGAATGAGTCTATAATTTTTCCTGCCCTGAGGACTCCTACTTATGGGCTGCAATACAGAGAGAGGGGGAAGAACAAAGATCATAATGGCCGGTCCACAATGGTGCTGGTTATGAACTTCATCTTCCACCTTCATGCCCCGTCTTATAGCTGTCAGACTCCCCACCATCATTCTTATTGCAAGAATTGCAATTCCTCTGTAGACTGAAATCTTGCAAAAATTGTTACTGGAAATAATCAAAGGGAATGGGGACAAAACGGACTGAGCTTCAAATTATCGTGGACCTCAGAGAAGCTGCATGGACAACTGGATGGAACTTTACCATGATTGGAAGCTCATTAGTAGAATGTGACTTTGCTCATGTTGTGCACTTATCCCTGAAACCTCCAGTCCCGTCATTACTATATATGTAACATAATATCAGGGCCATTGAAATCTCAGGTTGTTTCTTAAGTGTTTCTCATCCTAACAGCTGCTCTGCAATAATAACAAGAGCAGAGTATAATCCACATACTTAGCAGCGGCTCTTCCAAGTAGAAGGCAACAATTAGAGGCTGCATGTCGGCTGCGGGGTAGACCAAAGCGTGAACGATTTAAGGAAGCGTTTATTTACTTCTCAAATTAAAGATTCTGAAAGACTTGTTTGAAATGTGAATTTGTCTCATTAGTGTAAGGAGGTACTAAAGAGAGAACTGCCCCAAACTCCAAAAGTTTTCTGCACACGAAGATATTTCATATCCTCTATAATAAAGATGAACGCACAATGGTTTCTGAAGGGTCTCAGTGATATCACTGCTCTCTAGTGATGGATAGGCTGCATTCTCAGTGATGTCACTGCTCTCTAGTGATGGATAGGCTGCATTCTCAGTGATGTCAGTGCTCTCTAGTGATGGATAGGCTGCATTCTCAGTGATGTCACCGCTCTCTAGTGATGGATAGGCTGCATTCTCAGTGATGTCACCGCTCTCTAGTGATGGATAGGCTGCATTCTCAGTGATGTCACCGCTCTCTAGTGATGGATAGGCTACATTCTCAGTGATGTCACCGCTCTCTAGTAATGGATAGGCTGCATTCTCAGTGATGTCACTGCTCTCTAGTGAATGGATAGGCTGCATTCTCAGTGAAGTCACCGCTCTCTAGTGATGGATAGGCTACATTCTCAGTGATGTCACCGCTCTCTAGTGAATGGATAGGCTGCATTCTCAGTGATGTCACCACTCTCTAGTGATGGATAGGCTGCATTCTCAGTGATGTCACCGCTCTCTAGTGATGGATAGGCTGCATTCTCAGTGATGTCACCGCTCTCTAGTGATGGATTGGCTGCATTCTCAGTGATGTCACCGCTCTCTAGTGATGGATAGGCTGCATTCTCAGTGATGTCACCGCTCTCTAGTGGATGGATAGGCTGCATTCTCAGTGATATCACTGCTCTCTAGTGATGGATAGGCTGCATTCTCAGTGATGCCACCGCTCTTTAGTGAATGGATAGGCTGCAATCTCAGTGATATCACTGCACTCTAGTGATGGATAGGCTGCATTCTTAGTGATGTCACTGCTCTCTAGTGAATGGATAGGCTGCATTCTCAGTGATGTCACCACTCTCTAGTGAATGGATAGGCTGCATTCTCAGTGATATCACTGCTCTAGTGATAATTAGGCTGCATTCTCAATGATGTCACTGCTCTCTACTGATGGATAGGCTGCATTCTCAGTGATGTCACTGCTCTCTAGTGATGGATAGGCTGCATTCTCAGTGATGTCACTGCTCTCTAGTGAATGGATAGGCTGCATTCTCAGTGATGTCACCACTCTCTAGTGAATGGATAGGCTGCATTCTCAGTGATATCACTGCTCTAGTGATAATTAGGCTGCATTCTCAATGATGTCACTGCTCTCTACTGATGGATAGGCTGCATTCTCAGTGATGTCACTGCTCTCTAGTGAATGGATAGGCTGCATTCCCAGTGATGTCACCGCTCTCTAGTGATGGATAGGCTGCATTCTCAGTGATGTCAGTGCTCTCTAGTGAATGGATAGGCTGCATTCTCAGTGATGTCACTGCTCTCTAGTGATGGATAGGCTGCATTCTCAGTGATGTCACTGCTCTCTAGTGAATGGATAGGAGGCATTCTCAGTGATGTCACTGCTCTCTAGTGATGGATAGGCTGCATTCTCAGTGATGTCACCGCTCTCTAGTGATGGATAGGCTGCATTCTCAGTGATGTCACCATTCTCTAGTGAATGGATAGGCAGCATTCTCAGTGATGTCACCGCTCTCTAGTGATGGATAGGCTGCATTGTCAGTGATGTCACCGCTCTCTTGTGGATAGGCTAATGTGACAAGAAACCAGTGGGAACATAATATAAAGTGTTTAGTGAATTATGCTGCCCACACAGGGATTAAAGGGGGTAAAAATCAATGTATGAAGCAACTCATCCCGTAGCTCAATGCATATGGCATACTTCCAAATATTTTCCCCTCTCCCGAAGGTGCTTACCCATACTGGTACCAGGTCAGGAACACACGCCTCTCCGCCACCGATGCGCGTTTCGTGTAAGCTTTATCAAGGTGCGGACCTAGTATTGTATACCAATGGTTCTCTTGATGGTGTATATGTATTCTCTTGTGGATAGGCGGCATTCTTATCGGCTCTGCACACTGTACATTTTGGATCTCACAGTGAGACATGTCTGTACTTTTCTTTGTATGGATATTTTTCTCTGCAAGGAAGAAAGTGGGAGGCTGATTGTAATCATTCCAGGGGTGAGTGTGGCACATGTACTAATTGTCGGATAATAATCATTAGTGCTGAATGTTAAACGATTTGCTAAACTGAGTCACAGCATAACAATGCAAACTGCTGATAACTCAACATCTACTATAGCAATAAAAATACAATAGAAAACGGAAGCAAAAAATATCTTAACTATTCCTGCTGATGCATACGTTTTACACAATATCAGAACCTTTATGGCAATCATCTCGTTATATTTATAACCAAGTCATGAATCTAAAATAGGAAAAAAATATGAAATTGTATTGTAGAGATTGCATCACACCTATAACCTGACAGTGAATTCCAACCACAGTATTTATATGATCAGACATGTAAAATTACATTTATTTTAAATAATGGTTAATTGAATTATTATATCAGCTAGATTCTTGAACCTCAGGCAGCATTCCAGTGCTTATATTCATGTACATAGGGAAAGTATTATATTAGTTATATTCTTGTACATAGGAGCAGTATTATAGTAGTTATATTCTTGTACATAGGAGCAGTATTATAGTAGTTATATTCTTGTACATAGGAGCAGTATTATAGTAGTTATATTCTTGTATATATGGGGCAGTATTATAGTAGTTATATTCTTATACATAGGGGGCAGTATTATAGTAGTTATATTCTTGTATATATGGGGCAGTATTATAGTAGTTATATTCTTGTACATAGGGGGCAGTATTATAGTAGTTATATTCTTGTACATAGGAGCAGTATTATAGTAGTTATATTCTTGTACATAGGAGCAGTATTATAGTAGTTATATTCTTGTACATAGGAGCAGTATTATAGTAGTTATATTCTTGTACATAGGAGCAGTATTATAGTAGTTATATTCTTGTACATAGGGGCAGTATTATAGTAGTTATATTCTTGTACATAGGAGCAGTATTATAGTAGTTATATTCTTGTATATAGGAGCAGTATTATAGTAGTTATATTCTTGTACATGAGGCAGTATTATAGTAGTTATATTCTTGTACATAGGAGCAGTATTATAGTAGTTATATTCTTGTACATAGGAGCAGTATTATAGTAGTTATATTCTTGTACATAGGAGCAGTATTATAGTAGTTATATTCTTGTACATAGGAGCAGTATTATAGTAGTTATATTCTTGTACATATGGGCAGTATTATAGTAGTTATATTCTTGTACATAGGATCAGTATTATAGTAGTTATATTCCTGTACATAGGAGCAGTATTATAGTAGTTATATTCTTGTACATAGGAGGCAGTATTATAGTAGTTATATTCTTGTACATAGGAGCAGTATTATAGTAGTTATATTCTTGTACATAGGAGCAGTATTATAGTAGTTATATTCTTGTACATAGGAGCAGTATTATAGTAGTTATATTCTTGTACATATGGGCAGTATTATAGTAGTTATATTCTTGTACCTAGGGGCAGTATTATAGTAGTGATATTCTTGTACATAGGTGCAGTATTATAGTAGTTATATTCTTGTACATAGGGGGCAATATTATAGTAGTTATATTCTTGTACATAGGGGCAGTATTATAGTAGTTATATTCTTGTACATAGGAGCAGTATTATAGTAGTTATATTCTTGTACATAGGGGGCAATATTATAGTAGTTATATTCTTGTACATAGGGGCAGTATTATAGTAGTTATATTCTTGTACATATGGGCAGTATTATAGTAGTTATATTTTTGTACATAGGAGCAGTATTATAGTAGTTATATTCTTGTACATTCGGGCAGTATTATAGTAGTTATATTCTTGTACATAGATATTAGTCACCTTTTTTGATAATTTTTTATATATATTTTACATGCTGTCACATTTGTATGAGGGATTGTAAAGGTACATGTTGTATTATTGACATCACTGGGGATCTGCAGCATGAAGTAAAGTACAATGTATTACCACAAAGGGTTTAAAATTAAAGAGGTCACTTAGTACATTCGAAAAATAAAAAATTCAATCTAGTGAAATCCCTTGTTGGATTCAGAACAGCAAAGTGCAGACTCCTGATTCCTTCCATTATTCTGGTGAATGGAGTGGCAGAACATTGTGTTCTCTAGTGACTTGATTCATTGTGTTTCTGCATTTTTACATCTTATTTACATTGTTGTGACACTGGATTATATGTTCACAAAAGATTTACAGTTTCCAGGATATATTTATTTCCTCTTTGATAGAGACCCCCCCCCCTTTTCTCTTCTCCCCAGAGACTTCATGTGCATGTCTGTATTTATAGCAAGTGACTGTGTCCGGGTTGAATCAATCAATGTCATCCAAATGGCCTGAGATTACAGTCCAGGATACTATTAATATTAATGATGTTTGCAAAGTCGAGCTGAAGAGGCATCAGCATGCGGAGGAGTGACGCTCGCGGTGTAGATGCAATCAAGGTTAATTTACATATGCTAAATGTCATTAATAAAAGAAAACTTATTCTCTGACCAGGGCATGGCTGTGATCTGGAAGAACATGATAAATATCCATCTATCTGGACCTTTTCTACCTCCAGGCAGGGGGTGCGATCAGCAGGAGGGGGCAGATCGGTGTCAGCAGTCAGGCATTAATATGAATGGTGTTCATGATGCTATGGCTGCATCCACACGGGTATCGTTCAAACCAGGAAGACAAATAACTGACCCGGATAGGTCCCTGTTCAGACTAGGAAAACCCCTTCTCTGACACTGGTCTGTCCCTGTCTGACCGCTAAGAATTATGTCCAAACGCATTGGGATCTTTCCTTAAACGGAAGCGCCAACGAAGACCCTCGTACCTTTGACCGCGTAGGGTGGACCCTAAGGAAACGCATTGACTCACCCACTCGACGGCGGCTTACCTGAATATCCTTAGCAACTCCTAGGATCGCTAGAGTAACAATTCCATAAAGAGGAAAGGAAACACACACAAAACTACTGCAACCAACACAAACTACAGCAAAATGACTGAATCCAACAACAGCAGGAAACACCAGTAGGGGAACATTTTTGACCCCTTTACCCAACCCAAGCCTGTCTTCACCTTCCTAAACAAGCCAAATTTTACAATTCTGACCACTGAGGTCATCATAACTCAGAAATGCTTTAAAGAATCCCATTTATTATGAGACTGGTTTTTTAAAATGACATATTGTACTTCATGATAGTTTGAAAAATTTTTCGTTATGATTTGCATTTGTTTTTAAAAAAAATAGAAAATTTGACGAAACATTTTGAAAATTTTGCAATTTTGAAACTTTTAATTTTTATGCCCTCAAACCATAAAGCTATGTCACACAAAATAGTTAATAAATAGCCTTCCCCTCATGTCTACTTTACATAAGCAACATTTTTGAAGCAATTTTTTTTAGTTAAGGAAGTTAGAATGTTTGAAAGTTGACCAGCGATTTCTCATTTTTCCAACAAAATTTTCAAATCCATTTTTTTTAGGGACCACCTCACATTTGAAGTGACTTTGAGGGGCCTTTATGATTTAAAATACCCAAAAGTGACACCGTTCTAAAAACTGCACCCCTCAATGTTCTTAAAACCACATTTAAGAAGTTTACTAACCCTTCTGGGTGATACACAGTAGCTGAAGCAATGTGGAAGGACAAAATGAACAAGTAATCGTTTTTTTTTACAAAAATGGTACTTTAGATCCATTTTTTTTATTTTCACAAGGGTAACAGGAGAAAATGCAGCCTAAAATCTGTTTTGCATGTTTGGCACTATGTAGAGGAAAACTACTGTTTGGGTGCACAGCGGGGCTTGGAAAGGAAAGAGAACTGTTTGACTTTTTGAATGCAAAATTGGCTGGAATCGAGAGCCTACGCCATGTCGTATTTGGGGAGCCCCTGATGTGCCTAAAAAGTGGAAACCCCCCACAAATGACAACATTTTCAAATCTAGACCCCTAAAGGAACTTATCCAAATGTGTGGTGAGCACCTTGAACCCCCAGGTGCCTCACAGAAATATGTAACATTGAGCAGTAAAAATAAAAAAATCTAATTCTTTTCACAAAAAATGTTGATTTAGCCCTGATTTTTGGATTTTTTCAAGGATAACAGGAGAAAATGTTTGACAAAAATTATTGTTCAATTTCTCCTGAGTGCGCCAATACCCCATATGTGGAGTAAAACTATTGCTTGGGTGCACGGCAGTGCTCAGAAGGGAAGGAGCGCCATTTGACTTTTTAAACACAAAATCATATGTGGAGACACAAAGGGGCACAATATTATATTCTTGGCCTTACATAAGTTATGCTTTGAGGTCTGGGGAAATCTCAGATCATAACAAACTTCTTATAGTGGTAGACTCGATTCGGACCCTTTTTATTTAGAATGAAATTAATCTGCTGGTTGATTTGAGTGAAATGTGCCAAAATGAATTTCGGGATATTTACTCATCTCTAGTCTTGATACAATATTATTATTATTATTGGGTCATTAAATATTATTTTATTATAATTACTATTATTGTCATGCCCTTTATTATTATTATTATTATTATTATTATTATTCTGTAATTAAATATTATTTTATGATTATTACTAATATTATCATGTCAATTATTATTATTATTAGTAGTAGAAGTAGAACTAGTATTAGTATCATTAGTCATGACATATTATTTTATTATTGTTACTATTATTATAATGTCATTTATTATTATTTAATTAAATATTATTTTATGATTACTAATAGTATATTGTTTATTATTATGTATTATTATTATTATCATTATTATTATGGAATATTATGATTATTATCATTACTATTATTATCATCAGGTCATTAAATATTCCTATATTGTTATTATTATTACTACTATGGCGATTGGTGTTTGTGATTTCATTCCTATTTATAGGGAATTGTATGTGACGGCCGCGCGTCTTGCCATCAGCCATTTCACAATGCAAATATGTAATCTATGGCAGATCAATCCGGGATCCATTAGACGCTCATTCTCTCTCTCGCTTCTTCCTCGCATTCATTTTACATTTGCAGAGATTTCATTTTTATTGTTGGAAGGAATAACTGAAATTGTGCAAGCGGGTTAATGCGAGTGGAGATTATTGAGGCTTTGTGACGGCTGCCAGGCTGGTAAAACACTGGCGCCATTGGAAAATGCACATAATACATCTGGGCCATTCAGCGTGGCATAATACGGAGCAGTTACTTGATACAATTACCGTAGGGTTCCCTCTTGTGTAGTTACACTTGAAATATCCCACAGTCACCAGGCATGAAACTTGTAAAGCTGCAAATTATAAGCTGAAAAGAGCTTTTCCCAAGTAGCAAAATAATACATTATACAGATCTTTATGTGGGAAGCGGAATGGCTAATTACCGATATTTGTTACATGCGCAATTTCCGCAGTTGTTTCTGCGCTGACCTCCCAACATCGCATTATACACTTAGGATGTGGGTGATCTTTGTTCCTTAATTAATAAGACACTTTTGTTATTTTTCCTTCTCTAAGCTGGAAATATATAAAACAACAACATGTGCGGCTTTGTATCCAGCCCGTGGGCCGTCGTCTTCTTACATAGCAGCATTGCTCCCGAAATCTGCAAGGTCTAAAGTAGGATGGTGAGCGGCGCCCAGTACTTGTGGTTGGTACACCGCCTGCAGTGTATTGCACCAACCACGAATAATGAGGAGGCGCCAATAACCAAAAGAACCTGCAGGGACGGAAGTCATTTGCAAAAACATAAAAATAGGGTTTTTATGTATCAATTAGAAGACATATAGAGGGTGATATAAGTATTGGACACGTCACCAATTTTCTAAGCAAATGTATTTCTAAAGGTGCTATTGGCATGTAATTCGCACCTAATGTCGGTAACAACCCATCCAATCCACACAGACAAAGAAATCACACCATAGATGTCCATAAATTATGTGCAATGATGAGAAATGATGCAGGGAAAAAGTATTCAACACATGAAAAAAGAGAGGAGCAAAAAGCCATGAGCAGTCCTGACACCAGAGGAAATCTATCAGTAATTAGAAAGCAATCCTGCTAATTAGTGACAAATAGTATCAGCTGGTTCAACTGATGGCCGATAAAAGGGACTCGTTACCAAGGTGCCACACAAGAAACATCTCATGATGGTAAAACCAGTGAACTTTCTCAAGACCTTTGCGACTTTATTGTTGCAAAACATACTAATGGTATTTGCTACAGAAGAATTTCTAAAGTACTGAAGGTTCCAGGGAGCAGCCCGAATCACACCTGAGCAATGGCTGCAAATAATTTCTCCATACAGGAGGCGTCTTGAAGTTTCATCACTAACAAAGGCTTTCATTATGTATTAAATACATTGCAGTAAGCGTGTTCAATACTATTTCCCTTTGTACTGTTCTTATTATTACACAATTTATGGACATCTATGGTGTGATTTATTTCCTTGTGTTCATTGCATGGGTTGTTACCGACATCTGGTGAGAATTTCATGTCAATAGCTCCTTTAGAAATAAATTTACGTAGAAAATCATCAGTGACATGTTCAATACTTATTTCACCCGCTGTATAGAGAGCAAGACAGACACAAAAATATGTTGGTGGGTGAGGCAGCAAGGGAACCCCCATAATGAAATTACATCAATCACCATGAACAGGCAAGGTATGCAAATGTATATACTAAAGAACATTATGGCCAAGGAAAAAGTCCAACATCAGCATCCGTGGTACATAAGTTCATTGAGATTGGAGTGACAACAAATATAAATTTCTTAAGAAGTAAATGTCATAATGCACAAGTAGTGCAAGAAGTGAAAGCACAGAGGTGGTGCGCCTCAACCACCAAACACCTGATGCACCTTACTCAACTATATATACATGACATGTCTTCTGGGATGTTCCCAGTATACTTTGGGTCTTGTGGGATGTTCCCGGTATACTTTGGGTCTTCTGGGATGTTCCCAGTATACTTTGGGTCTTCTGGGATGTTGCCAATATACTTTGGGTCTTGTGGGGTGTTCCCAGTATAGTTTGGGTCTCGTGGGATGTTCCCGGTATACTTTGGGTCTCGTGGGATGTTCCCAGTATACTTTGGGTCTCGTGGGATTTTCCCGGTATACTTTGGGTCTTGTGGGATGTTCCCGGTATACTTTGGGTCTTGTGGTATGTTCCCGGTATACTTTGGGTCTCATGGGATGTTCCCGGTATACTTTGGGTCTCGTGGGATGTTCCCGGTATACTTTAGGTCTCGTGGGATGTTCCCGGTATACTTTGGGTCTTGTGGGATGTTCCCGGTATACTTTGGGTCTTGTGGGATGTACCCGGTATACTTTGGGTCTTGTGGGATGTTCCCGGTATACTTTGGGTCTTGTGGTATGTTCCCGGTATACTTTGGGTCTCGTGGGATGTTCCCGGTATACTTTGGGTCTCGTGGGATGTTCCCGGTATACTTTGGGTCTCGTGGGGTGTTCCCGGTATACTTTGGGTCTTGTGGGATGTTCCCAGTATACTTTGGGTCTTGTGGGATGTTCCCGGTATACTTTGGGTCTTGTGGGATGTTCCCGGTATACTTTGGGTCTTGTGGTATGTTCCCGGTATACTTTGGGTCTTGTGGTATGTTCCCGGTATACTTTGGGTCTCGTGGGATGTTCCCGGTATACTTTGGGTCTCGTGGGATGTTCCCGGTATACTTTGGGTCTCGTGGGATGTTCCCGGTATACTTTGGGTCTTGTGAGGTGTTCTCGGTATACGCCGTATCTTGTGGGGTGTTCCGAGTATATGACAGGTCTAGTGGGGAGTTCCCAGTATATGGTGGGTATATGGGGTGTTCCCAGTATATGACAGGTCTAGTGGGGTGTTCCCAGTATACGGTGGGTATGTGGGGTGTTCCCAGTATATGACAGGTCTAGTGGGGTGTTCCCAGTATACGGTGGGTATGTGGGGTGTTCCCAGTATATGACAGGTCTAGTGTGGGGTGTTCTGTGGACGGCCGAGTGTGTCAATTGCCTGGGAGGAGATGGTATCAAGATGCTCTATGCGAAGAAGACAAACCCCGTGTGACGGGGCAATGACCTGCTGGGAAACATCAGCTCCTGGCATCATGTGGATGGGACCCGTATGTTGTACCTAACATTGCACATATTAAGTCCCCCCACGTGAGAGCAGTGTTCTAATAACAGTCCCTCTTGCAGTAGGATATTGCCCCTGCTGCTCTGCCAAAACTTTCCAGGAATGGTCTGAGGATCATGAGAAAGAGATCAGGGTGATGACTTGTCTCCAAATTTCCCAGATCTTCATCCTATCGACCATCTGTAGGATGTTCTGCAAAAACAAATCCAATCCATGGGGTCAAACCTGAAAACGTACAGAATATTACAAGATCTGCATCACAGTAGATACGTCTCGAAACCTTTGAGGTTTGTGGAGTCCAGGTCTCGATTGGTCAGACCTGTTTTGGTGATGCCAAGGACCTCCACAGCATCCAGCATGGTGAAGCTCATACAATGTGCAAATATAATTGTCATCTGGTGCCAAAATAACACTGCAAAGTCAATAAATGAAGGAACGTAGGATTGGGCGTCCTAGGTGTGAGACCGGGGGTGGAAGCGTTGTGGTAGTCAGATCATCAGCCCTATCTGCAGCCCTTTTAGTAAGATCAGGCACAAGGATGGGCAGCCATGGTGAGAGGTTAATAGGAAGGTCAATGGTTTCTACATGTAGCCCCCGCCTCCCTCTTCCTCTCCTTCCCATAACCCTACATCATTCCTTCTCTAGCCCTTTTCCCTTCTTTTTAATCATATTTATTCCATTTATTCTCTTTTTTTCCTTTTCTCTCTGTTTATCTGCACATTTTTATTTACCCTCAGCTCAGGGTAAATGGATATAAGTCTGAGAATTGGACTGTGGAAGTAGTGCGGTCCCACAGCTGCACAGAGTGTTTAAGCAGATTAATATAATTTTTATTTCTTCTTGTTGGGGGCAATGATGTCTCCACTCATGTGATGTTGTCAGTGCGGAGAGAGGGGACAGATGACGGGGGCAATGTTGCCATATGATAAAAGTAACTTCCAGGATGGTAATGATGGGAGTTGTAGTATCGGCAGTAGTGCGAACACTAGAATTACTTTTACCATTTTCCCACTTGCTGTGAAATTAATGTGTTAAATTGCGGCAACATAATCACAGAAACTCAATTTTGGGGAAAAATTAATATGTAATTTACTGCATAAAGCTCGGGAGCCAAGAAAGTCTGGACTTTGTAATGTTCCTTGTGGGGCTGCTTGTAGGGAATTTATGAATTTAGTTACAGGAGAACATTGAGAGTCGTCGCATCGCCCGTAGTCGCCACCTGTGGGTCTCGTAAGAAGCTGATACCACAATGCTGGACGGGTTCCCGCTCATGGCAGTAAGTGTCCAGATCCATCAATTTCCTGAGTCGCCACCATTCATCTCTCCTTCTTCCTGCACTGTCAGTCGTGTAGAGGAGAAATATACCGGCTCCACGAATATAATGGACATAATAATAATAATAATCTTTATTTTTATATAGCGCTAACATATTCCGCAGCACTTTACAGGTTGCACACATTATTGTCGCTGTCCCCGTTGGGGCTCACAATCTAAATTCCCTATCAGTATGGTCTTTGGAATGTGGGAGGAAACCGGAGAACCCGGAGGAAACCCACGCAAATACCGGGAGAACATACAAACGCCTTGCGGATGTTGTCCTTAGTCGGGCTTGAACCCAGGACTCCAGCGCTGTGCTAACCACTGAGCCACCGTGCTGCCCATATGGCAGAATTAATCTGATTTAAAAAATATATATAGCATCAGAAAAATAAAACTTTAGGTAAAATACATGTGGGCCACTGCCTAGCAAAACCCAGATCTGTAAAGCTGCCATCACTAAATCTCCTCCGGTTTTGCACTGCCTGGATTCTATATTCTCTGCGCTGGGCTGTCTATTCCTTAGCTACAGAATGAGTTAACTGAGAATCTGTCAGTGAGCTCGGTCTGAAGATCTGATGGGGAGGAGATAACGCCATTATTTATTTTTTTATGAGCACTTGTCAGCTGATTTATGAGAACAAATTAAATCAACATGGAATGTGCAGAGAAAAAAGAAGAGTCTGTAAAAGCCAAATGGTGCGGAATACCAATTGTAAAAATGATTTTAGCTCTAAATACATGCATTTAGGTAACAAAAATGTCTTCAAATTTGACAACAACCATTCCCAACTAATCATCTCTGAGCCTTTTCTGGAGTCATCTACTGCCTGTGACATGATACAATTGTATCCATACTGTGGGATGATACAATATGACCAGCAGTGATTATGATACTATGTATCACCTTCCTGCCGACAGTCTCCTTAGCACTGGCGAAACATGAAGCTCATGGACCTCAATGCAAAAGCTTTAATTATTGCAATCTTTAATAGTAATGGTCTTTTCATAAGGGACTTTTTGGGCCCCTCGGCCTCCAGAGCCCGTGCTATAAAACCCCCTGCACCTATTGTAATTAACCCCCTACTCACTTTACGGTTCATCATTTGCAGGTTTTTTTCACATCACTATTTTCTTTTGTCTTGTATTTGTTTGCACCAAATTCTTCAGAATGTTGCACGCATTTCCGTGAATTTTGGGCAGAAACAAGAATATTCTTTATTTTTGCCTTTCATTTTGCAACTGTTTAATGCCAAAAAAACTGCACGTTCCGCTAAAAAAGTCACAAGAACAAAATATCAGACGTGCATAGTGGAGGGAACTGTGGAACTTTGTGTAAAAGAAAATTTATGACTTTAGAAAACTGTAATTGTTGCAAATAAAAAATAACATAAAAAACTAGAAAAAAAAAAAGGCGCTAATGCAATAAGTGAATGGGGCCTCATGTTCGCCAATCGAGCTGCAGTCTTATGACTCTGGTTAATATTTTCTGTTCTGTGTACATGTCAGATAGATGAGAAAATAATGATATCATATCTGAGAGATGTAATGAAAAAAAAAAAAGGGTTGAATACATCGGCTCTATGGCGAAGTGACCTCAGGCTTATTGTGCTGGAATCAATGGAGGATATTCATCAAAACTGGTGCCAGAGAAAGGTGGAGCGTCGTCCTTAGGATTAAATAATCCTGCAGCTCCTCAGGGGCCGGTACTCACCTTATCATGTGACCTACAGTCTACAGCCTAATGTAATAGACTCTGTCCACCATGCTTTACACTGAAGCTCTCCTTGCAGACATAGGCTGAATTTTATCAACACATACAGAAACTAGGCAGAAAATCAATACTGGAAAATTATGAGTAAAAATTATTATTAATTATTGTTATATATAAGCAAATGTACCCACCACAGGCTAACCGAAAATCAAGTAAACAGTAATTGTTAACCACAACTAATTAACTAGTGAGAAAATAATTAACCTGTTTTTTATGATAGATGATTGACCCTTCTTCCCGGTCAGTCATTTTCACATCTATGGCCGCCTCAGGCAGACATTTGGATATTTAATACTTCTTCTTCCTGCAAGTTCCAAACAATTAGCTTATAAATTTGAATTAATAAATTGGAAACATTGTATCAGCGGAAGCAAATGTAATAAGAAATGACGGCTCCTGATCTTATTTAAACAAAGGACACGATGCGGACGACGAAATACACCGCAGGTCACAATGAGACGGCTACGTAAAAGGATTAAACGCTGGAGGAGAACAGAGGAAATGATGGGGAACGTTGTAAGGAGGCGGCAAAGGAATTTGGATCACAAAGAGGCAGATTTAGAAAGTTTCTGAGATTAAAAGCAAAAGTCCAACAAATTATAAATAGTAAAAGAGATGTAAAGAGCCAATAATGAGCGGGAACTCCTCAGGGGCAGATGTCAGACTTTTCCCCCTGGTGTTTCTAACACTCCTGTAATCCAGAGTTGTGTCATAGTGATACTTAGTTTGTGACGTGGAGACATTGATGCAGCTCCAGTCCAGAAGAGACCTGGACTCCTCACCTGCCACCAGCAGCACATCATCACATCTGCCCTATAGGATGTATATACAATGTTACAGTGAGTCGATATCACATCTGCCCTATAGGATGTATATACAATGTTACAGTGAGCGGACATTACACCTTATCTATAGGATGTATATACAATGTTACAGTGAGCTGATATCACATCCGCCCCATAGGATGTATATACAATGTTACAGTGAGCCAATATCACATCTGCTCTGTTATGACCCCAATGGCAGAGGGTCTCTGAAATAACTACTAAGTCTGCAAACACAAAAACCAGCTCATAGGGCAGTGGTAACTGGGCTGACCATATATCTAATCCTAGCACCACAAATAACAGCAGCCGGGGAACGTGCCTACGTTGGTTCTAGACGTCTCGCGCCAGCCGGAGAACTAACTAACCCTAGAAGGGAAAAGAAAGACCTTTCTTGCCTCCAGAGAAAAGACCCCAAAAGTTGGATACAAGCCCCCAACAAATAATAACGGTGAGGTAAGAGGAAAAGACAAACGTAAGAATGAGCTAGGTATTTAGCAAAGAGAGGCCCACTAGCTAATAGCAGAATATAGTAAGATAACTTATATGGTCAGCAAAAACCCTATCAAAAATATCCACGCTGGAAATTCAAGAACCCCCGAACCGTCTAACGGCCCGGGGGGAGAACACCAGCCCCCTAGAGCTTCCAGCAAGGTCAGGAATCAAATTTAGTACAAGCTGGGCAAAAATGAGAGCAAGCAAATAACCCAAAAAACAAAGAAGCACGACTTAGCTTAATTTTGCACGAACCAGGACCAGCAGATAGGAGCAAACAGAAAGGATCTGATTACAACGATGCCAGGCACTGGACTAAGGATCCAGGGAGTTTATATAGCAACACCCCTGGACTAACGACCCAGGTGGGTGCAAACTGAGGGAAGAAAATTCCAGAGTCATATCACTAGTAACCACAAGAGGGAGCCAAAAAGTCTAATTCACAACACTGCTCTATAGGATGTATATTCAATGTTACAGTGAGCGGACATAACACCTGCTCTATAGGATGTATATACAATGTTACAGTGAGCCGATATCACATCTGCTCTATAGGATGTATATACAATGTTACAGTGAGCCAATATCACATCTGCCCTATAGGATGTATATACAATGTTACAGTGAGCTGATATCTCATCCGCCCTATAGGATGTATATACAATATTACAGTGAGCCAATATCACATCTGCTCTATAGGATGTATATTCAATGTTACAGTGAGCGGACATTACACCTGCTCTATAGGATGTATATACAATGTTACAGTGAGCCGATATCACACCTGCTCTATAGGATGTATATACAATGTTACAGTGAGCCGATATCACATCTGCCCTATAGGATGTATATACAATGTTACAGTGAGTTGACATCACAACTGCTCTATAGGATGTATATACAATGTTACAGTGAGCTGACATCACATCCGCCCTATAGGATGTATATACAATCTTACAGTGAGCTGACATCACACCTGCTCTATAGGATGTATATGCAATGTTACAGTGAGCTGATATCACATCTGCTCTATAGGATGTATATACAATGTTACAGTGAGCTGATATCACATCTGCTGTATAGGATGTATATACAATCTTACAGTGAGCTGACATCATATCTGCCTATAGGATTTATATACAATGTTACAGTGAGCTGACATCACATCTGCTCTATAGGATGTATATACAATGTTCCAAATTTAAAAAACTGACCGTCATATCCAAACATAGACTAAGTGTGAACAGATGCTAACCTAGAGTCACCAACTCATACACACGCAAACAAAAATGGCAACACTCTGTAGCACCATAGTGTGCAAATATGAAATATGAAAATTGAATTGGATTGCTGCACTAGAAATATGAAAAATTGAGAAAGCTTAGCGCATAAATTGGCCAATTCATTTGTACCCGGAAGCCACATTAAGGCGATTCTCATTTCCAGGACCTAACTTAATGACATTCCTCTTTTAGAATAAAGTCTTCATCTGTATAGAAACCTAAAGTGTGCCCCCTCTTAGACTGAAATCTATATCTCTATGGAGGGGTAGTGGTCCTGCTGTAATTAAAACACCTGTGGCTAAAAGGTAGGACTTTTTCCCCCCCCCAGAGAGTCGTAGCGGGACATTCCATTCCTATTCTACATGCTCCCCATCTTCTCCACTTCTTGTGTTCTCTGCAGCTATATAATGGACGGCTGTATGTCGTACTAGTGATAATTAAAGATCAGTGAATTATTTAATAACTAATCAAACACATTAGGAATTTCTTGAAAAATTTGGATTCTCTGGAATCCACATTTTTCAGGATTCAATTTAGACAAGCCGTCAATTTACTGTATTCTTTTGAGGACAGGCCACCGCCCACAGTGGGAACAGCTAATCAGTGGGGGTGCTGGGTGTCGCACCCCTGACGATCAGACATTAATGACCTGTCATTTGGATAGGCCATCAATGTTAAAGTCCTGAACAACCCCTTTAAGGGAATTTGCTCATCTCTAGTGGTATTATTGGACTTACATGTTTAATGGGAACTCAACCCTAAACACAATACATCATGGCGCCTCCATGGTGCCGGCATACAGGGCTCCTGTTCTCTTATCTAACACCAAGGCAACATGGGCCCCTGAGAGGTAGAAGGGCCCGGTGACCACAGCTGCCTTCCATATATATGTATATATTAGCTGCATTGTTACACTCCACATGACACAATGTAACACAGGGTTGTACATGGAGGATGCGCAGCCACCAGGTGACATTTCTGCTATTTTTGCAGGGTCAGGATGAGGCTCGTCCTTACTGACCTCTACCTTTATTCCTACTGATTAGAGATTTTCTCCTATTACCGCCTGTCAGTAAATTTTCTGACACCTCGTAACCAGGGTCTGTAGCAACAAGAGCGGAAGCATTAATTTAATCGGTACCTCTTCATTTTTCATGGACGGCTGCAGTGAGAGCCATTTGTAGAGAAATAATGAGAGAAGGGTGAGTGTCGGTAGGAGGTGGGAGAGCGCAGGATTATTGAAGTGTCAGGGGTCTGCTCTGGAATAAAAAAACGCTTACCATGGCAACACTGGTGATCCCATGCCCCCGTCCCTAACCCTTTACTATGGTGCTAATACACGAGGTTATATCATACGTTTTATTAGCGATGGTAATTTAATCTGTATATTCCCGACATAGCCTCCCCCGCTATACAGCTAGCCGAGAGCAAGAATACATAATGCGATAAAAAAATATAAAGTTACGTGGTGGCGGTATTAATTATACCAATTACAGAATGATTCAACTGCAATCTAATGATATTAGAAGAAGACACCCAGGTATAACAAGTCAACGGCAATTTGTTGCTTTCTAGACATATAAAACTATATAAAAAATAATAACAGTAAAAAAAATAAATAAAATTTTATTGCGTCGTTACAGTTGATTTCTCACTTTGGTCTCGTACAGTTGTGGAAAATAGAAACATGAAAGGAAAGAGGAATAAAAACAAACAAATTGGGCAAATAAATTATTAATTAATTAAAATTAGTAGAAAAAAAAAGCCCTAAAATCTGAATTTGAATTTTGCTTATAATTTGGTTTCTTCCATGATGGATCCTATAATTTTGTAAAGAAGGGGAAGATGTTTCCAATAAATTCAGTTGTGATTAAGAAAAAAAATGAGGTTACGGTAATTAAAAATGATTGAATTAGATATTGAAAAAGTTATTGTCAAAAGATGAGCAAAGATCAAAGACCGTAAAATATTTATGCTCTGAAAGTTTTCTTATGGTGATGATTGTAAATTTTGATATTGAAAATAATAATAATAAAAGAACATATTTTAATATTATTGTTATTTGAGGATTGGAGATAAACTTCCCACGCTGTCTGTGTTTCACCAGGGATCTGAGGGGTGAAGCATAACATAAAGCTTTTAGATAACATTGTTGTGTTAAACTCCGCCCCTGAGGATCATCTATTCTTTGCTCACAGAGATTCTTCATGCAACTACAGATACTTAATGCAATTTTTCTTTTTTTTTATGACTGTTTCCATCATCCCAATTAAATTAAAAAAGTTAAACTGCAATTTTTAAAGGAATTTTCCAGATAAACAAACAAACAAACAAACAAACAAGAACAATAGAGTCTGCTTCTATTCCAGAAACTGCACCAATCTTTTCTATGGAATTTGGGAGTGTGTCACTCACTCGCTAGGGCAGCCCACAGGACTCTTAAGAAAGTGGAAGCAAGGATTCTAATAAATTATATGTGACTTTGAATCTTTTACCAGAAATCTATATATCTGTCACGTCAGTGACCCGCACAGGTGGTAAGTGCCGCCTACTCACTGTGGTCACTGCTCTGCTATCCCCAGTTGTGGGCTGTCTTGATGAGCTGCATCTTGGAGCATTTGCAACACTGCTGCACCCTCTTGCTGCTGGTGAGTCTCCACCTGGCTATAGGGAGGTGTGGACACTTTCTTTAGGCATTTAACCCCATCGTGTCCTGCAGAGATGAGATTCTCCACCCTATCCCCAAGCAGCAGGGGGTTAATTAGGCAGCTCCTCCCATTGCTCCTCACCTGATCTAAGGTTCTAGTTCAGTCTAGATTCTTGTAAGGTGCTCCCTTGATTGTCTCTCCTGCTTTACGACTCAGCTTGTATATTAGTTTATCTTGACTTCTGTTCCTAACCCGGGATAAGTATATTGAACCAGTGGTGCCTGCCCTGACCTCGGATTGTCTGACCACATCTTTGTCTTTGTCCTCCTATACCTCGTACCTGTGTCTCTGACCCCTCCGGTCTGCTGTTGCAGACCCAGAGACTGTCCCTGGAGTGGAATCTGGTGCCTACCGGCGGCCCAGCCTATCCTTACTACCAAAGGCTCTAGTGAAGACCCAGTAGTTGCGCCCCTCCGGCCCGTGACCCAGTGGGTCCACACACACCAGCATTACAATAGCAATCTGCTCAGCTCCTCTTTGTCCAGTCAGATATTTGCACTGAATCAGAGAACACAGTACTTGTTAAGGTGTCGTATCTACTGATGGTCAGAGATTTCTTCTCTGGGGTCTTTGACCAATGGCTTCTTTCAGAGACCCTTAATATCAGCAGAGCTGAATGCTAAATGCATAAGAAGATGGCGACTAAGAAAGAATCTCGATGCAAGGAATTCTGATCTCAAATTTATGTCCAACACTGAGTCGAGTCGAGCACTGAAGCCCCTCTGCTCTAGGAATCAGTGGAGAGGAATTTATTGAATACACAAGCTCACATTGATCACCTCTGCTACAATACGAAGTTTTGAGCTTTGTTGCCTCATACAGTCTTGCATAAATCATGCTGGAACCTTCTTATAAACCATAGAGAATTTTGAAAAGGAACATAAATCTTATTAATAATCCTTTGTAATCTACAGGGATACATATCACTAGATGCTGTTGCAGAAGCTACGGAGTTTATATATTAAGGGCTGTGTCTAGGAAGTGCGCACGTGTGTGGTTGAAGGAGACTTTGTAGGAGCCTGATCCTGGCGGCATAGTTATGGAGCACCATAGAGCTGGGGTGCTGGCTCTCAGCATTGTTGTACATAGACATGTAGGAGTGTGATTAAAGAGGTTATCCGCAACTATTGTATTTTTTTCTTATGGCGCTAAGAATTTACAAGCAGGTAGTTGCTAACTATCTTCTTGTTCTGCCTAGCACCGATCTCTGCCAGCTCAGACTATTCCTGCCAGCGGTTTTGTGGATTCCATTGATGCCATATCGACAGAGCAACTTCTTCTTTTCCGCTTTGCTCTGATGACGTAGAGTCTCTGCAAATATCATAATGATAGATACCTGGCTCCCCGCTGCCTAACTGCGGGGAGCCAGCTGTCAATCAGAATTACATCAGCAGAGCAGAAAAGGAAGAGCTGTTGTTTTGATGTGATGTCAAATTAAGTAGCAAAATCGCGGGCATGAGTGGTCCATGACCTCCCGGAGCCTGCAGAGATTGGCACCGGGTAGAACAGACAGGTAGTTAGCAACTCGTTTTTTGTAAGTTCTTAGCCCCATGCAAAAAAATTCTAAAAGCCCCTGATAACCCCAGAGAGTGCGTTCAGTGTCAAGGAGTGGATTACAGCATGTAGAGCCCAGAGAACCTGTGACTGTCCTGTTACACATGAACGGGTCCATCAATACTGAACTGGAGAACGACTTCTTACTTGTGGAGAGGTAGTGAGAGAGGTCTGCTGGTACGCAGTGTATTGGGTCACATAGTCTGTTATGGAAGCCATCATCTCGAGCCGTACCCCCTCTTACACGTCGCGGAATCCTACCTCCGGACCCCACCGGTGTGCTCTCAAGAAATGTCCTTGTAAAATGAGAAAAATAATTATAATGCTAATATTAGTATTAAAGTTCCTTGAAATATTTCCCTACAAAAGTCCCAAGTAAACCCATGAGCGGGTTTATCCTACCTATTCCCTCCTGACAATGCCTCCGCTCTATCTGCGCTCACACTTTACGGCAGCGATTGGTAACAGCTATAGAGCAATTTCTAAAAGCAGCTTATCAGCTTCTCCAGGAACTCAGGCCTCCTTTAATTCACCGAATCCTATCTGAAAAAGCGCATGTTGTATTTCCTGGACGTGGAACGCGCCGACGATATCGTGTTATTTGTATTTCAACTTCACATTTACAGAAACTTGTTAAAAAAGGAAAAAAAATAAAATAAAACCGTCTGCGGCGGCTCTGACACCGGCGTCCCCGCGTTAATGGAGCAGATTACACAGCAGAACATGGCTTCTCCTTGCATAATATACAAGAGTCTCTCACTCCAGCGCGGAGATACAATGTAGCGGAATAAATTATTTGCTATGTGACCACATGTAAAATACATCTGTGTGCGGCTAACAGCCTTCCCCATACAGAATCCAAATGAGAGCGTTTCTGGAGGAAGAAGATTGTCGCCGGTCTGGCGGCTGAATGCATTATACACAGATTGGAAGAACTAGTAACACAAAGACAGGGCAAATTGCAACAATGTTTCCTATTATTTCCTTTTTACTTTCCTTTACAATCAATACATCTTTTAGTGATATCTGATGTATGGGAAAGCTGGAGACAACTAAAAACAGTTATAGGGAGGTAAAAAAAAAATCACATCTAATTCTAATTAACGAGAACCTGTCATCAAGTAATATTGAGAGTCGACACCACGAAGTCATTAATATCTGTAACCCAATGTATAATATCAAGTGAGCTGCTCAATACCTTTACTTGGTCTCCAGTCTAATGGTCTGGAAAAAGCTGTGCTACTTGTCTATCCTGGGGCTCCAACTGTTGGGAAACTACAAGTCCCAGCATGTTGAGACTTTAATAACTAGACAAGTTGACTTTTTTTATACAATCATTCTACATTTACCCAGAGCTATATATGTTGTGGTCATTTGAACATTAATGCCACGTTCAGTAGAGTCCTAGTTGACCTCAGAGTGTTACACAAGGGTTTTCGGGGCAATTGGAGGCGTTGCAGTTTTCGAGATCCACAGCAAATCGATTCGCTCCTAATCAAATTTTTTGTGAGATATTTGACAAAGTTGGCGAATTTCAGATTTGTTCTGCTCATTTCTATCATTCAACTTTCCAAGACACATAACTGGTACTAACTGGATGAACTGAATTGATATCTCGAGAAATGATTGTTGTGGAATTTTCGTGATAAGTTTGTACACCTCTCTAATGGTCTCTCGGTATAAATCCCCTTCTTAATATTTTTTGCAGGTCGCTGCTTTAAATAAATGAAGTCATGCATTGCAACTCATAATGAACCCTTCACAATTACTTAAGCAAATTTTTCTAATTAACGCCGGACATTGCATTGATGAGAAGTAGCCTTTGGCGATATTCAAAACTAATCACTAATAATGGCTTCAGAATTTACTGACGTGGGAGCCACGGCGCTGATGACACACACGGCTGGAATATCCAATGAGAAGGAATCTGGAAAATACAAATTATCTGCAAGTTCTGCAAGAATAATGTGAAAGTTCATATATAAAACATGATGTAATACATGAAAGACAAAAAGATGAGGAACTACAAAAAGATATACAAAAATTCTAAGAAAAATCTGAACATTGGGAGCCACAACCAGCTTGAAGGTTTCAACACATCCAAGAAGCACAGACGCCTGGTGGTGCCCACTGTTGCTTAGTGGTGGAAAACTCTAAAATCGAAGCAAGTTTAACTCCTAATAAAATAATATTTTACTGCGGCTGAGAGGTCAAGTTGCACCCAAGAAGACATCTGACTTTCAATCAAGCCTTCAGTGCCACTTGTCCCGTAAAAGCCACCCACAACCACAACTTACACAGCCTAAGCATTGAGCAGACATTTCGCTATACCACGCATACACTTACTCATTTGTCACCATATTTCATCATTCCAGAAGTGCCACTTCTCCCTACCTACCAGCTGGGGCTGCAGCATCTCAGTGACACCTTGCCGAAAATTTGAAGACACTTACTTGCAGTTTACACCAACACATGGCTCTAGGTGCAATGTCCCAGAGGAAGGACACCTTCTCCTGCTGTAAGCTGGTACTCAAGAAACCTCAATCCTGGTGCCAACTGCTATAACAGGGTGCAGCGGCACCACCCCATGCACCAGACTCTAGCCCTTTAAAAATATGGGCCATCGGGTCTATGTGGCATGCATTAACACAACATATTCATGACATTCTTTGCACAGTGCTGTGTAAGGGGGAAAATGTGGGAGACCTGTGGTTACCTCTGCTGGCACTCTCATGATCCAATGCAAATACCACATACAAGGAAGATTAGAAGGAGTTTTCTAATACTAAATACAGTACAATGCACACTCCATAGTCCTCCACATAGTACAATGCAGCCCCACACAGGAGTATAATGCAGCCTCATAGATTATAATGCAGCCCCATATGAGTATAATACAGCTCCCCACAGGAGTATAATGCAGCCCCCCACAGGAGTATAATGCAGCCCCCCCATAGGAATATAATGCAGCTCCCCATAGGAATATAATGCAGACCCCCATAGGAGTATAATGCAGCCCCCATAGGAGTATAATGCAACCCCCCATAGACTTCAATGCAGCCCCATAAGAGTATAATGCAGCCCCATAGGAGTATAATGCAGCCCCATGGGAGTATAATGCAGCAGCCCCATAGGAGTATAATGCAGGAGCCCCATAGGAGTATAATGCAGCCCCCTATAGACTTTAATGCAGCCCCCATAGGAGTATAATGTAGCCCCATAGGAGTATAATGCAACCCCATAGGAGTATAATGCAGCCCCCATAGGAGTATAATGCAGACCCATAGAGTATAATGCAGCCCCCACAGGAGTATAATGCAGCCCCCTATAGACTTTAATGCAGCCCCATAGGAGTATGATGCAGCCTCATAGGAGTATAATGCAGCCCCCATAGGAGTATAATGCAGCCCCCAATAGACTTTAACGCAGCCCCATAGGAGCATAATGCAGCCCCACATAGGAGTATAATCCAGCCCCATAGGACTTTAAAGCAGCCCCATAGACTATAAAGCAGCCCCCACAGAAGTATAATGAAGCCCCCACAGGTGTATAATGCAGCCCCCACAGGAGTATAATGCACCCCATAGACTATAATTCAGCCCCCATAGGAGAAGAATGTAGCCCCCCCAGGAGTATGATGCAGCTTCCACAGGAGTATAATGCAACCTCATAGACTATAATGCAGCCACCATTGGAGTATAATGTAGCTCCCCAGGGGTATGATGCAGCCCCCACAGGAGTATAATGAAACCTCGTAGACTATAATGTAGCCCCCCATAGGAGTATAATGCAGCCCCATAGGAGTATAATGCAGCCCCCTATAGACTTTAATGCAGCCCCATAAGAGTATAATGAAGCCCCCATAGGAGTATAATGTAGCCCCCACAGGAGTATGATGCAGCCCCCACAGGAGTATAATGCAACCTCATGGACTATAATGCAGCCCCCTATAGGAGTATAATGCAACCCCATAGGAGTATAATTCAGCCCCATAGGAGTATAATGCAGCCCCCATAGGAGTAGAATGTAGCCCCCCCAGGAGTATGATGCAGCTTCCACAGGAGTATAATGCAACCTCATAGACTATAATGCAGCCCCCATTGGAGTATAATGTAGCTCCCCTAGGGGTATGATGCAGCCACCACAGGAGTATAATGCAACCTCATAGACTATAATGCAGCCCCCCATAGGAGTATAATGCAGCCCCATAGGAGTTAAATGCAGCAGCCCCATAGGAGTATAATGCAGCCCCTATAGGAGTATAATGCAGCCCCCTATAGACTTTAATGCAGCCCCATAAGAGTATAATGAAGCCCCCATTGGAGTATAATGTAGCCCCCACAGGAGTATGATGCAGCCCCCACAGGAGTATAACGCAACCTCGTGGACTCTAATGCAGCCCCCTATAGGAGTATAATGCAAACCCATAGGAGTATAATTGAGCCCCATAGGAGTATAATGCAGCAGCCCCATAGGAGTATAATGCAGCCCCCATAGGAGTATAATGCAACCCCCCATAGACTTCAATGCAGCCCCATAAGAGTATAATGCAGCCCCATAGGAGTATAATGCAGCCCCATGGGAGTATAATGTAGCAGCCCCATAGGAGTATAATGCAGCCCCCTATAGACTTTAATGCAGCCCCCATAGGAGTATAATGTAGCCCCATAGGAGTATAATGCAACCCCATAGGAGTATAATGCAGCCCCCATAGGAGTATAATGCAGACCCATAGAGTATAATGCAGCCCCCACAGGAGTATAATGCAGCCCCCTATAGACTTTAATGCAGCCCCATAGGAGTATGATGCAGCCTCATAGGAGTATAATGCAGCCCCCATAGGAGTATAATGCAGCCCCACAGGAGTATAATGCAGCCCCCAATAGACTTTAACGCAGCCCCATAGGAGCATAATGCAGCCCCACATAGGAGTATAATCCAGCCCCATAGGACTTTAAAGCAGCCCCATAGACTATAAAGCAGCCCCCACAGAAGTATAATGAAGCCCCCACAGGTGTATAATGCAGCCCCCACAGGAGTATAATGCACCCCATAGACTATAATTCAGCCCCCATAGGAGAAGAATGTAGCCCCCCCAGGAGTATGATGCAGCTTCCACAGGAGTATAATGCAACCTCATAGACTATAATGCAGCCCCCATTGGAGTATAATGTAGCTCCCCAGGGGTATGATGCAGCCCCCACAGGAGTATAATGAAACCTCGTAGACTATAATGTAGCCCCCCCATAGGAGTATAATGCAGCCCCATAGGAGTATAATGCAGCCCCCTATAGACTTTAATGCAGCCCCAGAAGAGTATAATGAAGCCCCCATAGGAGTATAATGTAGCCCCCACAGGAGTATGATGCAGCCCCCACAGGAGTATAATGCAACCTCATGGACTATAATGCAGTCCCCTATAGGAGTATAATGCAACCACATAGGAGTATAATTCAGCCCCATAGGAGTATAATGCAGCCCCCATAGGAGTATAATGCAACCCCATAGGAGTATAATGCAGCCCCCATAGGAGTATAATGCAGACCCATAGAGTATAATGCAGCCCCCACAGGAGTATAATGCAGCCCCCTATAGACTTTAATGCAGCCCCATAGGAGTATGATGCAGCCTCATAGGAGTATAATGCAGCCCCCATAGGAGTATAATGCAGCCCCCAATAGACTTTAACGCAGCCCCATAGGAGCATAATGCAGCCCCCCATAGGAGTATAATCCAGCCCCATAGGACTTTAAAGCAGCCCCATAGACTATAAAGCAACCCCCACAGAAGTATAATGAAGCCCCCATAGGTGTATAATGCAGCCCTATAGGACTATCATGAAACCTTAGAGTATAATGCAACCGCATAAGAGTATAATGCAGGCCCATAGAGTATAACGCAGTCCCCATAGGAGTATAATGCAGCCGCATATAGTATAATGCAGCCCCATAGGAGAATAATGTCATCTACATAATCACTGATTTAAAAAAAAAATAAAAATACAATATTCACCTCTCCTTGTTCCCAGCTGCAGTGCGTTTCCTCATCTCAGCAGCTCCACTACCCAGGACTACGTGGTGAATGTTAAATTGATGTCATCATACCTGCTGCATCAGAGGCAGAGAGGGGTGATGGGAGAGGGAGTATCACATGATGCTCTCTCCTCCATCATTGCTTTCAACTGTATCTGCAACTAGCTGAATGTGTGAAGCGGGAGAGGGGTTCTAACACCAGGCTCCCCTGACTCATGGGCCCCATAGTGGCCGCATGGTCTGCCACTATAAGCAGCACTCCACTGGCTGGGGCCTCCTGAGGTAGTGGGGGCCCTAGGCAGATGCCTAGGATGCCTGCCCCTAATGCTTGCCCTGGCTATAAGAACATAAAGGCTCATCTCAGTTTTGCCGGAAAACATCTTGATGATCCCCAAGACTTTTGGAAAATATTCTGTGGACTGACGAGACAAAAATTGAACTTTTTGAAAGGCGTATGTCCCATTACATCTGGCGTAGAAGTAACACATCATTTCAGAAAAGGAACATCATACCAACAGTAAAATATGGTGGTAGCAGTCTAATGGTCTGGGGCTGTTTTGCTACTTCAGGAAATGGAAGACTTGCAGTGGTAAATAGATACATGAATTCTGCTGTCCACCAAGAAATCCTAAAGGAGAATGTCCGGCCATCTGTTCATGACCTCAAGCTGACGTGTACTTGGGTTATGCAGCAGGACAATGATCCAATACACACCAGGAAGTCCACCTCTGAATGGCTTAGGAAAAACAAAATTAAGACTTTGGAGTTGCCAAGTCCTGACCATAATGCAACTGAGATGCTGTGGCAGGACCTTAAAAAGGTGGTTCATGCTCGGAAACCCTCCAATGTGGCTGAATTACAACAATTCTGCAAAGATGAGTGGCCAAAATTCCTTCAGAGCGAAGTAAAAGACTCATTGCCAGTTATTGCAAACATTTGATTGCTGCTAAGGGCGGCCCAACCAGTTATTAGGTTTAGAGGCAATCACTTTTTCACACAGGGCCCTGTAGGTTTGGATTTCTTTTTACCTTAATAATAAATACCTTAATTTATAAACTGCATTTTGTGATTACTTGTGTTATATTTGTCTAATATTTACATTTATTTGGTGATCTGAAACATTTAAGTGTGAAAAACATGCAAAAGAATAGGAAATCAGGAAGGGGGCAAACACTTTTTCACACAAATCTATGTTGTGAGCCCTCTTTCTGAAAATTACTAATAAACTCAAAAAATAGATAAAATAAAATAATAAAAAATATAAAAATAGGAATAATCAAAAGAATAAATAAAATGAATAAAAATAATAATAATGCAATAATAAAAAATATTATTTTGTTAGAATAAAAATAGTAAAAAACAGAACAGATGGGGTTTCCGTTTTTGGCCCATTTGCAGAGCATATTTGTAAGATTGGTAAATTCAGCGTCAACTACTTTTTCCGCTCACTTACAGGCACAACCAAAAATCCCCCCCACCTTCCACCGCTTCTCCCTATAAATCTACCTTGGAAGACGCGCGCCCTCCATGTGATCAGCGGTAAAATAAAGCGTGCCCCATCAGTACTTCACTCACCTCAACATCCACCACATTGAAAATTCATGGTCAGATAAACTACAATAAATCTATAATGAAACCGGGAGCTAAACAAGCTGCGTGCGATTGCTGGGAGCGCCGTGACCTTAGCGGTCTACTGGAAAACACATTAAGTGAGAAATTTGTTTTAATCTTCCGCCTGTTCATTTACTTGAGAAGGAGGTTAAATTCTTATGTCTCTGTGTCTTTTAATACTGCAACCAACCTGCCATTTATAATAGTGGATTTATGAAGCAGACTGGACATTTTTTTTCCTCCTGGGAACCAGGGGTAAGATGCTAAGTCAATGCCGCCTGCACTGCCAGTGTCTCCCAGACAGTAATGGTCTGCGGTCAATGGAGTTCCTGGCTGCGACTCACTGCATGCTTGTTCCAGTCCGCTAAGCCGTGTAGTCTCCTTCACATACAACTAATTACAAAATGATTGCATGGACAGGACGCCACTGCCACCATCTCCACTCCTAAGACGGAAAATATTCTCTGGTCTTGTCTCCTGGTTACAGAGAACTCCCCTGTTCATGAAGAGGCAAAAGTGGCATTCATAAGTCCAAACAAGCAATAATAGCATGCTGCTCCTAAGGACAAGAATATAACTACTATACTGCCCCTATGTACAAGAATATAACTACTATAATACTGCCCCCTATGTACAAGAATATAACTACTATAATACTGCTCCTAAGGACAAGAATATAACTACTATACTGCCCCTATGTACAAGAATATAACTACTATAATACTGCTCCTATGTACAAGAATATAACTACTATAATACTGCTCCTATATACAAGAATATAACTACTATAATACTGCTCCTATGTACAAGAATATAACTATTATAATACTGCTCCTATGTACAAGAATATAACTACTATAATACTGCTCCTATGTACAAGAATATAAGTACTATACTACTGCTCCTATGTACAAGAATATAACTACTATAATACTGCCCCTATGTACAAGAATATAACTACTATAATACTGCCCCTATGTACAAGAATATAACTACTATAATACTGCCCCTATGTACAAGAATATAACTACTATAATACTGCTCCATATGTACAAGAATATAACTACTATAATACTGCCCCTATGTACAAGAATATAACTACTATAATACTGCTCCTATGTACAAGAATATAACTACTATACTGCCCCTATGTACAAGAATATAACTACTATAATACTGCCCCTAAGGTCCAGAATATAACTGCTATAATACTGCCCCTATGTACAAGAATATAACTACTATAATACTGCTCCTATGTACAAGAATATAACTACTATAATACTGTCCCCTATGTACAAGAATATAACTACTATAATACTGCTCCCTATGTACAAGAATATAACTACTATAATACTGCTCCTATGTACAAGAATATAACTACTATAATACTGCCCCTATGTACAAGAATATAACTGCTATAATACTGCCCCCTATGTACAAGAATATAACTACTATAATACTGTTCCTATTGTAGCGTTTCACCCGCTACGGGTCTTGGGGATACTCACTTGGCAGCAGGATAAACACTTCAGGCATGCATGATACAGTTATATGAAAAAGTTTGGGCACCCCTATTAATCTTAAACTTAATGTTTTATAAAAATTGTTTTTTTTGCAACAGCTATTTCCGCTTCATATATCTAATAACTGTTGGACACAGTAATGTTTCTGCCTTGAAATGAGTTTTTTTGTACTAACAGAAAATGTGCAATCTGCATTCAAACTAAATTGGACAGGTGCATAAGTATGGGCACCTCACCAGAAAAGTGACATTAATATTTAGTAGATCCTCCTTTTGCAAAAATAACAGTCTCTAGTCACTTCCTGTAACTTTTAATGAGATCCTGGATCCTGGAAGAAGGTATTTTTGACCATTCCTCTTTACAAAACAATTCCAGTTCAGTTAAGTTTGATGGTCGCCGAGCATGGACAGCCCTCTTCAAATGATGCCACAGATGTTCAATGATATTCAGGTCTGGGGACTGGGATGGCCATTCCAGAACAGTGTAATTGTTCCTCTGCATGAATGCCTGAGTAGATTTGGAGCGGTGTTTTGGATCATTGTCTTGCTGAAAGATCCATCCCCTGCGTAACTTCAACTGTCACTGATTCATGAACATTATTGTCAAGAATCTGCCGATACTGAGAGGAATCCATGCGTCCCTCAACTTTAACAAGATTCCCGGTGCCGGCATTGGTCACACAGCCCCAAAGCATGATGGAACCTCCACCAAATTTTACTGTGGGTAGCAAGTGTTTTTCTTGGAATGCTGTGTTTTTTTGCCACCATGCATAACGCCTTTTTGTATGACCAAACAACTCAATCTTGGTTTCATCAGTCCACAGGACTTTCTTCCAAAAAGAAATTGGCTTCTCCAAATGTGCTTTTTCATACCTCAGCCGACTCTGTTTGTGGCATGCTTGCAGAAACGGCTTCTTTCGCATCACTCTCCCATATAGCTTCTCCTTGTGCAAAGTGCGTTGTATAGTTGACCGATGCACAGTGACACCATCTGCAGCAAGTTGATGCTGCAGCTCTCTGGAGGTGGTCTGAGGATTGTCCTTGACAGATCTCACCATTCTTCTTCTCTGCCTTTCTGATGTTTTTCTTGGCCTGCCACTTCTGGCCTTAACAAGAACTGTACCTGTGTTCTTCCATTTCCTTACTATGTTCCTGAGAGTGGAAATTGACAGGTTAAATCTCTGAGACAGCTGTTTGTATCCTTCCCCTGAACAACTATGTTGAATAATCTTTGTTTACAGATCATTTGACAGTTGTTTTGAGGAGCCCATGATGCCACTCTTCAGAGGAGATTCAAACAGGAGAACAACTTGCAAGTGGCCACTTTAAGTAGCTTTTCTCATGATTGCATACACCTGGCTATGAAGTTCAAAGCTCAATGAGGTTACAAAACCAAAAAAGTGCTTTAGTAAGTCAGTAAAAAGTAGGTAGGAGTATTTAAAACAAGAAAATGATAAGGGTGCCCATACTTATGCACCTGTCAAATTTTGTTTGAATGCAGATTGCACATTTTCTGTTAGTACAATAAACCTCATTTCAAGGTAGAAACATTACTGTGTCCAACAGTTATTAGATATATGAAACTGAAATAGCTGTTGCAAAAAAAAAATTTTTTATAAAACATTAAGCTTAAGATTAATAGGGGTGCCCAAACTTTTTCATACAACTGTATCTCACACATATCAGTCCAAATGGTTTATTCAAACTCCGCATAAACCAGACAGGTTACAGTCCATTTCATTACAGCCATGAAACATTAGACAGTTCTCGTAGCAGATAGGCTTCTCTGCTGTATATTATAATCCCGTTGTCCAGGGTTACCTCTCAGAAGTTCCACTCCTTACACTGACTTCAGGTCAGTCCCAGGTCCTCAACACAGACCGTCCAGGTCTACGGTCTCCAGGTGCTTCCAGGATGACTCCACTCCCAGGAGTCTCCAACACCAACCGTCCGTGCTATGTCCAGCACGCAGGCTCTCCAGCCTGGAATGGTCTTTGTGTGCTTCCAGGACGTCCCCACTTGGAACCGTCCAACACACAGGCCATTCTGCAGTGTCCTGCCAGGACACACGGAAGTGTGTCCACCCTGACAGACACTCACACACTCACTCAATCTCTCTTACCATGTGCTACACACACCTCCTTTACATAGGTGTAACCACACCCAGGTACCTGTCACATGGCCAGTCAGGTGAGCGTGACATCACCACAAAACAATCTTACGTGTTCAGACACGCCTCTTTGGCTGGGTTTGTAGGTGACTGAACCCAACCATCTCTCCAATCACCTGGAAGCCTTCCCAACGTAAACAAACCCCTCAGCAGTAGATCTGCTTGAGCAAAACATACCCAGGCTTCCATCACAGGGCCACCCACCTCTGCGATACATACCGGCCATCAATCACATGACCAGTCGCTATGCTACACTATGTACAAGAATATAACTACTATAATTCTGCTCCTATGTGCAAGAATATAACTACTATAATACTGCCCCCTATGTGCAAGAATATAACTACTATAATACTGCTCCTATGTACAAGAATATAACTACTATAATACTGCCCCCTATGTGCAAGAATATAACTACTATAATACTGCCACTATGTGCAAGAATATAACTACTATAATACTGCTCCTATGTACAGGAATATAACTACTATAATACTTCTATGTACAAGAATATAACTACTATAATACTGCCCCTATGTACAAGAATATAACTACTATAATACTACCCCTATGTACAAGGATATAACTACTATAATACTGCCCCCTATGTGCAAGAATATAACTACTATAATACTGCCACTATGTACAAGAATATAACTACTATAATACTGCTCCTATGTACAAGAATATAACTACTATAATACTGCTCCTATGTACAGGAATATAACTACTATAATACTTCTATGTACAAGAATATAACTACTATAATACTGCTCCTATGTACAAGAATATAACTACTATAATACTGCTCCTATGTAAAAGAATATAACTACTATAATACTGCCCCTATGTACAAGAATATAACTACTATAATACTGCCCCTATGCACAAGAATATAACTACTATAATACTGCCCCTATGTACAAGAATATAACTACTATAATACTGCCCCTATGTACAAGAATATAACTACTGTAATACTGCTCCTATGTAAAAGAATATAACTGCTTTAATACTGCTTCTATGTACAAGAATATAACTGCTATAATACTGCCCCTATGCACAAGAATATAACTACTATAATACTGCCCCTATGTACAAGAATATAACTACTATAATACTGCCCCTATGTACAAGAATATAACTACTGTAATACTGCTCCTATGTAAAAGAATATAACTACTATAATACTGCTCCTATGTACAAGAATATAACTACTATAATACTGCTCCTATGTACAAGAATATAACTACTATAATACTGCTCTTATGTACAGGAATATAACTACTATAATACTTCTATGTACAAGAATATAACTACTATAATACTGCTCCTATGTACAAGAATATACAGTGGGGCAAAAAAGTATTTAGTCAGTCAGCAATAGTGCAAGTTCCACCACTTAAAAAGATGAGAGGCGTCTGTAATTTACATCATAGGTAGACCTCAACTATGGGAGACAAACTGAGTAAAAAAAAATCCAGAAAATCACATTGTCTGTTTTTTTATCATTTTATTTGCATATTATGGTGGAAAATAAGTATTTGGTCAGAAACAAACAATCCAGATTTCTGGCTCTCACAGACCTGTAACTTCTTCTTTAAGAGTCTCCTCTTTCCTCCACTCATTACCTGTAGTAATGGCACCTGTTTAAACTTGTTATCAGTATAAAAAGACACCTGTGCACACCCTCAAACAGTCTGACTCCAAACTCCACTATGGTGAAGACCAAAGAGCTGTCAAAGGACACCAGAAACAAAATTGTAGCCCTGCACCAGGCTGGGAAGACTGAATCTGCAATAGCCAACCAGCTTGGAGTGAAGAAATCAACAGTGGGAGCAATAATTAGAAAATGGAAGACATACAAGAACACTGATAATCTCCCTCGATCTGGGGCTCCATGCAAAATCCCACCCCGTGATCACAAGAACGGTGAGCAAAAATCCCAGAACCATGCGGGGGGACCTAGTGAATGAACTGCAGTGAGCTGGGACCAATGTAACAAGGCCTACCATAAGTAACACACTACGCCACCATGGACTCAGATCCTGCAGTGCCAAACGTGTCCCACTGCTTAAGCCAGTACATGTCCGGGCCCGTCTGAAGTTTGCTAGACAGCATTTGGATGATCCAGGGGAGTTTTGGGAGAATGTCCTATGGTCTGATGAAACCAAACTGGAACTGTTTGGTAGAAACACAACTTGTCGTGTTTGGAGGAAAAAGAATACTGAGTTGCATCCATCAAACACCATACCTACTGTAAAGCATGGTGGTGGAAACATCATGCTTTGGGGCTGTTTCTCTGCAAAGGGGCCAGGACGACTGATCCAGGTACATGAAAGAATGAATGGGGCCATGTATCGTGAGATTTTGAGTGCAAACCTCCTTCCATCAGCAAGGGCATTGAAGATGAAACGTGGCTGGGTCTTTCAACATGACAATGATCCAAAGCACACCGCTAGGGCAACGAAGGAGTGGCTTCGTAAGAAGCATTTCAAGGTCCTGGAGTGGCCTAGCCAGTCTCCAGATCTCAACCCTATAGAAAACCTTTGGAGGGAGTTGAAAGTCCGTGTTGCCAAGCGAAAAGCCAAAAACATCACTGCTCTAGAGGAGATCTGCATGGAGGAATGGGCCAACATACCAACAACAGTGTGTGGCAACCTTGTGAAGACTTACAGAAAACGTTTGACCTCTGTCATTGCCAACAAAGGATATTTTACAAAGTATTGAGATGAAATTTTGTTTCTGACCAAATACTTATTTTCCACCATAATATGCAATTAAAATGTTAAAAAAACAGACAATGTGATTTTCTGGATTTTTTTTCTCAGTTTGTCTCCCATAGTTGAGGTCTACCTATAATGTAAATTACAGACGCCTCTCATCTTTTTAAGTGGTGGAACTTGCACTATTGCTGACTGACTAAATACTTTTTTGCCCCACTGTAACTACTATAATACTGCTCCTATATACAAGAATATAACTACTATAATACTGCCCCTATGTACAAGAATATAACTACTATAATACTGCTCCTATGTACAAGAATATAACTACT